>NC_082725.1:48418762-48761958 GCF_030144855.1 Hypanus sabinus
TTCTTTTGTGGGACACATCTATCTTGCACCTTGTTAACCATTCCCAGAAACTTCAGCTATCTCTAACTGCTGTCAACCCCACCGATGTCATCCTCCAAACCCCTGGACAAGCACCTCTCTCATGCCTCTGTAATTCCCTTTATTCCATTGCGATATGATACATGTGACTTGTGCTTCTCCCTCTCAAATTGCAGTACGAATTCAGTCATATTATGATCACTGCCTCCTAAGGGTTCCTTTACATTAAGCTCCCTAATAAGATCTGGACTATTACACAACATTCGATCTAAGATAGCTTTACCCCGAGTAGGCTCAAGCACAAGCTGCTCTAAAAAGCCACCTCATTAGCATTCGACAAACTTCCTCTCTGGCGATCTGACACCAATTTGATTTTCTCAAATCCCATTGCAAGTTGAAGTTCCCCATTACAATTGTGACATTACCCTTATTAAATACCTTTTCCAGCTTGCTTTGAAATTTCAGTCCCACACCTTGACTACTATTTGGAGGCCTATATGATTCCCATAATGGTTTTTTATCCCTGCAGTTTCTTAACTCCACCCATAAAGATTCCACATTATCTGACCCTATGTCACCTCTTTCTAAGTAATCCCATCTCTTACCAACTGAGCAACATCACTGCCTATGCCTCCTGCTTGTCCTTTCGATACAAAATATATCTTTTGATGTTAAGCTTCCAACTAAGGCCTTCTTTCAGCCACAACTCAGTGATGCCCACATCATACCAGCCATATCATCCACATTATTCCGAATGCTACATGCATTTAAATACAGCATCTTCAGTCCTGCATTCTTTGCTCTTTTGAATGTTGCCTCTCTGGTACAATTTAACTCTGTTCAGTCTGCATTTGTACTCAATCATTGGCTTGTCCTTCTTTGCATTCATGTTACATCCATCATTTACTTGTACACCTGCTCTCTCATCCTCAGCTCTATCATACTGGTTCCCATCCCCCTGCCATATTAGTTTAAACCACTCCCAACAGCTCTAGTAAGGTAGGGATAGCTCAGGAAATTATAGGCCAGTGAGTCTTACTTTAGTGGTTGGTAAGTTGATGAAGAAGATCCTGAGAGGCAGGATTTATGACCATTTAGAGACATATAATATGATTAGGAGTAGTCAGCATGGCTTTGTCAAAGGCAGGTTGTGCCTAATGATCCTGATTGAATTTTTTGAGGATGTGACTAAACACATTATATGGGAGGCAAGGTTTAAGGGTCAGCACAACATTGTGGGCCAAAGGGCCTGTATTGTGCTGTATTGCTCTATGTTCTAATATAGCATTAATGGTAAGACTCTTAGCAGTGTGGAGGATCAGAGGGATCTTGGAGTCCATAGGACGCTTGAAACTGCTACATAGCTTGACTCTGTGGTTAAGAAGGCATACGGTGCATTGGCCTTCATCAATCATGGGATTGAGTTTAAGAGCCAAGAGCTAATGTTGCAGCTATATAAGACCCTGGTCAGACCCCACTTGGAGTACTGTGCTCAATTCTGGTCGCCTCACTACAGGAAGGATGTGGAAACCATAGGAAGGGTGCAAAGGAGATTTAAAAAAGTGTAGCCTGGATTGTGGAGCATGCCTTATGAGAATAGGTTGAGTGAACTGGGCCTTTTCTCCTTGGAGTGACGGAGGATGAGACGCGACCTGATAGAGGTGTACAAGATGATGAGAGACATTGATCATGTGGATAGTCAGAGGCTTTTTCACAGGACTGAAATGGCTTTCATGAGAGGGCGCAGTTTTAAAGTGGTGGAAATAGGTACAGAGGAGATGCTGGGGTAGGTTTTTTTACTTAGAGAGTGGTGAGTGCATGCAATAGGCTGCCGGCGACAGTGGTGGAAATGGAGACGATAGGGTCTTTTAAGAGACTCCTGAAAATTTGAGGGCGATGGGTAAAGCCTAGGAAGTTCTAAGGTAAGGACATGTTTGGCACAGCTTTGTGGGCTGAAGGGCCTGTATTGTGCTGTATGTTTTCTATGTTTCTATGTAAATCTGCCCAAAACAATATTGGTCCCCTCAGATTCAAGTATAACCCCTCCCTTTTGTACAGGTCACGCTGCCCCAGAAGAGGTCCCAATTATCCATAAATCTGAATGCATGCTCCCTGCACTGATTCTTCAGCCACACATTTATTCACCACCTCATTCTATTCCTATCCTCAGTGTTGAGTGGCACAGGCAGCAATCCCAAGACTACTACCCTTGAGATCCTGCTTCTCAGCTTCCTTCCTAACTCCTTGTATTCGGTTTTCAGGACCTGCTCCCTTTTCCTGCCTATGTTGTTGGTACCAATATAGAACATAGAATAGTACAGCACATTACAGGCTCTTCGGCCCACAATGTTGTGCCGACCTACAAACCCTGCCTCCTATATGACCCTCCACCTTAAATTCCTTCATATACCTGTCTAGTAGTCTCTTAGACTTCATAAATATGTACCATGACTTCCGGCTGCTCACCCTCCCCTTTTAGGATATTGTGGATGCGTTCAGAAATATCACGGACCCTGGCACCCGGGAGACAAATTATCATTCGTATTTCTCTTTCTGTCCCCTAACTATAGAGTCCCCTATTACTGCTGCCATCCTCTTCAGTTCCCTACCCCTCTGAGCCACTGGGTCAGACACAGTGCCAGAGGCACAAAACGGAGTACTTATTGTTGAGGGGGGACAGCCACAGGAAAGCTCTCCATTATCTGACATTCTCCCTTCCCTCTCCTGACAGTCACCCATTTATCTGTCCCCTGTAGCCTTCGAGTGACCAGCTCTCTGTAGCTCCTGTCTATCACCTCTTCACTTTCTCTAACAAGCCAAAGACCATCAAACTGAAGCTCCAGTTCCTTAACACTGTCTCTAAGGAGCTGTATCTCGATGCACCTGGTGCAGATGTGACCATTGGAAAGGCTAGTGGTCTCTCGGAAATCCCATATCTGGCACCCAGAACAGAACACTGGCCCTGTAGACATACCCCCTATTCTCTCAAGAGTAAAATAAGAAATAAGGAATGAACTTACCTACTTACCTTGCCTCCGCCCGTTCTCACCGAAGCCCTGTTGAGCCAAAACCTAACCACTCTGACTCAGACCACTATGATGATAACCGCACCTATGATGACCACCTCTCTTGTGAAGACTGGGTTTTTAAAGCTCTTCACCAGACTTGTGCTGGAATGCTTCTACTATGTCTAATCAACGACTGCAGATGGATAGTGATGGAGCTGGATGTGGGTATGAATGGGGTCAGAAACGTGGTGACTAGAGGAGGATCAGCAAGGGAAAACACTCTGGAAAGGAGGGTTACCTAATATTGGAAAATGGAGTGTTTGTGCCACTGGGGTATATGTTACCCAGGTGGAATACAAGGCATTATTCATTGAGTTTGCTTTGGGCCTCACCCTGGCAATGCAGAGAACTGAAGTTTGGACAAGCCGGTGTGGGAATGAGAAGTGGAAATGAAATGGCCTGCAACAGATGGTTTGGGATGGATACTGCAGGCAGAGGGCAGGTACTTGTCCAGTCTGCTCCTGAACACATTGAGAGCAGCGAATGAGGCTGGAGGGGATACAGCTGAATCTTGGCCTCACCTAGAAGCATTAGTCTGGAGGAGTGGAACATCTTGATCTCCTGGCATTATCAAAGTTTACATAACTTGTAATGCTGAACCATAAATAACTAACCAGAGCGAGGGTGACACCAAACAGTTCTCTGGAAAGGCTGAGCACATTAAGGGAAAGGAGCCCCAAAAAATACTTCAAAGAGCTCTTACAAGGAGATCTAAAGGAATAAAGACTGACCAAACTAGAGGCCCAAACAGAAGTGGCTGCCACCAGTAAAACACTTAAATAATTCAGGAAAAATCTCTTCATGCTGAGAGAATAACGTTTGATAGAATAATCTATCAAACATTATAGGGAATAAAAGAGATGAATTTAAAAGGCAAACTGGTAGGGTGAAGTGATGGGAGGAGGATCAATTAGATCTTAAGTGGCAATATATCCCAGTGGGCTGATTTGTACCATAAATGCAATGTGATTTAATAAGAGAACCTAAAATTGAATCTATACAAGACTTTCATGTCCTTGCTCTAGATAGGGTATATCTCTGATGGCAGCTTTCACAGCTAAATAAAGATGAATTACTTGTTTTAAATCAGCCTCTGATTGCCTAGGGTAAATATAACATGGGAGTTAACAATTCTGCTGAGAAAAAGTCAATAGTAGTTACAAAAAAAATCTTATTCCAGAGGTGAGAGCCATTGTTTCAAGTGCAAAACCATATTCACACACTGATGAAAATCTACTATTAGTAGCATAGAATGCTGCTTTTCATATGAAAATGCATTTTCCTCTCTTTGTTGGTGAGAGATAAGTTCTATTCTCAAAGGCACAAGCAGAATTGCCATTCTCTAAATTCAGGAACCCTTGGATCTGCGGAACCACTGACAGCTATTAAACACATGCCTTAAAAAGAACTAGCCTGCATAGGACTGGTGCACTTTGGATAATAAGGTGTCACACTTAAAGTGGAATCATTTCTTCTCTGTCATCAATACCTTTCTTCATTGAAATTGCTAACACCTCCTGCATCATTCTAAAACACTAAAAACAGCTGATTGTCTATTAATTGGCTTCTGTGAATTACCCTCCTTTGTAGATAAGTAGCAAAAGAATCAAATTGATGGCCATGTGAGAGGCATTAACAACATTCAACTGAATTTTGGACAGGTATATGTCAGGAAAGGTTTAGAGGCACCTGAGTCAAGTAGGCTTAAAGCAGATGGACATCTTGGTCAGCATGGGTGAGTTGGGCTGGTGGGCCTCCTTCCAAGTTGTATGACTTCATGACTGTATAAGCTAAAGAGGAATAGAAAAAATGGAAAGGGACTGATGGGATTGCTCAGCTTAGAACTAGAGCAAACTTGATAGGCTGAGTGGCCTAATTCTATGCTGTGAAAATAAGCAAAATATTTAGGTGTTGGAATGAAGCCAGGCAGTGGTCATGACACAAGTCATTTCATTGCAGCTACAGCTGGTAGAGATGTCTTTCTTCCCTGGTTGATGTCAGGAGAGCTGTACTCTCAAATGATTTTTTTTAATCTATAAAATTGCCTATTTTCATTCCTTTGTAACATTGTCACCAGGATCTCTGCTTTCCTTTACCCATGGTTAATACCTCATCCAATACATTTTTTTTACCAACAGATTGGAACAATCCAGTACTCTACAAACCCACCTCCACATTGCCCCCACTATCAGCATGGGCTGCCCCACATCTTTGCTGCTTGTGTGCGAACTTCTTTATCAACCTGGCATGATGACCTTGTTAGGCTCTGAATCAAACAACACCTCAATCTTGAAGTTCTCACCCTTATTTCAAAACTACCCTAGATTTATCCCTACATACATGTTCTCTCTCGATTTGTCCAATAATTAATCCCACAATGATTAGCAATCAAAGCAACAGTTGCATATAACCACAGGAAACATCAATTTAAAGCTCTCTCCACCCTTTCTGCTTTAAGATCTGAATGGACAATCTTTGTTATAGTCAAGTTAGCATTAATTAATCAGCTCTAACAAGGATTACATTAGATCCAAATTTCTAGCTCACATAACACCTTGTCCAAAGATATTGTCCCTGCAAACAGGATTTCGAGTGTGATGGGTGGTGTGCTTTGCCTGATCTCTGGCATGCTCTGAGTTTAAACAGCCTGGAGGGAAACATTAGCCCATTTCAATGTGTGTGAAGCCTTTCTATAATTGGGCTGAGTCTCTTTAAAGTGGTATTGTGCTGCAGAATACGAAGGTCAAATCACAGAACAATCCTGGTCTTAAATGAACCGTTTCAAACTGAGTGGAATTTAAAACAGAAACAAGGAGAGGGTGATGAATCTTTGGAATTCACTTCCCATGTAATTTCAGTCAACAAATGCATTCCAAATATAAGTTAATAGAATCACCAAGTGGGTATGGCAGAGAATGACAGATCAGCAATGATCACATTAAATGGCACAAGGGGCTAGTTAGTTTTCTACAGGTCTTCTGATGAATAAACCGAACTCTATGGGTGGTGGTGGCACGGTAGCGTAGTGGTTAGCGCAACGCTTTACAGTAGCAGCGACACGGGTTCAATTCCCGCTGCTGTCTGTAAGGAGTTTGTACGTTCTCCCAGTGACCGTGTGGATTTCCTCCGGGTGCTCTGGTTTCCTCCTGCAATTTAAAGACCTCCTGGTTGGTAGATTACTCTGTCATTGTAAATTGTCCTGTGATTAGGCTAGGATTAAATTGGGGGATTGCTGGGCTGCACAGCTCAAAGGGCCCACTCTGAGCTGGATCTCAATAAATATATAAGCAAGCAATAATGTTCTCTCATCCATATCCTTTTGTAGAAAACAGGCACCCCTCAGTATGAGGATATCATAAAAATGCATTTCTCCATCGAAAGAAGCCATCAAAAGCAAACTGTAAGGTTGGTCCTAATAATACATATTCACAAAGAACCCTGATCCTACTCGATACTTCTCTTTATAAAATATAGTTAATTCCTACCTCACACATCAGCTTAGTCAAAGTGATATTGTCTGTTCATTGGAGACAGAGGACACTGATCTCATCCCTATCTGGGATTATGTCTCACCCATCACCGTTGATTGCTGACCCACATTGCCTGCTGAGCTAGTATTTCATTTCTTTTCAGTGACCTGGTCACTCCTTAGTAATCTGCTCTGACCCTCCGGAGTCTTCCAGATAAAATCCCTTGCACCCCTTTTCTGTTATTGCTCAGCAACTGGGAGAATTGTCTTTACTTAGGTTTGAAGGACCTGTGACATGCCTGGGGATGTTTCAAGTTAATAACGGCATATAAAAATATAGCTGTCATATCAGAGCACGAGAAGTAGTTCTACCTGAGGTGGAAATGAGGAGAGGCTTCTCCTGGTCACTATTTCAATGTAGGGTGGGTGAAACAGGAACCAATGCTTTGCTCTTGTGCCTAATACTGGGTAAATGGCATGATTTGGTACCAGTCGATGGTGCATTTGATCTTAACCTTGCAGCCTGAGAAGTTCACAGTGAGTTAGAGCGTGACAGATGTTGGAATCCAAACAAAATGAATTCACATGGAAGCCTTCTGCTCATGACGACGGCCAGATAAATTTCTCTAAATTTTGACATGGAGTATGTGTTGTGTGTTTAGAATGGGGTAGCTTTTATTTTACTTCTGTTATTGTCACATGCTAAGTTAATGTCAAGTTCACATTTATTTTTGATCCACTCACAAGCTTAATATAACCTGTCTGGGAAAGCAGCATAATTAGGTTAGGTTTGTCATTGTACGGGAAGGGATGAGACAGCTACTACACTTAAATGTCATATGTGATTCACAGCACAGTGCTAAAAGAGAGGGAAAAAATGCAGCCATCATAATGTCTGAGAAAAAAGCTTTCACAATCACTCTCCCACCATACAATGATCTGGAGTCATTCAGAGCTGACATCTCTGGACGTTATTATTCTGATTGATACAATAAGAAAACAATTCCCTTCAGCATTACATATGGGTACTGAGAAGCAGAGCAGATGCATTGTAGCTGATCAGACAGGGACCCAGCAGGGTAAGTCCGATCCACACTGAAGATACAGACTGTATTCATATTCACTCAGGCAGTTTTAATTACACACTACTCATTGCACTTGTATTTTTATCTTAGATCATATTTTCTGTTTTTTATTTAGTCATTGTTCAATTTCCTGCGTTAATCTCGTTGCAGTTCAATAACACACATTTTAAATAATTTAATGCTCCTTTATACAACCCTATGCTTATTTTTACACGAGAATTAAAATCACTCTGCAAAGAACTGTGAATTATACATAAGATGAGACATTATTAAATGTCTGAATCACAAGTGATATAAACTGGTATTTATTAATTACATTTTCCAAGCAATGCTGATAATATTTCAATATAAAAGCCTTAGGCTTATATGTATAAGTAGAATTTTAATATAACCATGCTTTCAGTGTACATTAACAAGCAAGTTATACAAGTTCTACCAAATCAAATGTCAAATCAAGGCTTTGGTTTATAGACTGATTTGGTTTCACAATGCAGCTTGCAATATCAAGCCTACATTTCCTCTCCTAACACCTCACTATAGGAAGGATGTGGAAACCGTAGAAAGGGTGCAGAGGAGATTTACAAGGATGTTGCCTGGATTGGTGAGCATGCCCTATGAGAATGGGTTGAGTGAACTCGGCCTTTTCTCCTTGGAGCAACAGAGGATGACAGATGGCCTAATAGAGGTGTACAAGATGATGAGAGGCACTGATCGTGTGGATAGTCAGAGGCTTTTTCCCAGGGCTGAAATGGCTAACACGAGAGAGCACAAATTTAAGCTGCTTGGAAGTAGGTACAGAGGAGATGCCAGGGATAAGTTTTTTATGCAGAGAGTGGTGAGTGAGTAGAATTTGCTGCTGGCGATGGTGGTGGAGGCATCTGATAGGGTTTTTTAGAGATTCTTGGATAGGTACACGGAGCCTAGAAAAATAGAGGGCTATGGGTAACCCTAGGTAATTTCTAAAGTACGTATGTGTTTGGCACAGCTTTGTGGGCCAAAGGGCCTGTATTGTGCTGTAGGTTTTCTATGTTTCTATCAACTTTGAGAATAAAAGCAAAATAATATATACTGGAAATGTCCAGGAGGTCTGGCAGCAACCATGTAGAGGGAAAATGTGTTGATTTTTGCTAAATGAACTATATTCATTTAGAGACCAGGGCAGAACAGATGCAACTTAAACATTGAAAGGGGAATTTATATTTTGACTCATTTTCAGAATGATGATCAAGTTTTCCTGACCAGTTAAGAGCTGAACAAAAAAAAATTGCAGATAAAAGCGAAGCAATGCAAAGTCACAAATTTGTTGGTGAGTCTAAGCTGTCAACATGTAGCATGTAAACACAAGACAACAAGCAAGGAGAGCCAGAATGAAGTTTGACTAAGGCATGGAGGTCTTCATTGCACTTATAGATTGGATATAGGTTCAACAACAGCAAAACAAGCCCCTTTCCACCTTCACAACTCATTCACTCACACACACAGACAGTTCTTAAACCCCCAGGATGACCATCCAGACCTGCAGATTCACGGATTCACGGACATTGGTCCTCTAACTTTAGATGAAGTATATTTAAAAGAATGAATATAGTATGTTTGAAGATATGTGAAGATTGCTGGTAGGAAAAAATAAGGGGGTATAGAATATCTATAAATAAAACATGTAATAATAGTCAGAATGGATCACTAAAACTAGTATCATTATTAACAATTCCAGAATGAAAATAGAGAACTAAAGTTAATTTATAGAGAGAATAATAAAACTAGCAAGGCAGTTATGCTATACCTGAACATACATTAGTTAGACCATACTTGGGAGTACTGTGTACAAATGTGATCTGTGCACCCTGTAGGAATATAAAACACTTGAAAGATGTAGAGAGAGTTTACAAGGATGATTACATACAGATGAGGGCCTACATATTTAACACTGCATTTAAGTTTGCTGACGGCACTACTGTTGTTGGTTGAGTCAAAGGTGGTGATGAATCAGTATATAGACAGGAGATTGAAAATCTGGTTGAGTGGTCTCACAACAAAGATCTCACCAGCAAAATCAAAGAGATGATTATCGACTGCAGGAGGAAGAAGGCAAAGGTCCATGAGTCAGTCCTCATTTAGGGAACAGAGGTGGAGTCAGTAGCTTTGAATTCCTTGGTGTCATCATAACAGAGGACCTGTCCTGGAACAGAACATAAATGTTATCAGAAATAAGGTACAACAGCACCTCTAATCTCTCAGAAGTTTGCGTAGATTTGGCATGAAACTACTATTCAGAACTGATTCTACAGATTCACTTTCAAGGACTCTTTACAACTCGTTCTCAGTATCATTTTTTATTTGCGGAGTTTATCTTGGGGCTTGTCGGTCTTTGTTTACATGTAGCATTTTGCAAAATAATATTGTATTTCTTTTTTCCTTGTAATTACCTACAAGAAAATGTAACTCAAGGTAAATATAGTAACATATATTTATAAACCAATCTAGTTTGAACATATCAGAAAAAGAAGGGACATTACCCTCTCTTTCATGAGAAAGAATCGGAATCAGGTTTATTATCACTGGCATACGTTGTGAAATTTGTTAACTTAGCAGCAGCAGTTCAACACAATACATAATATAAAAGAAGAAATAATAATAAGTCAATTACATATATTTACTGTATATTGAATAGATTAAAAATTGTGCAAAAACATAAATAAATATTAAAAATGAGAGGTAGTGTTCACAGGTTCAATGTCCATTTAGGAATTGGATGGCAGAGGGGAAGAAGCTGTTCCTGATTCACCGAGTGTGTGCCTTCAGGCTTCTGTACCTCCTACCTGATGGTAACAGTGAGAAAACGACATGCCCTGGGTGCTGGGGGTCCTTAATAATAGACACTGACTGCTGACAGTTGAGTTGATAGAGCCCTTTAAAATTGTTAAAGATTTTACAGCCGTTGAGAGATACAGTGTGGAAACAAACCCTTCAGCCCATCGAGCCCCTGCCCCTGCCCCAGATGTCAACTTCTCACTTACACTAATCCTATTTTACTCAAGCAACACACACAAAATGCTGGTGGAACACAGCAGGCCAGGCTGCATCTATAGGGAGAAGCACTGTCGATGTTTCGGGCCGAGTCCCTTCGTCAAGACTAACGGAAAGGAAAGATAGTAAGAGATTTGAAAGTAGGAAGGGGAGGGGGAAAACGCGAAATGATAGGAGAAGACAGGAGGGGGTGGGATGAAGCTGTGAGCCAGACAGGTGATTGGCAAAAGGGATACTGAGCTGGAGAAGGGAAAGGATCATGGGACAGGAGGCCTAGGGAGAAAGAAAGGGGGAGGGGAGCACCAGAGGGAGATGGAGAACAGGCAGAGTGGTTAGCAGAAAAAGAGAAAAATGGGGGGGGGGGGAACTAAATATATAAGGGATGGGGTAAGAAGGGGAGGGGCATTAACAGAAGTTAGAGAAGTCAATGTTCATGCCATCAGGTTGGAGGCTACCCAGCCGGTATATAAGGTGTTGTTCCTCCAACCTGAGTGTGGCTTCATCTTGACAGTACAGGAGACCATGGACAGACATATCAGAATGGGAATGGGACGTGGAATTAAAATATGTGGCCACTGGGAGATCCTGCTTTCTCTGGCAGACTGAGCGTAGGTGTTCAGCGAAATGGTCTCCCAGTCTGCATTGGGTCTCACCAATATATAAAAGGCCACACCGGGAGCACCGGACACAGTATACCACACCAGCCGACTCACAGGTGAAGTGTCGCCTCACCTGGAAGGACTGTCTGGGGCCCTGAATGGTGGTGAGGGAGAAAGTGTAAGGGCAGGTGTAGCACTTGTTCCATTTGCAAGGATAAGTGCCAGGAGGGAGATTGGTGGGAAGGGATGTGGGGGGGGGGGGGGAATGAATGGACAAGGGAGTCGCGAAGGGAGCGATCCCTGCGGAAAGCAGAAAGAGGGGGGAGGGAAAGATGTGCTTGGTAGTGGGATCCCGTTGGAGGTGGCGGCAGTTATGGAGAATTATACGTTGGATCCAGAGGCTGGTGGGGTGGTAGGTGAGGACAAGGGGAACCCTATCCTGAGTGGGGTGACGGGCGGATGGAGTGAGGGCAGATGTGCGGGAAATGGGAGAGATCCGTTTGAGAGCAGAGTTGATGGTGGAAGAAGGGAAGCACCTTTGTTTAACAAAAGAAGACATCTCCTTCATTTTGGAATGAAAAACCTCATCCTGAGAGCAGATGCGGTGGAGACGGAGGAATTGTGAGAAGGGGATAGCATTTTTGCAAGAGACAGGGTGGGAAGAGGAATAGTCCAGGTAGCTGTGAGAGTCTGTAGACTTATAGTAGGTATCAGTAGATAGGCCGTCTCCAGAGATGGAGACAGAAAGATCAAGAAAGGGGAGGGAAGTTTCGGAAATGGACCAGGTAAATTTGAGGGCAGGGTGAAAGTTGGAGGCAAAGTTAACAAAGTCAACGAGCTCAGCATGCGTGCAGGAGGCAGCACCAATGCAGTTGTCGATGTAGCGAAGAAAAAGAGGGGGATGGATACCGGTATAGACTTGGAACATGGACTGTTCCACAAAGTCAACAAAAAGGCAGGCATAACTGGGACCCATATGGGTGCCCATGGCTACACCCTTGGTTTGGAGGAACTGGGAGGATCCAAAGGAGAAATTATTGAGAGTAAGAACTAATTCCACTGGACGGAGGAGAATGGTGGTAGAGGGGAATTGGTTAGGTCTGGAATCCAAAAAGAAGCGGAGAACTTTGAGACCTTCCTGGTGGGGGATGGAGGTATATAGGGACTGGACGTCTATGGTGAAAATATGGCGGTGGGGGCCAGGGAACTTAAAAACATTGAAAAAATTCAAAGCGTGAGAAGTGTCATGAACATAGGTGTGAAGAGATTGAGCAAGGGGGGGATAAAACAGTGTCAAGGTATGCAGAAATGAGTTCAGTGGGGCAGGAGCAAGCTGAGACAATAGGTCTATCTGGACAGGCAGGTTTGTGGATCTTGGGTAGGAGGTAGAAACAGGAAGTGCGGGGTGTGGGAACCATGAGGGTGGTGGCAGTGGATGGGAGATCCCCAGAGCTGATAAGGTTGGTGATGGTATAGCAGACAGTGGCCTGGTGCTCCTCAGTGGGGTCATGATCAAGGGGTAAATAAGAGGAGGTATCAGAGAGTTGTCACTGTGTCTTGGCCAGGTAGAGGTCAGTACACCAGACAACAACAGCTCCCCCCTTATCAGCAGGTTTTATAGTGAGGTTGGGATTGGTGCGGAGGGAGCGGAGAGCAGAGCGTTCGGAAGGAGAGAGGTTGGAATTGGAACAGGGTGTGGTGAAGTCAAGACGGTTGATGTCCCGTCGGCAATTAGCAATAAAGAGATCCAGAGCAGGCAGAAGACCAGAGCGGGGTGTCCATGAAGAGGAGGAGCGTTGAAGATGGGAGAAGGGGTCATCGGTGGGGGTAGGAGAGTCCTTGTCAAAGAAGTAAGCTCGGAGACGGAGCCGGCGGAAGAAGAGTTCAGCGTCATGGCGTACACGGAACTCGCTGAGGTGTGGACGAAGGGGGACAAAGCTGAGGCCCTTACTGAGGACAGAGCGCTCTGCCTCAGAGAGTTGAAGGTTGGAGGGAATGGTAAAGACCCGGCACGGATGAGAGATGGGAGCAGAGGGGGGAGGGAGGCTGGTAGTGTCAGTGGAGAGGGAAGGGTTGGGGTGAGAGGAAGATGGAGCCTCTGAGGGCCCAGGAGCTGACGATGGGATCTGAGGGAGAGGGGATTGCAGAGTGGTGGTGGGGGAAGGGGAGACGGGAGTCACAATTGCAGCAGGTGAAGACCCGGCCTGGAGTTCAAGACAGGAGTCGCAGTCGGTGGCTGCGCATTCGCTTTGAAGCTGTCCATGGTCGTTGGAACCCGCGGTGATGGTGCTGGAGTCCAGGTTGTGAACATGCCCTGCATAGCTGAGGCAGACAAATCGATGGCTGGGCCGCAATACAAAGTCCATGCTCTGGAGACTGCAGATGGAAGATCTTGCGATCCTTGCAGGACGAGATAAAGTCAAAGAAATGGCGATTGCACGCATGGATCCGATGGAGGATGAAATAATGGACAGGCACGCATGGATACGACAGATCTCCTGCAAAAATGCTATCCCCTTCTAACACTTCCTCCATCTCCACCATATCTGCTCTCAGGATGAGGCTTTTCATTCCAGGACGAAGGAACTGTCTTCCTTTTTTAAACAAAGGTGCTTCCCTTCTTCCACCTTCAACTCTGCTCTCAAACACATCTCTCCCATTTCCCTCACATCTGCCCTCACCCCATCAGCCTGCCACCTCACTCGGGATAGGGTTCCCCTTGTGCTCACCTACCACCCCACCAGCCTCCAGGTCCAACGTATAATTCTCCGTAACTTTTGTCACCTCTGACGGGATCCCACTACCAAGCATATCTTTCCCTCCCCCACTTTCTGCTTTCCTCAGGGATCGCTCCCTACGCGACTCCCTCGTCCACTCGTCCCCCCCCCCATCCCTTCCCACCGATCTCCCTCCTGGCACTTATCCTTGCAAGCAGAACAAGTGCTACACCTGCCCTTACACTTCCTCCCTCACCACCATTCAGGGCCCCAGACAGTCTTTCCAGGTGAGGCGACACTTCACCTGTGAGTCGGCTGGTGTGGTATACTGCGTCTGGTGCTCCCGGTGTGGCCTTTTATATATTGGTGAGACCCGACGCAGACTGGGAGACCATTTCGCTGAATACCTACGCTCTGTCCGCCAGAGAAAGCAGGATCTCCCAGTGGCCACACATTTTAATTCCATGTCCCATTCCCATTCTGATATGTCTATCCATGGCCTCCTCTACTGTCAAGATGAAGCCACACTCAGGTTGGAGGAACACCACTTTATATACTGGCTGGGTAGCCTCCAACCTGATGGCATGAACATTGACTTCTCTAACTTCCGTTAATGCCCCTCCCCTTCTTACCCCATCCCTGATATATTTGTTTTTTTTCCTCTGTCTGCCCATCATTCTACCTGTTCTTCATCTCCCTCTGGTGCTCCCCTCCCCCTTTCTTTCTCCCTAGGTCTCCCATCCCATAATCCTTTCCCTTCTCTAGCTCTGTGTTCCTTTTGTCAATCAACTGTCTGGCTCTCAGCTTCAGCCCACCCCCTCTGGTCTTCTCCTATCATTTCACATTTTCCCCTCCCCCTCCTACTTTCCAATCTCTTACTATCTTTCCTTTCAGTTAGTCCTGATGAAGGGTCTCGGCCCGAGACGTTGACAGCGCTTCTTCCTATAGATGCTGCCTGGCCTGCTGTGTTCCACCAGTATTTTGTGTGTGTTTGTTTGAATTTCCAGCATCTGCAGATTTCCTCGTGTTTGCCTATTTACTCAGCCCAGTTTTCATCTACACCCCTTAGATTATAGTACTCATTCACTCTCAGGGCACTTTACAGTGACTAATTAATCCACCAAACCAGATGCAGAGGAAACATATCAAGTCCTGCCTTAGAAGTGACTTGGATCTGCTTCAATTTGACTACTGGAGCAACAGGTCCAAGGTAGATGCCATCTTATTGGTTCTTGACTCAACCCTGGAACATCTGGACAGCAGAGGTGCACACATCAGGATGCTCTTTATCGACTGCAGCTCAGCATTCAATACCATCATCCCCTCAAAACTGATCAATAAGCTCCTGGACCTTGGTCTCAATACCTCCTTGTGCAATTGGATTCCCGATTTCCTCACTTGCAGACTTAGTTCAAATTGGTTACAACATCTCCTCCACAATCAAAGGTGGTGATGAATCAGCATATAGGAGGGATATTGAAAATCTAGCTGAGTGGTGCCATAACACCAATCTCTTAATTTCAGCAAGACCAAGGAGCAGATTATTGACTACAGGAGAACAAAATCAGAGGACCATGAGCCAGTCCTCATCAGAGGATTAGAATTGGAGAGAGTTAGCAACTTTAAATTCCTCAGTGTTATTATTTCAGAAGACCTGTCCTGGGCCTAAAACATAAATGCAATTACAAAGAAAGCACGGCAGGAGTTTGAGAAGATTCGGCATGACATCGAAAAACATTGACAAACTTCTATAGATGTGTAGAGGTGAGTATAACGACTTGCTGCATCACAGCCTCTTGAATGGAAAATCCTACAAAAAGCCCAGTCCACCACTGAGCACCTCTACTCGAAATATTGTTGCAGGAAAGTAGCATCCATCATCAGGGAGCCCCACCATCCAGGACTTCTCTCTTCTCACTGCTTCCATCAGGAAGAAAGTACAGGAGACTCCGGACTCACAGCATTAGGTAAAGGAACAGTTATTACCCCTCAGCCACCAGGCTCTTGACGCAGTGGGATAACTTCACTCAACTTGCCCATCATTGGAAGGTTCACACAATTAATGGACTCACTCTCAGGGACTCTTCATCCCATTTGCTCCAAATACATTATTTATTTATTTATCATTTCTTTCTTTTTGCATTTGCCCAGTTTGTTGTCTTTTGCATGCTAGTTGAACGTCCAGGTTGGTGTTGTCTTTCATTGGTTCTGTTATGGTTATTGGCTATAGAATTATTGAGTGTGCCTGCAAGAAAATCGATCTCATTGTATATGTTGACGTATATGTACATGAAGTGAATACCATGGTTCATTTAAGTGGAGATTCCACAAGCATATATGGAACGAGGGTCCAGATGCCTTAGAAGAGGCTTCAGTGAGGCATAAATGTTGCACAGACTGTTAGGGGAAAATGGATTGTATTCATACTGTCAAAGTTCTACAATATGACAAATGACCTCTATGATAATTTACATTCAGCAAGCAATTCACTTGAAATTTCTCATCATGAAATGGATGAAATTCCTTTTCAGTTTGTTGAAATAATGTCAATAATCCTGAAAAACAATCTTAGGTTATCCTTGGGCTTAGGTACCCAAGGTACCTTAGGTACTTAGGTACTGGTTGGAGCTGCAATTCTTCATGCATCATAAAGAGGAACTAAAACCAAATTCTACCATTTGAACAGCATAGCATTTCCTCAAGAACAAATTAAAAAAAAAAGGTCTTTAAAGATTAAGTGTCTCCAAACTCACATTGCAGATATCAAATAGGAATTAATAGAAAAACCTGTCACTATTTAACTTGCCTACCGCCAGGAGCACATTTAATTTCCCTGTGAATTTATTTTTGTAAAGGATGAGACATTGATATGATCAGCAGAAAATCTGGCATGTCACATGCTGTTTTTTCTAAAAAAAAATAATTTCAAAAACTATTCTGAAATAGTCCCATGTTTAACTGCGACGTGTGCTGCTGCACTTTACTGGTAGGTTGAAAAATGTGGGAAGTAAACCCTTGCTAAGATACTCCTAATGCCTTAATATTAAAAACAAGCATAGTTGAGGCATAAACTGATATATGAGAAGCAACTATGAGACGGGAGATCAGTTGACTGTTTCAAATACAATCAGTGATGCATGCGCTCGTCACATTTTTATTAGTTGTGATCTAGGAGAAAAACAGTTTGCAAACTTCTGTTCAAGCTCTTAAATGCTGACTCTGCCTAGTGTTATAGGTGCTGAAGGTAATATTTTTTGTAGGCATTTCTTGGCTTGGCTTTGAAAAATACATTTAATTTGTGACCAGTGAGTTTCTCAGAGTTCAAAATTGCTAAGTTGTGTCAATGTGACAGCTTCTATTACGATGAAGCACATGGGAAGAGATTTAATTTTAAACTGTGAAATTATAATTGCCTCCCTTGACTGGAGGTTTATGGCCTTGTCATGAGGATTCTGGGTAAAAGCTATGGTGTGACATCAGGTTATATTCACTTTTCAGAATTCACAGAACATTTAGATTGACATTGGCTTCTTGCAGAAATGGTGACAATTACTGTTATCAACAATATCACTGCACCATTACAGACTTATGAGCAGCTATAAGGTTCAACCAATATGCTCAGGAGCTGTAATCATGAAATTTAAAGTAACACATACTAAAAGGTTACATATCATCCAGAAGCTGAGAAACCACTGATTTAACTTTTATTCCTTACAGCTTTTCATTAGGCCATGGCAAAGGATCCATTTACTTGTATTTTCAACTAGTAAGTTTGTCTGCTTGAATTTCATGGGCTGAGATTTTTCATATCCTTTTATATTCCCCAATTATTTTCAGGTGCCAAAACCTGAGTTCTAGCATTCCCTTCCTTTCCTCTTTTCTATTACAATGTTTCTTTCTAACTTGACCATGCTTTTGATCGTCCATCCTAATTGCTTCTGAAACTTGATGATTTATTTTAGAGATACAATGTGGATTAGGCCCTTCCCACCACACCATCCAGAAACCCCCAACCTAACCCTAGTCTGATCATGGGACAATTTATGATGGTTAATTAATCTACTAACCAGTATGTCTTTGGAGTGTGGGAGGAAACCAGAGGACCGGAGAAAATCCATGCATTCCACAGGAAGGATGTACAGACTCCTTACAGATGACATTGGAATTAAACTCCAGACTCTGACTCTCTGAGCTGTAATAGCGTTGTGCTAACCACTACACAATGTGGTGCTCCCAAGATGTCAAAATTCATCTTGTCATAATCCACTGAAGAACCTTCAGACTTTTATTTAATAAATGCAAGTTGTTGCAAATACTGTATATTCCATTGGCTGTTTAAATAAATCACTAATAAAATTATATTAATCATATTATACACCTTACTTACTCCAATAATTCTGCAATTACTTCAGAAGCATAGGAACTGCAAACTAAACAATAGGACTTGAAAAGTTTAATATCACTGACTCTGTAACAACTTTTATTTTTAAAAATCCTTTCATTTAATACAAGGGTTATGGGGAGAGGGCATGAGAATAAGAACAATTGAATAGTTCCATCAAACAACCAAAGCAAGTAAAATGTTCTCCTTTTGTGTCACATTACTGTGCACAAGTAATGATTATTCAATCATAAGATATCTACTAGGAATGTTACCTCAGGAAGGTGGCGTTCACCATTAAGGAACCCCATCACCCAGGACACGACTCTTCGCATTGTTAGCATCAGGAAGGAGGTACAGAAGCCTGAAGGCACACACTCAAATAATTCAGGAGCAGCTTCCTCCCGTCTGCCATCTGATTTCTAAATGGACATTGAACCCACGTGTTGGTACATGGCCAAGTGGTTAAGGCGTTGGTCTAGTCATCTGAAGGTTGCTAGTTCGAGCCTTGGCTAAGGCTGCATGTGTGTTCTTGAGCAAGGGACTTAACCACACATTGCTCTGCGACGGCACGGGTGCCAAGCTGTTATCAGCCCTTGCCCTTCCCTTGGACAACATCGGTGGCATGGAGAGGTGAGTTGCAGCATGGGCAACTGTCGGTCTCCCATACAACCTTGAACAGGCCTAGACAAATCCATGGTCTCTCGAGACTAACAGATCCCTATTATTATTGAACCCATGAACACTACCTCAATACTTTTTTTAAATTTCTGTTTTGCACTATTTATATTAACTATTTAATATACTCATATATACTTACTGCAATTCATTTAATTATTTTTTTCTATATTTGTCATGAATCGCATTGTACTGCTGCTGCAAAGTTAACAAATTTCACGACACATGCCAGTAATATTAAATGTGATTCTGACTTCAGACTTAGCATTGGAAGGAACTCTACCCTTGGTAACGGTGCCTTCACACTGTGGTGAGAGGGATGGTTATCTCAAATGAATCGGAACAATTAACCTTTTATCTATGCCCCATGTGTAAATATAATATCTGTAAACTTTTAACTCAGGGTTTAGGAAAGTTAATGCCAAAGCAGACTTACTTCATGACTATTGTTAATTCACACTTTTCACAAGCTTACCCATGAATTTTGTTTCAAAACAAAATCTTGACAGCAAATCTCAAAATCTATGATAGCTGTCAAATATGTACATAATACTCATGATCTTTCCACAAGGCGCCAATTCTGCTATTACAAGGTTTATTAACATTGGCAACTGCAAAGAAAAGTTACAAAAACACGTCTAAGATGAGCAAGTGCACATAAAATATAATCCAGTAAAATTTAAACTGCGATGTACTGCCTGATCCTGTTTATATGGTTAATGTAAACCTCATTATGGGCAATGGATTTCATTTAAAAGTAAAGTATTTTAAATGACAATAATTAACTCAAGTACTTTGAATTCCTACCAAATTAAAAACATGGAAGGGTGTTGTATGGTATTATATCTGACTGAAAGTGGTACACCATTGATCAGTTTTTTTCATTCTTGGAGTCACACTGTAATGAAAAGCAGAAAGTCTTGCCGTTGCTTCTATACAAATGTGTAGTTTGGCAGTGATGAAGGCCACTCAGTTTACTTGGACCTTTCTTCTCCCATAACAGTATCATCAAATGTAACGCTGTACCAGTTAACCAAGTGTAATATTTTGAGATTAAACATTTGAATTGACTAGGATTGTACATATAACAAAAAAAGGAAGCTAGTGCAATTAAAGCTGGCAATAGAATATCAAATCTTTATTGCTTTATTGAGTTTACAGTCTTGTACATGTAAAATTCAGAGATAAATTTTCAATTTGAATAAAAATACTCTTCTTGCTGGCTGACTCAGTATACACCCAGAAACATGATTTTACATGTTGAAACTATCATTGGCAGAAATAAAACAATTGGCTTTTACAAATAAAAATTAAATAAAATGATAGCTTGCAAAGTTCAACATTACATATACCTTAAAAAATTCTCTGTATTGTGTGTACACTGAAACCACATCTCCCAAATCTCCTTACATGTAGAATGCATCTCAGTTGTCAGCAAGGGACCTATTTGAATATTGCCATAGTTACAGCTGTTATCACTGTCAACAAAGCCAGACCCATGTACAGTTTCTTCACTCTGGAGCTTTTCAGGTTCCATGGCAACAGGCTTGTGCTGAAGTAGTTCTCATTGCCCCGGAAATGATGAGCAGGAGAAGCTGTACCATTTGCACTGAAAGACTTGAATTCCTAAAGGGGAAGAAAGAGAGAGGGGGGGACAATAGAAAGAAGAAAAAAAGAGCGAGAGAGAGAGAGAGAGAGGGAGAGAGAGAGAGGAGAGAGAATGAAGGCACATTATTTGATATCACCGTTTGTCAGACTAGGAATATTAATACCGAATTTGAATAAGCACAAAGGTTCAGGCTTGAGTCTAAAAAGCCTTTTAAGAAAGAAATCACATTAAATAGGATCGTAAAACTTTAAAAAGCTGAGAAGTTAAATTCCTTGATCTTTTCCTCTATTAGTATATATGCATAATCTGAAGTTATTCATCACATCATTTATTAGTTCCTTATCTCTGCACTCTTTAACATATCTTTCAATGTTTTGAGGTCTTCTGCAGTATTCCTCACCTGAAACAGAATAATTTAGCTCCATCCTAATTCAGGATCATTATGTCATCAAGATAAGCTCAGCTAACCATGAAAATTGAAACTGTCAATCAACCAAACAGCAGGCAATCTCTCCCTAAGGTATTATATATATGAAAATTACTGTACATTGTTAAGAGCAATCACAGATTATGATCTGAAACACACATTAAAAAGTAAAATCGGTGAATTCTGTTACAACATCTGACTTCATTTCTTTACCAATTAGACAAAACAAATGTTTATTTGTTTCTGACCGAGAATTTAATTCATTTAATAGAAATATTATTTTCATTTAATCATGAATTATATGTATTTTTGTTCATACTTTGGGGATTTGTAATGGTTTACTGCCTTCCCTAATATTTACATTTCCTTTCAGAAGATCATCTACCACCCAATGAAAATTGTAATGTGCATCAAGATGAAAGGAGACGAGCATAGGCACTGTCATCTTCAGCCTGACAAATCCATTGAAGATAAACCCACTGTCCTTGGTACCATTCCATTCAGCAGATACATCACGAACAGCAAAGCCGTCTCTGTTTATCAAAGGAGTTGTATTCAAGGATTATGTGTTTCAATTAGGTGGTCCTGACACCCATTCGATGTGGCCATTTCAGGAGGATGTTCTGCTACCACATCATTTTTGGGTCACTTAGAACTGGCAGTTGTAGCAAGGAATTAATTCATATATTCCGGCACCATCTGCTCACCAGTCTCTTCATGGTCCATATTTGCATTGTTAGTCGGACCGCGATTCACTGCCGCAACAGAAATTAAGATTCTTCTCCCAAGAGTGTCAACAGTCGACAAAAAAAAATCACTTTTATCACAAATCTTGAATGCGGTGAATACCTCATTATTAACCGCATTCAAGTGGCAACTCAATCCTTCCAAATCAAGGTAACCTGTCAACTGCAAAAGACCTCGTACTCTCAGTGTGCAGTGATTTGTGGATCATCTGCATCAGCTCTGAATTCCATGGCAGTTTACCTGCATTTTGTGTTCCTTTGTTTCAACAGAGGTGGCTTCTCTTAAAAAACAGGAACTGATCTCTGCTGAGAATGCAGTAGTGAGAGGAGGCATAAAAGTGAGCTTTAACTGCTGACTTCCAAGCAATGCCCCTGATTAAAATGTCGAATGTATCGTATTCAGAGGCTTCTGGTGTTGTTATTCCAATCAGTGCTGTAGTGTAAATAAACTTCTCTCAATACCGAGCAAACTGTAGATGAGGAAATGGGAGCTGAAAGCCAATGGTAACAAAATGATTTCTTGAATTAATCCACTTGAAGCTCCCTTCCAACTAAGCCTTTCTCCGTTCTCCTTGTTTATTCTACATGTTTTGTCCAGTGGTAGTCTTTAATCTATATTTTAGGTGACTCACTTTAACCAAATGATTCACCATTTCACCTAAAAATCAGAGGTTCTCCTGTCATGAATTCAGTGCTTCCTTAAAGGGACAATGATCCAATTTTTTGAACAAGTACCAGTGATCATCAGCAATAATTTTTTAAAGATTCTAAACTTCTTTCAGAGAAGTTGACAGCACAGCAGTAGTATAACCACTTTACACTACAACTGGCTTTATTTTTTCATTCTTATTTTCTATAATTCTTTCTATAATTTTGCATAATTTATGTTTAACTAATATTCTGCTAGTAAAAGGTGGTGGGGAGGGGATACATCTCTACCAAAGGAGGTATAAGGTGCTCCTTTCCTCTGTAAGCCTGCAGGTTACCCTTAGGCAAGGTGCAGCATCTGCTTAGCCTCCTGATCAGGGTCACATGAAGCCATGTGAGCAGGTGCTGGATAGTTGTATGAGCAGTTGGTGCATATTACAAGTTCTGGTTATGCAACCACCAGTTTCTGGAGAGTATTCATAATGGTGGGGTCACCTATAATGTAACGACACTACAAAAAAGAAAGCAATGGCAAACCATTTCTTTAGAACAACTTCTTTAGAACAAGAACAATCATGGTCATGGAATGATTGTGATTGCTTACATTATTTGACATGGCACATAATGAACAAACGAGCTGTGTTTTTAACAAACAAGAGAAAATCTGCAAATGCTGGAAATCCAAGCAAAACACACAAAATGCTGGAGGTGCTCGGCAGGCCTGGCAGCATCTATCCTACCACTGTTTAAATCTACTCCTCAGCTTTTTCTGTCCACATCTTCAATGTGATAAATCCTTGAACCACCCTCTGCTCATTTCCCAGCATATCCCAGGGTGGCATGGGGACTCAGCTACCTCACAACTCCAGTGAGCCAGGTTCAATCCTAACTTCTAGTGCAGTCTGTGCAGTTTGCATGCTCTCTTGTGATGGCATGAGCTTTCTCCAGTATCATAAAAACACTGGGTTAATAGGTTAACTCGCCCTGGCGTGTAGGTGAGTGGAAGGCTGGGGGAAGTTGATAGGAACATGGAGGAATTAAAACTGGAATGTGCACTGTAAGGCTTGTTTCTGTGCCCTATGACTATGTAATTGAAGCACCTGTTGGTATTTGACTAACATGGTGCTTAACCCTGATTTAAGTCAATCAAAACTTGTTCTGCATCTCCACTCTGAAATTAGTGTTGTCCGAACTTCTGAGACTTTCCTCTTAACACAGAAAGAGATTAGAACAATGATCTTATAAAGAAATAAAATGGAAGTAAAATGTCAGATTTAGAGTCTAGCAATTTTGGTGATAAGAAACCATTGATCAGGACTGGGGAACTATACAAATTTTCTGAAAATATCAAACTGATAACAAGTTGATGGAATTGCCAAAAGATTAATTTTAAAACTTCTAGAATGAACAGAATAGTAGAAATTAAATGTGAATAAGGACTTAAGTTACTGGTGATCTATATTCCTTTCCTACACTTTCTCTGTTCTATTGATTTGAAAATCAAGTTTTTCATTTATTGAACATGGAAACATTTTTGCAATATATTTATTTAAATTGTTGGAAGAATTATTTTAATACAAGGTACTTTTCTTTATGGTGTAATTTGTCCTTTCAGCCCTATCCAATAATAAGTAAAATAATCAAATCTTAGTTTCCCTCTCAGCCCCATCATTCTTATTTAATAGGTTTTAACAGGAGACTACATTCAAACCTGGAGGCTTCTCATTATTAGCAAACTTATCCTTTTGTATCTCCTAAAGGTGGAATTATGAAAGAGAAATTATGTCCTTTTGGTTGATAAAAAAATAAATCTGACACTAATTTATATATAAAACTGGTACCCGAAGGAATGTAGTGGTGCTGGACTAGAAGGTTACTGGATATTACTCCGAGGAATATTTCAACAGATTTTAATTATATTCTTTTAAATGTTATAGAAGAGGTATAATTAATTTCTTCTCCATGTTTTTAAAGTGAGAATTGGAACAAAATGAAATGTGTTTAAAGTGAGTGCAGATAGAGAGTCTCAGTGAGTGTAAAGGGAACATGGGTAATGGGGTCCAGGTCAATTGAAAGAGATCATGGAAAACAGGGCCCTGTGAGTTCAGAGGGAAAACAGAAACCGAGCCAAGAGTTTTAAAGCGAGTGTGGAGCGTGAAGCTCGGATGAATTCAAAGAGGAAGGAAACTTATCTCCAGTGAGTTCAAAGGTAGCATGAAAACTCGGCCTTGCTGTGTTTAAAGGGAGCACAGTGGGAGTTTGCCCATTTTCTCTGTAACCACGATGGCTTCTCCCTTCCTCGTCTGCATGATGTTCTGGTTTCCCTCACATTCCAAATAATGTGCAAATAGGTACATTAATTGTCCAGTGTAAATAGCTTCCAGGGAATTAAGTAGACATAGACTTGATGGGCTGCATGGCCTCCTTCTATGTTGTGAGGAAATATGACTATCCAATTGGAGTCGCATCAGGAGGCAGGCAGTTTGTGCTAATAAGCGCATGACTCAAAAAATGAAGTTATATTTTGCAGTACCCAAAGTTAAGTGAAATGCAATAAATTGTAAATTGAAATGGCAACGATTATCAGATTGGAATGGAATCAGTTTTAAAATAAAAATAAATGAGCACTGAT
This sequence comes from Hypanus sabinus, assembly GCF_030144855.1. Taxonomy (NCBI): domain Eukaryota; kingdom Metazoa; phylum Chordata; class Chondrichthyes; order Myliobatiformes; family Dasyatidae; genus Hypanus; species Hypanus sabinus. Next base: position 48,443,867 of record NC_082725.1, read on the forward strand.
TTTAGTTACTGATGTATGACTGGATTACTGATCTTTTAAAGCTAGATTATTAATGCATTTTCATAACTTAAACTGTATTGCTTCAGTTTTTCATTAGTGAATGATTGCCCACTTCTCATCTTACTTCAATTGATTAAAAGTCGGTTCAGTGCAACTGTGCAGTGTAGATCTGTCACAATTTCTCACATGTCAATTTCTCATCAGAGATCCATAGTCTATCCAAAAGACAAAATCCATGCAGGAACTGTGGCTTTGTTGGGCCTTGGGGTCATGTTGAGAACATCATCAATAGCAATGATGGCTGAAAGGATTACTTATCAATACCAACATCGGCAGATTTGTTTTTTGCATTGCTCTTTTGAACAAGAGTTACACTCATGGGTCATAATTGGACATCAAGTAACATAAAATGACATGTTTGCTTGAAAAAAGGGCACAATCTTCAAAGCATCATTAACCATTTTTGAAACCAAAGGACACTGAACAACTCTAGTGCTGGTTATTTAAGAGTCATCCACCTTGATTCATTTAAACTGTTCTGAACCACAGAAACCCATAACATTCAGCTTTCGAGAACATTCCCTCTTCCAGAAAAAACTTCATCTCCTCAGAACAATGCCCAAACCTCAACCGACCAATTAGCCAAAACATTAACCTCCATAACTTGGAAAATCATCTTGTTACAATTGTCCAGGTAAAGAATAATATACGTTTGTGCTAGATGCATGCTGGTGTTAAGTGCACGAGGATGTGTATTTCACTACTAAAGAGGCTTGTTTTTATCAAGTCCAGACAGGATGTACATTTGGCTTGAGGTTAGAGTCATGGGCCTTCTGAACAGAGTGGATAAAAATGACAACACACTTTTGGCACACACTGAGTTCAAGACTCAGTGCGATAGTGCAAGAGTCAGGAAGTTAATCTGGAGCCTTATAAACCTCTGGTTAGGCTGTATATGGAGTACTGCATTAATTTCTGGTCTCCCCATTATAGGAAGGATGTAGAAGATTTGGTGAGGATATGGAAGAGCATTGAATCACAGCGGATTTAATTTGGCTTTTTTGACACTGATCAACAGAAAAAGACTCTTTCATGTCAAAGTGAGAACAGGTCTCTACAAAGTGATCTAAATTAATTACAGATATAAGACACAAAATAATAAAATATGATAACTTTCGGGGTGGGGGGGGGGTGAATACTTTTTATAGGCACTGTAGAGTAGACTGCTAGTTCTTTTCCCAGGTTTTAAATGTCTAATACTAGAAGGCATATACTTGAGGTGGGAAGGTGAATAATAAAAAGAGATGTGCAAAGCAAGGTACCTTATGTAGAGAATGGTAGGTACCTGGAATGCGTTGCCTGGGGTGGTAGTGCAGGCAGGTATGATAGAGGCAGTTCAGTGGCTCTGAGATGGGTACAAGAATGTGGAGGAACTGGACCATGTGTGGGCAGAAGGGGTTAGGTGTCACTAGCTTAGTATTTCAGCCTAACATCATGGACTGAAGGACCTTTTCCTGTGCAGTCCTGTTCCATGTCCTGTTATACACAAGTTCAGGAAACTTCTTTTGAAGCACTTGCATAATACAGAACAACAATTTATTTTAGGCTCCAAGAGAATAGCCACAAGAATAGCTTACAGTATTACAGAAGTTAGAGAAATGAAAAGATACAAAAGAATTGGAAAGTAACTCGTAAGTGCAGATACTAATGTTTTGAAAGCAGCTAAACTGTACAAGAAGGGAAACTGGAAAACACAACTTGATAGTTTCAGAGCATCTTTGAAAAGGATAATTTAGAATAGGAGGCATTGAAATTTCCTAAATGCAATTAAGTTATGAATGAGAGACGAGAAGTATGTCATATAGCTTCAGCTAGATCAACAACAAAACTTCAGAGGGACGGCAATGATAAAGGAAGATTCTGATTTAGCTACTTTTAAAGACCAATGGCCACTACTAAGTAGATAAAGGCATCTGTCAGTTTGCTTTGGCATTGTGCAAAGTAGTGAATATCAGCACCTGCTTCCCTGTATACAGCCGATTTCCCTAAAATAGTCATATAATCAGCAATCATTTATCTGTTTTGACTATACTAATTCAAAAATTTAAGATGCACTGTAAAGGACTGCAGTGAAGTCGAAGGGGAAGAAAATCATGAACATTTAGTCCGGAAGTCAGTGCCATGAGGAAGGTACCTTCACCTTAGTTTAAATATTTGGATGAGCACTTGAAGAACCATGACTCATGACACATACTAAGAACTGAAAAGTGGTACAGCTATCCCCCATTTTTTGAACGTTCGCTTTACAACTTGCTGTTATGAAAGACCTACCTTAGTACCTCTTTTCACTAACCAAAGAGGATTTTCACTTTTACGAAAAAATGACGCCCGTTTTATATGTGTGTTTACCTCGAGAAAGACTATAATGACTGTGAAACCTTGTGTGGGCAGTTGTTTGCGGATGTGTGTACGTGCCGATTTTTTTTCTCCAAATCCATTTTGGCTCCCTGTCTTCCTGATTTTGATAAGTGAAACTACACCATACATACAATATTTCTACTTTATATAGGGTGTAAACTTATCATATCATTCCTGCTTTTACTATATGTTCATGTTATTTTAGGTTTTATGTGTTATTTGGTTTGATTTGGTAGGTTATTTGAGGGTCTGGGAACACTCAAAAATTTTTCCCATATAAATTAAAGGTAATTGCTTCTTCGTTTTATGACATTTTGGTTTACAAATGGTTTCATAGGAACGCTCTACCTTCGGATTGGGGGGGGGGGAACCTGTAGTAACCTTCTTTGGTGCTTTTATGGCTGTCATGGGACACAAACAATTGTCTCCTTTCTCTACCATAAGTATCTATAATACACAAAAAGTACTGAGAATATTTGTGCAACAACTTGCCGTCCACATCAGATCATTTGCAGATCATTTTGGAATAAACTATCTCATCATCTTTTCCAAGTTTCAAACAATACTCACTTCATGGTTCTATACACTGAAGCCCAAAGATGAATAAATTTTCTGCTCTCAATGACCTTAAGCCAACTGGTCACCCATTTATTCCATCTTCCATCCGCCATTACGGGGAGCTGATATTAGTGACCTATCAAATGTATTCATTTATTCATTTACTGAGATACAACAGAGAACAGTTCCTTCCAGCCCTTCAATCCATGCCGCCAGGCAACCCCCCGATTTAATCTGATCTTAATCCTGGGACAACTTACTATGACTAATTAACCTAACAACTGGTACTTATTTGGACTGTGGGAGGAAGCCGAAGTACCACGTGGTCTTGGGGAGAACTTACAAACTGCTGACAGGCAGCGGTGGGAATTGAACCTAGGTGGGTTGCCGGTACTGTAAAGCGCTGTGCTAACCACAACGCTACCGTGCCGACAAGATGTGCTGCTACACCTCCTGAATTAACTGCAGAAAACTGGCAATATCTGCAGAAACACCAGCACCTTCTCTAGCACTGAAGCAATGAGTGAGATATTAGCTTTGGCTTCAGCCTCAGGAGAACTTAACTAATTCGCATGACTCGATCTGCTGGATCTTTGGTTTACCTCAATGAATATGAGCAAGGACTGACATCACAACAAGAGATCTCACTCTTATCAAAGTACATACTAATTTCTACAGTTATTATATAATCCCAATGCAACAGAATACAAAATATTAATTCTTTCATGCAGGTTACTTGAAATTGCTAGCGGTTTGACATTTATTTCATGTCTAATTATAATGGGGATGCTCTGAAATTATATTCAGACATTTCATTTCACACTCAGCTAAGCTTAACAGTGGCTATTATAGATGTTAGAAAGGTAAATCATACAATTGATGCTTCCCCTACCCCTTGTAAATTCTCAATTCGATCCTACTGATGGACGTTTTGACTCTCCGGGGTTAAATTCCAGGAAATCCCGCTACTGCTTATAGTTCCCTCACTGTTAGCTAAGATGTTTCTTAGTTCAAAGTTTGGGGGGAGGGGGTGGGAGAGGAACTTGAAGCCAATTGAAAGCAAGAGACAATTAGATTGTAGAGGGTACAGTTTTCTACAGCCACAATGGTTGTGCCAGGCTTTGGTGACTGGTGCCTTGAGACAATCTAAAGAAGGCTGTGTTCCACTTTAACTCAAGAAATAGAGAGAAAAAATACATAGTGTGAGTTTGTTAAATAGATTGAGGTTCAGATGATATATGATTCAAGGCTCATGTGATTGATTGACTTACTTTTATTCGCTGTGTGCTTATAATGGTGAAGCCCCAAAATTGATGAAAAAGCATTCAATCAAGCTCAACAACAAAAAGCAGAAACTACTGACAGTAATTCCTGTAATTGGGTACTGGTCAATCAAATTTCCACGAATTATTCATGATAACCTGACAACATCTATCATCAAAGATCCCCACCACTACGTCATCTTCTTGTACCTAACATCTGGCAGGAAGTACAGAAGCCTGAAGTTCCACACCACCAAGTTCTCTTCAACTGTTCTGTTCTTGAGGCAATCACTACCTCAGCAGAGTGACACCGTGTCCACTCAGAGAACTCTGCACTATAATAGACTATTTTTATTCTATTTATGTTCTTCTTGCGTATATTTGTATAATTTATGTTGTATAATTTTTGTATATAATGTTGTGTCTTGAATGCCATGTTCCTGTGATGCTGCTGCAGATTAATTTTTCATTGCACCTGTGCATGAAGTGAATTTCGACTTTGACTATAGCAGCACCCTCCTCTTCTGCTAATCCTGCAGGCACTCATTACCACTGGAGATCAGTGGGTGGTGATTGGGACTGCGTACCCTGAAGATATATCGGCAGCACCACTGTTGTATGTCAGCATCACCACACTCAATACAATTTGGGCCCTGAAGCTCAGGCTTTCCAGAACTGTGGTTCCAGACTTCAAGTTTTACAAGAACCATAACAAAATAATATAACTGCTAACAGTGACTCCCACAACTAAATCCTGGCAGCTACAACACGTGCAAGTTAGAAATGATTTTGCCCATTTTAGTTGAGACAATCTAACCAGATAAAAATGATGATCCTTTGTAATGAAAGTAGGACAGCTTGTAGATTAAAAAGTTTCAGGACCTGACAGCTGATGGGCTTGAACTTACCCAGTACTAAGACACAAATGAGAATGGCAGAGTTGGGAAAGCAGACTGACTTCTCCTCTCTTTCTTTCTCTCTCTTCCTACCCTCCACCTTCACAGAGCCCCTCTGTATTCCACACTTACATCACCACCCGTTTCACACTTGTAACAAGGAGACTAATGAGATCATATTCATCACTTTTCAAGCTGGGATCAGCTAAAGCAGTACAAAGAATAAAACTGTTTCCTGGTCTTATTAGTCAGTATTGTTCTGCAAGAACTAATAAGTGCAAAGTTTTGAGTTACATGAATAGGCAATCATTTATTTTATCGAGCAGCCAGTGACCTGAAAACTGAGCTGATCGGGAAAAAAACATATGCTCACTGATGAATGCACAGTATTCTCTTCCACTTGGAGCTCCTCAACAAATGAAGCAGCAAAACCTTTTGGCAATCATCAGCCAGGATCGTTGGTGGTAGGTGGCAGATAACATCTGTGTCACACAAGTGCCATCTGTCTCCAAGAGGCAGTCCAATCGACTACCTTACCCATCCAAAGAGCATTACCATTTTTGGGTTCTACACCATCAACATTCTGAGGACTCATCAAGGATCAGAAATTCAACAGAAATACTGCAGCTACAAGAGTAGGTCAAGGTCGATACTCAGGGTGTTGCAGCTTATTTCGTCACAGTCGAAACCTTTTCCACATTCTGCAAATTCAGTAATGATGCAACCCAGCTTGACAATAGATAAATAAGTCCCCATTGCAGAATATATTATGTGTCATTGCTTCTTGCAGTTCTTATTCTAAGTTCTGTTCAATAAGAAGGAAAATAGATTCATCATCTGAAAAACGTGGTAGTCATTATGTCTCTGTGTTTGATGACTTGAAATTTTATGGATACTGAAATCAAAGTTGAGGATTTTCAGGATTACTTCCATCTACTCCCACACCCACTATCAACACCAAATCTACTCTCTCTCCCTTTACCCCCCCGGAGATCATCATCAATATCCACTCTACAGCCCTCTCTGATGGTTCAGACAGACCCTACCTTAGGACTGAGATAGAGCATAGTGGTTTTTTCTCTGTCAGATATAACTCTGTGAGGTGCACTGTAACTTAATTTGGCCCTGTGATTGCCCTCCTCACTCTAGATCCCAGAGGCTGTGAGGACTGATAACAAGGTTAACCAGAGTGGGACTAGGACAGGGGTCGGCAACTCGCGGCTCTTTCATCTCTGTGCTGCGGCTCCCCGTGGTTTGTTAGTTTTTGAAATGTAATTCGAAATTTGAAGATTATGGTGATCGTGTACAATCTAAATAAAACGTTGTGGCGACCCCATTTCCTGGCACATCCGAACCGGCTCACAATTAGCCACCGTTCCGGCTAGGGGAGATAGCCTACGGGGGTTTGTGAGTATGTGTCTTTTGGAGCATCCGCGCCCACGGGGGTTGAGGGAGGCTTTAAAGCAAGGCTGTTTAGTTTGAATAAAGTTATCTTTGACTGCAGTGTCATTATTTTAGCGCTGCATGTAGCAAACCGCCACAACGTGCTTTTTATCGCTATTAATATACGTCACCACTGCCAATCCCTGACACCCGCCAGTGCGCGATTTCTTTTAATTTTTCGATCAAAGGTAGGCTAACTATGGAGTAACCTTCAACCCAACGTCTTTTTTTCGGAGTTCAAAATGTTTTTGTTGCATGCAGAAATGTAATTTCGTTTTCTCTGCAGGAGTTCATCAATTTCATAAATGCAACACATTATAGTTTGTTTATACATAGCATAGAGGCAAAAACAAAACGTTGTATGCAGTGTTATTTCATTTTAAATGTCAAACGGGTTTTGTGGCTCCCAGTGTTTTCTTTTCTGTGGGAAATGGGTCCATATTGACTCTTTCAGTGGTAAAGGTTGCTGACCCTTGGACTAGGAGCTACTCTACCTTGAAGGAACTTGAAGTCAAAATTAAATGTGCAGACTCCTCTCCTCGAAGAAAATCAATCAGGTGGTTACTTCAAAAAGTACAAAATCTATGTTTATTCATTCTATTTAGTTCTTTCCTTTATATCATCTTTGTTTCCCAACCTTAATGCTGCATTGTGTACATGATTTAAATAGCTTTTTTATTTCCTGTGTTTCACTTTGGCTGGTGTATGGCTCAATGGGCAAACTACAATCTAACTGGTAAAAGAATGAAGCCTATTCTGTTCAGAGAATATAAATTTGTTGTGGAGGGCACTATAATGATCTAGCATCTGTGAGAGCTTGGCCTGCAAGCCCAGGTAAAATCTTTTCTCACTGAGCACAAAGTGAGAGCAAACTCTGGACCATTAGCCAAACTTCAGTCATCAATTTTCTTTTTCCCCAATAGGATACTGGCTGCATTAATAACTTGTGTCATCTCATGATGATAGCAGCAGTAATAATGAGGAATTTAACAAGTTTGCATCTAAGACGTGCTTTATGAACTCTATGAAAGAAACAAATCATTGAGTCTATTAGCTGGCCAATAACCAAATGGGCCAACTCCAAATGCTTGAATGAGGATGTTCCCTTGTATGAATCCTTTTAGAAAGAGCACTATTAAACCAAGTCATTACATGTAAATCTGGTAAGTCAAATCTAGATAAATCACGATTTCTTTTCATCTATTTCTCATGCTTTTGAGGTCAAATAAACACAATGATTCTAATATCCCTCTAACAATCCAAAACCAATGTTGCCTCCATTAGCAAGATAAAAGTTTTTTCACATAGAAAACATGGTGTCTGAAAATGGGCGAGCAGGGAAAACACCACGGGTGGAGAGATCTCTCTCCCTTCACACCTGAAGGAAATATTCTTTAGCAAATTCCACCTTTTCAGATGAAACCTAAAAGACTGAGTGATCCCATACCGAACTGCCATAGTGCCATACACACATCTCTTGCAAAGAATCTAATAATAAGCTATTCATTCCCCACCCCTGCCCCTGACCAGCATAGATTAACTGTGTGCAATTTGAGAAGCTGATAGTAACTGACACTAATTCACATCACGGCCTTACTTCATAGAATGGACCTGAACATCTACCAGAGATCATTGTGCAACTTTGGGAGGAGAGTTCAGCCAACAGAAAAAAGATGTGAGAACAGGCAGCCTTTGTTTTCAACACCATCCTTGATACCTGGTTACTCCTCTCCATATTGCTATTTTGTGCAATTTTGATCGGGTGGACTGGCTCCGCGGCCTTCAGTTAGTGAACAACACAGAGCTAGATTAAACTGACTGAACATTCCTAGACTGCTTCTATGTCTCTGTGGTTGGATATTTTATATTCTGTGTTTTTTGCTCTTTTTTGTTGTTTGTGCGATTAGTTCTTTTTTTCTGGTGTTTGTTTCATGGCCGTCTCTGAAAAGACTAATCATAGGATTGTATATTGCAGAATTGAATTGAAAATACACGTGGACTAAGATGTTAACTGTCCTGTGCTATCATCAGTTGATCTGCCACCTGTCTTCAGGAGTTTCGGCCCGCTTATGATCAAGTCTCCCTCGAGGTGGTGGGCCAGCAGTGCTAAAGCACCACTTCCCACTTTGAGCTTAGCAACTTGGCATCTGCCTCTATCAGAGTTGTTGGTCGCTTCCATCCAACAGATAGTCTACTCTTCAGGTATCTATGCAGCTACTGAAGAGTTTACAAAAGATGGATACACTGTCTGACTATCTGTCCCTCTGGACGTACTTAGTCCACACCCATGATGATCCTGCCTCTGATGCCTCTACTAGAGCCCTGCTAGTTGACTTGATCTCACTTCTAGTAAAGCCAAAGATCACGCAGCCACTTCTGGAAAGTGAACGCAATAAAGCCACGGCACCCTACTTCGAATGGATAGCATGAGACCTTCCACCCTGTCTCTGCACTCTGATCTCAATTCTGCATACTTGGTTAACTTGCGCTCATAGGCTTCATCGATGTTGTCTTCCCAGGGGACTGTGAGTTCATCAATAACCACTTCTCTACTGGTGTCAGACCAGACGATTATACCTGGACGCAATGTGGTGAAAACTATTTGCTCAGGGAAATTGTCTTTCTCATCCAGGTCGGCATTGACACACCAATCATTGGCTGAAGAAAGTATGCTTGATCGTGGGCCTGCGCTGTACACCCTTGACTTGGAGCCTTCTTTCACAAATACTTCGCATACATACTTTGATAATAAATATACTTTGAATTTTGGTAAATGAAATGGAGTTTTGGAGAGAGGTCCTGCATGATAGCAGCACATGAATAATTTTGACAAAAACAGTCAAAAGACGGAGGTGACCAAGGTGATTGGTACATGTAACATTGTCCTTAGATACGCAGAAGGAGACCAAAATATACACAACTACTTCTTCATGGGGCAAACCTTCAACTCTCATCTAACAACAGTCCAGCCTAACAATCATAGGGTCACATACTAACCACTACAAAAATACTACACACATCTTAGAGATTTTGCCTCCATCCCAGAAGTTAACCTGCAACCCTCTCTGAACTGTGTTAAATGCAAGTACAGTGGACTCTGATTAATTGGTACACATTGAAACCAGTACATCTTGGCCCAATTAGCCTAATTAGCCGAAGTTTCATGTAAATAGATATTTTTTAAAAACGTATAAAAAACTGAGTTTAAAAATTATGCATATAAATGAAATACAGAACAAACTACAACACCACCAATAGTACCACAGTACTATAAAGCTGCATTGGTTCCTAGTAGTTATCAATGGAGGAATTCATCCAATGTAATTGGAACTTGATCGGCAATAGTGTCCAGCCCCAATTAAGCAGTGTAGTGTCACAAATAACTGAAGGGAATCCCGGCAATTTTCTCAATTAGTTTTTGTTCTTTAAGCATTGTCCCAAATGTTACTGCCCTGAATAACCAAAATCCACTCGATATCTTTCCTTAAGTACGAAGAACAAACCATATGTATGACCCCAGTGTCCTGTACTGCTGTAGCAAGGACTTTCCTATTTGATATTCCATATCCTTTGCAAATAAAAGGGAAATATTCCATTAGTCCTTTCATACCTTCAAGCTGACCTTGTGTTTTATGTACAATGATACCCATATCCCTCTCTAGAGTAACATCCACATGGCTCTCACTCAAGACACATACTAGTTTTCTATTCCTCTTAGCAAAATGGATAACTGCACATTTCTGCACAATATACATGTGATGATTTACCATTGTATTGTTGCAAAGCCAGGGAGAAAGGGGAGCTTCTTTGCCAGCTCCTTGAAGAACAAGGTCACAGATTAGTTCTGCTCTGGAAAACTCAAAGGAGGGCCACAATCAGGCAAATAGAGATAGGCACATACAATATGTACCTGGAGATGATAAGGGCATTGTTTGTTTCACCCAAACATATATGTGATACATCTGGGGGAATAGGACTTTGTATGAAACCAGGGGCTCACTTTTACTGCCTGCCCCCCCTCAAGTTCCACATATAACTGCATCCACTGGAGAGATCTGCCACCAGTTGCCGAAGATTTCTGATTTATTTGTACCCCTTTACAGTCAAGATTTCAGTCAAGCACTGCTTTGATATCAGTCGCAGTCATTCTCCACTCACTTCTGGAATACTGTGCTTGGAACATTGTAACAGGATTAGACTATTCAGTTCCCTGATCCATTTGCCTTTCACAAACGCTTTTTCCAGCACTTTTGCAGTAATAATGCTCAGGTAGCACTTATCACACCTAAAACAATACACTGCAATGGCGAGCATATATTTTGCTGGCAATAATAAAGGATGAAAGATACTCAATGATGGGCTGAAGGGCCTAACTGTGCTTTAGGACTTCAGGACTCACCGAGTAGCTGAAATGCAAATTTTCATAATCCATTGTCACTTTTCATAATATAATGTCAGAGGGAAAGCAACTTTCAAACAGTAACAGGATGTACTAAAAAGATATACTGAGTTCAACGGTAAGTCTGCAATATTTGCAGTGCCTGTTCAAACTGAACTCCTCCGCAGACAAAACAAGTCTGCATTAGTAATCGGTAGCTGCTTTTGCTACAGAAAACTATCATCCTATTTGCAGCAAAACACTTTAATGCTCTCAGGTTTTTCGTTCAGAACATTTCTAATTATTAAAGACATATAAAACTTTATCTTACTTTTTAAAACATATTAATATCACAATCCTTTATAAAAATAAAAGTGTTAGCCTTTTAGAGCAAATTACTTGTTCTGACTTAGACAAGCAAATACTTTCTCGTGCATGGATTCACTTCTGCAAGGCAATAACTCAAAAGCATTTGCACTCACAGACAAGATCAAATGGTGCTCAGAAATCAGATACACGGTTTAATTTCACACTCCATCAAGTTTTACAACATGAAAATGTTAAGTGAAGAAAAGACTGCCACATACCTCTGTGAGGCCTGAAATCTCACCCTTCAGTAATGGTGTGACAATTGAAGGAGTGTGGATCTTTCCATTGTCTGCTGGTTTTCCCTTCATAAAATGCTTCCCTGCTTCATAAATATCAACCTCAATCATTTTCCCCAGAAATTCTGGTTGCTTAGGCACTAGCACCTTAAGGGAAAGCAGAAAAGCAACAATATAAGATTTAAAGATAGCCAGTGCAGGGAACCAAGGCATAGACTTTCAAGCACATAAAGTTTCAGGGCAATGGGAAAAACAAATCTGTAAACTAAACAAGAGAGCTAATTCAGCACAACGGAACTGCAATCTGCTTCTTTTCAAACCTATGCTGCAAGTTCCCTTCAGATTAATGTCATGGTTGCAACTCAGTGATTAGTCAACGTTCAGTATGCTTTTTTTTCCTGCCCTACCTTTGCAACTTTATCTACACATACACTTTCTCCTTGGTTTCTCATTTAATATTGGATTTTCCTTCATTCTGATCATGGAAATCCATCAATAATTATGGAAACACCTCTTTGTTACAAACAGTATAGATCCCATTTCAGAACTATCCAGGCCAAAGTCTGGACATGCTGTAAACCAAATAAGCATATTCCATCGAGGCACCTAAACTGAGACATATACATACATACATATAAAATTGACAGGGAAGGAGGCAAGCTGAGCCCACATCACAATGACCGGGGCTTCATTCCTGAACCCCTAATCCTTTCAACCATATAATCTCACATGAGAGTGAAAAACACAGATTAAAAAAAACACCTTAGGAAAAATTATGAGATAAAAATAATCATTCAAAAGCTAACTCTTCTAACTCCATCAGGTGATCAGAATCAATTCATATAATCACACAATGAAGACCTTTTGGTTTAAAAAAAGCTTTATAGCAGCAATAGCCCTCAAGCGGACTGGTTGGCCTTGAGGATAAACTGCATCTAAGCAAAACTGAAGCCAGAAGTGGATTTAGAGCAACTAAATCATCAAACTGCAACCTACTGAAGCTTACAGCTGAGGTTTCACATGGTAATTACGTTTACACAAATTAGATTTAGTCACATTCTTAAGGAAGAGAGACCACTTCAGAAAGAACCACACAGTCATTTCCTTCACAAATGTCTGCACCGTTAAGGATTATGCCAAATTTCTATTTCTGCTGTTCATGCTGATAATCAAAACCAGCTTTCAGCCTGTCATTTGGATTAGTTTTTCTGGGAAGAACAATGTTCCAGATGATGTGCAGGCCTTTAGCAAAGCTTTTAGCTATTACTTGCAGAAAAACTGGGCAGCATACATCAGCTGCCAATAAAAATCAATGAAGATATTTTCAGCTCCATGGAGGTTGATCGACCTGATGCTAAGAGACAAGAGGAAGAGAGAGAAGGGTGTGAGGGGCAGAAAATACTAGTATGTTATTAGTTAAATATTCTCATTCTAAATGAAAAGCTGCCACAAATTGAAGTACTGCTCCCTTTGGCACATGATGTTAAAAGTATGCCGACTTTATGAAGAAATGTTTGTTTTACTTCCATGTGATATCACTGTCAATTGTTCCAAATTCTGTGATATCAAATGAAAATGATGATTCACTAGTCTTTCCTCAAGCATAAAAAACCCCTCTCAAGTGCACTTTCATGAGAACAGTGCTCCTTTAAACTGATTCCATCATCCTGCCACAACTTCGGAACTTACTCCTTTGCTATGAAAACTTAAAAGCCCCCAGGGACTGTCTGCACATCACAGGGATTGCTTGGATCTATGTCTTAAGAAAATTCCCCCGGTGTCTAATTCCATGCAACACAATTAAATATATTAAAAAAGTAAGCTTAAAGTGGTCTCAGGTTTAAAAATCAATGATTATTTTTCTTTTCTCTTTGGATTTCTACATTAAGAAACAGGTTTAATGTTTCACATTTATGTGTCTGTATTCTTAACGTGAATGACAAATTATGATTGCAAGAGGAACAAAATGTCATACATAGCTTTCCCTCTCTGCCTATGATCATCTGTGATTTTGTGATTCACATTAGCACATGACCTGCAGATTCATTCATGCCTGTGTGTTTTTCAGATGCAGATATTATTGACTTTAGTGTTTGCTTTCCTCTCCCAAACGATCGACATGATTGAGGTGCGGACATTCAGAATCAACCTGTTATTACCTTTGAAAGGAATGCCTGCTCAATACAACCGGGGCTGTGTCTTGGCAAAACAGAAAGCACTTAGTGTGACTTTCTGCAAAGGTTTACCCATTGTATGATTTCAAATGTTACTCTGTTGACCAAGATGACTTGACTTACCAGTGTTGCTCCAATGACATTAGCCTTGATATTCTACCTAACCCGTGGGCTGCAAGGCGGCAGTATATTTCACACAACAGGTCGTGAGAATCATCAGAACACCCAGCTCCCTATTTTAAAGGGGCGTCTCCATATATACACCTTATCCTCCATACCCACCCCAACTCATGGTATAGTTTCAATAAACCTTTTCCAGTACTCTTGTTTCACCAACGACAATGAATGGAATAAAGACTGGATCAAAATACCGTCTGAACAAACACAAGACTCAAATCCCAAAAGTATAGCTTCCTATATTTCACCAGCCACGAAGTTCATGGGAGGTTCTTAACTGTACATGGGGTGATCTGGCTACTCAATGCATAAGTGCGATTACACTATCCTTTCCCCGTGAATGAGCAAATCTGGATGAAATGATTAATCATACTGTCACAACCTGACTTCAATATAAATTTAATGGATGTGCTGGCATTGAAGAGGATTCAAAGGAGGTTCACAAGGATGATTCCAGGAATGAAAGGGTTATCATACGAGGAACTTTTGATAGCTCTGGGTTTGTACTCGCTGGTATTTAGAAGGATGAGGTGGGATCTCATTGAAACCTTCCAAATGTTGTAAGGTCTAGATATGGTAGATGTGGAAAGGATGTTTCCCATGGTGGGGGAATCTAGGACAAGAGGGCACAGCCTCAGGATAGAGGGGCATCGATTTAACACAGAGATGCAGAGAAATTTCTTAAGCCAAAAGGTGGTGAATTTGTGAAATTTGTTACCACAGGCAGCTGCAGAGGCCAGGTTGATGGGTGTACTTAAGGCAGAGCTTGATAGGTTTCTGATTGGACACGGCATCAAAGGGTACAGGGAGAAGGCCAAGGAGTGAGGAGAGAAAAAAAGGATCAGCAATGATTGAGTGGCATAGGACACTTGACAGGCCAAATGGCCTAATTCTGCTCCTATGGCTTATGGTCTTCTGTACCTTTCAAAAGACTCTCTTTCTGAAAAGGTTATGCAGCAGCTTACAAATCTCAGACTCAAATTATCAATGTTATTCAAGCTGTAACAATGTCCTCATAACTCACACTAATACAGTAGAGTCACATTCTGAGCAAAAAAAAAGCAATTCCATTCATTTATATCTATCACATACACTCAGAAGCCATCACAGCAAACTCTGTCAAAATGTATACTGAATATTTGCATTAGCTATGTTTCTGCGCATAGTTGGACAGATTTTACAGTTCTATTTGTTGGCAAGTTATTAGATTTCAGGCTATTAGTCTATGAAAAAAATGAGGTATCTTTGGTTGCCAGTTAAATACCAGTATTTTCAATCCACTCCAAACAATGGAAGAGAACCTTGGCTGACTTGCCTGCTCATAAAATTTGTTGTGTGCGACGTAGTACTGGCCATCAAATGATTCCTCTGTTATCAAAACTTGTTGCCTCTCGCCAACCTGAAAAAAAACCATAACGGTATCTTAAAGAGGTAGAAAAAAGAAGAATCTAAGGAACCATATTATCAAATTTATATCTTACACACCAATTACAGAAAATGGCTTTAAGAGAATGACTTCATTCCGTTCCTTTGTCTCAGCTACCTTCCAAGGAAAGCTTGGAACAGAATGATGATGTCAGCATCTATAAAATGGATTTAGAAGCATCCAACAACACAGAATATAGAAAATTCTCCTAAGGTGCAGCTCCACAAGGCATGAGGACACCAGGTACCAGCTTACATGACCAAAAGCTTGAGCTAAGAATTATTAAGGGAAGAGGCAATGAGTTATGGAATGAAATCATGGGACTTCTAGCAAAGTCTGGAGGAACATAATTGTGGGCGGGGTGTAGTGGGGTAAAGGTTGAAAAAAGCACATTTGGTAACTTTTGAAATAGAGCAAGGGGCCATGGGGAAATGGAATTTAAATACAAGTCTAGGGATTTTACATTTGAACACTTAAGTCATAGTAAGGCAGTGAAGACAATGATGATAAGTAAATGGGACCAGTGGTCTGTGTAAAATTAAGTTTATACAGAAGAGGATTTGGAGGCTTCTCAGAAGAAAAATCAAGACAGAAGAAGTCAATGGAGAGAGTTCAATAGCAAAAGCTATGAGGGAAGATGAGGGGTTTGTAGAGCAAGAAATATGTTGCTTCTTTGAAGGAGATATAAAGTAAGAAAAATCAATGAGCGTGCCCCTTGACTATTTTTGGTTGGATCAAAGCAGATCATAGCTTTTTTTTAAACTGCCTTTTAACAAATGTTTTTGAGGTCCATTCTTTCACTTTGATGGACTCAAATAGGAATTCAGGTAGAAAAGAGGATTCGTTCTCAGTTACATCAGGGTATGTGAAGAGACCAATGAGGGATCAGCAAGCTTCACCCAAGTTAGGTTGAGGCTTTGATCAAATTTACAAAGAAGGCAACTCACAACTATGTTGAATTACATAGAATTTACGGCACAGAATTATGCCATTCATTCAACGTGGCCCATTTTGATATTTATGCACCACATGGTCTCTCCTACCATCCTACTTTGTCTAAGCTCATCAGCAAAGCACTCTTTGCTCCTTGCTCATATGCAAATCTATCTATCTGTAACATTCTATTGTACACCGTTATTGTTTTCCCTTGTATCACCTCAACACACTGTTGTAATGATGTGGACTGCTGTGGATGGCACGCAAAACAAAGTTTGTATACTGTACTTCGGTGCACGTCACAATTAACCAATTTACCAACTTAACATTAAATGGATTTACACAATATATTTTAACTATCCTATGGAATATCAATTTACATATTCTAACCACAGTCCGACTAAAAGCACCCTGTCATTCCTAATTAGATTAACAGGGATTATCATATTTTTATGACCATCTTTTTTTGTCAGCACCTCACGAGAGAATAGTTTTTTTCCCAAGACTGTCCTATTAAACCTTCCCATAATTGCAAAGGCTTCTTTTGGATAATTCCTTAGGCCCGATCTTTTGTCCAGAATAGATGATTTTTCGAAAAAAGTATTTTTTACAATTTTATAGGTTTCTCATTTTGTTAAAAATCTTGAGGCTTAGTTTGGATCTAGCACACAATGTCTTCCATTTTCAAGAGAACTTCCAATGTATTTAATTTGTAACCTCTGTTTCTAATTCACCATTACATGATGCATATGCTAATTCTAATATAATTCCTTACACTGCTCATGTAAAGAAGGCAAAGAATAAGGAGAGAAGTATCAACTGTAAGTTATGTTTTTGTAGAAGTGCAGCAATAATGTGATAATTAATCATTCTTCACAATGGATACAGCATTTATAGGTGATAAAAATCACCTGACTTTGTGACTGGCAAACCATGGTAATCAGGTGGAAAAATAAACTGAAAATGAAAAATGATCACTTGAGTACTTAAACACAAAGATATTGTTAACAATAACAAACACCCATTCAAGAGCAATTTCTAAATTCTGATATAATGTTAGGTAACTGTTAGGAATAATTTCAGTGTTTATAAACACAACATGTTTCTCTAGATTAGGTTCTGTTCTCTTCTAAGTAAAAGATATAACATGCAAAGCCAATCTGAAAATCACAATCAAATTACTGCAAAGGATAGCCTTCTGTCTCATGAGGTTACTATTTTGAAGTTACTTCCATTGATTGGTGTCCTAGACCCCTTCATGGGCACCAGAGATCCTGTTGGAACTATCCGTGTTTCTTCTTGCAATTCCTGGTGTTCATGCAGGCTTAACCTAGTGGAGTTGTCATCTGTATTGCGGTCTGTTTTTCTTGTGGCCCATGTGATGAACCTGTAGATTTTATGTGGAGTTCAATAATAAAATGTGAACACCACTAGATTTCTGAGGCTGGGAGAGGCATTGGCTGAATCTGCTCCTGTTACATGACTTCACTGCAATTTATGAGAAGAAATGACTGCCAAGAGAACAGTCAGTACAAACTTTCGTTGATTTAATTCAATTATTTTAAATGAATTTATTTCCAAGCAAATGTATATTTTTCAAAACTAGCTTTCTTCAATCACTATTTTAAAATTTTATTTGCCTCCATCTGCTCCTTCTTCAAAAATCTGAATCACAAACCATATCAAATAAGAATAATTTCACAAGGACTTTGTATATATTAGAATGATCAGAATTAACTGAGATTGGATTATCAGTATTATCAAACAATCCAACCACTGCTGTCCAGATGCACTTTTCAAGACAGGCAGCAAGGGAGAGCAGGGCATAAGGTTTAGCAATGCCAATTATGACACTCCTAAAGAACAGGTTGTTCTCAACAAAAAAACTTCTACAAGTCAGATAGTCCACAGATCTCCCCACCTTGATCCAAGGCTGAGAGAAAATGACAATATGGAGGGTGCTAATGCCAAAAGTAATTTAGTAAACTGTGCTATGTGGTAAGTAAATTTGGTGGAGTCATCCATAAATACTATCTCCTATAGCACAGCATCGGTGTATTTACATGGTCACATAAGTTCAGTGCATTATAGTTATCCAATCATGCAGTCACCTTATTTGCACATGATGCAGGACATTCACTTACAAGCTTCCTCCTCTCTTGTTAAAAAAGTTTTCATACGAAGCATAGAGCACTGTGGCTCAGCTGGCTGGAGGAAGGGTGCTTCCAGCCTGGAGGAAAGATCAATGGACTGACCACACAGCCAATTATCAAAGGAAGATCAGACTCCATTGAGGACAATTGTATCCAATTAGCCCTGCAAAATTCAATTTGCATGATAGCATACAAATGCTTCAATCGGCTTCTTCACTTGTCGTGCCTCTTATGATCATCCTCTGTGTTTGTCATTTTAGATGCACAGGACATTGTAACTGAGCAGAGCCTACACGATTAAACACAGGACTAAGTGGAGGCACAGAACAAGCATACCGTCACCAGAAAACAATCGACACCCAATCCATCAGCTCAAAAAACAGAGAGGTAAGTTAGACTAAAAATAAGCATTTGGAAAGCCACTTGGCACAGTGGTAAAGCAAGTAGAACCGCTGTCCCACACAGCTCCAGTGGTCTGGGTTCTATCCTGACCTCTGACACTGCCTGTGTGGAGTTTGTAGGTTCTTGACAATCCTATCTCTGCTTGGACTGGTTTCCTTCTACATCCAAGAGAAGTGTACATTGGTCAGTAAATAGACCACAGTAATGTGTAGTTTGTAGCTGAGAGGCAGACCTTGGCAAGCTGATGAGAAAGAGAAGAGATTAAAATGGGTTTAATGAAGGATACTGTATTAATAGATGCTTATGGTTGGCATGGACCCAATAGACCTAAGGATCTGTTTTCCTTTTGTATGGCCATAATTCTATAGCAAATAGTCTGCAGCCAGATCAGTGGGTAAGTGTGGCTTTGTGCTTCCTCTTTGTAGCACAGGACTGTAGAGGATTTGGATGACAAATAAAATGGGGCAGCCTCTTGATGAAGGATGATAAAACTTTGTATGGAAACAATCTGGGATGATGTTTGGCCTGTCAAAAAGCATTTGCAGATTCAAACTTGTCCAGTGCCTGAAGTTGAAGGTCACAACGTTGTTAAAAAGGAAAAGTCAAGAAGTAGCTCATACCATAGCAATCCAATCTGTCTACAGCCAGACAGGCGTAGACTACATTCCTCTATTGGTATGGCATCAAGATTGTGACTGCACCTTCCGAATACTGTGCAGAATCTGTGGATTCAGCACAGAATCCAGAAGCATCTCTATGATTCTAGCCATGGGATTGTGAACAGGTCTAGACAAAATGAATTCCTTGCTCTCAGAGTCCCTCAGTGCACCTCCAATACTACCTCTGCAGCTGTCCAGTATCATTCACAATGATATAATACAGCCTGTGGTACCCTCTTACACCCACAGCTACTCACAGTCATTCACCTGGCCACCTACAGGTTTTTCCACTGCAGGAAGCAACCTGTCAACAGCTAAGCTGCAGCCAACAGGACAGCATTCAATTAGTGGGCACTTGGAAATGGGCACTAAGGGCGATTAGCTAACAACTCTACAATTACAGAAAGGTTGAATAAATCGCTATTGAACCACTGATTTGTCTAGGATAATATGACAAGGGAGATGATAACATGTGATCAGTTTAGTTCCTGTATTTATTATATGCTTGGGAATGAATCAGTAGTTGATGAAGATGTTCTTTCTCCACTGAAGTTCTTGAGGAACCTAGTTCCATACTGTAACTGTGCTTAGTGTGAGGGAACTTTCAGTGGGTGCTAGTCTTTGGAGTTCATAAACACTTGGGTTTGTATATGAGCACAGACCGCCAGCTGGGTACAACCTATCATTCCTTGAATTTCCCAGATGCCTGTAATCTTGGCAATCCAAGTTCTTACAATGCCTACCTCTCTTTATTCAAGAACCAGCATGTGAAACTCCCTCCATCTGCACAAAGAACATTGATGATGCCTCACATACCACAGTATAATGCAAATTGGGAAATGCCAGATATATCAAGCAGCCACTGCGTGGAATGAACTGGAAGCTCAGGAGCTCTGGGTTACAGTGATATTAACTGGAACAGTTCAGATGTGTGGCTGCAATCCTGCCTACAAAAGACGACGGATCTCCATAACTACTCGTAGAGTAGACCCCCCACCCCCGGTTCACCAGGTCTGCAATAACCATCAGGCAGCCATTTCCACTATTCCACATCAATCCTTTTTTTCTATTCCCCATATTCCAATTAACTCCACACAGGCTCTACCGCTCACCTACACAGCAGGGGTAACTTACAGTGGCCATTTAACCCTCCAACCTGCATGTCTATGCCACCTGGGAGGAAAGTC
Organism: Hypanus sabinus; assembly: GCF_030144855.1. Taxonomy (NCBI): domain Eukaryota; kingdom Metazoa; phylum Chordata; class Chondrichthyes; order Myliobatiformes; family Dasyatidae; genus Hypanus; species Hypanus sabinus. The sequence goes on from NC_082725.1 coordinate 48,464,541, forward strand.
AAACTGTCTCTGGCAGGAAACCCACATAAGCAACACTGGAGGTCACAAATGAACTCAGGTTTTTACCAGCTATGCCGCTGAGATGCACATAACACCACTCCATCACCACTGTTGTCTTGGGAAGCTTTAGCTTCTGTATTATTACTCTTTAAAGACCTGCTGGTAAGATTGTGGTGTAGAACAAATCTTGTGGGATAAATTCTTCTGCTTACAACCCCTCATACCCTCCTCATTCTGGCTCCACTGGCGAGTTGCTATTGGCTTCCAGACCTCTCCAGCTGCTCTCAATACAGAGTCAGTGGAATCACTACTAAAACAACCATTTTGCAATGTCTCAGTGAAAACTTTTGAACACCTTACACTGACAGAAAATTCAGTCTTCAAAAAACTTACAAATCATTGGTGATCGCTTAATAACCAGGACCAGAGCACATCTATGTTGACAAGATCATGTTTCCAGTATGCAATCCACAATGAGCATTAATTACATATTCACCATACAATTACATGAGGAAGCCTCCAATTGAATATTGAACATTAACTAAAGCCATCCATTCATGACGTACAGTACTGTATACAGTCTGTGCATACACTCATGGGAATGTCAAGGTGAACTTCTTATTCTGTACCAAAGGAGTTCTTGGCTGATGTTCATGTTCTTCAACAAGTCATTCAGCACTCAAAATACTTGTTTTATGCAACAAAATTTGTAGACTAGAAAAATGTGAAAAGTAGATGAATGAATGGAAATCTATTCTTTCAATGTAAATGACCTTATCATAAGTAACAATAGATGTACACCTGCATTTACATACCTCTACCCAATTCAAAACAAAACTGTAGTGCTTTTTTCACAGTCATTTTTTTGATCTGCAGTATTTCTTTAAGTGCAATGAGATCTCTAACATGAAGTTGACAATGGAATTTCCTTTAATCTCACAACAGGAAATGGGGAAGTCCAACAAACCTACCTTTACTGTAGCAAAATGTCCTAAAGTGCTTCACATGTGTACTACTAAGTAAAATTCAACACTGAACCACTAAATGAAATATCAGGGCAGATGAACAAAAGCAAGATTTTTGAGACAAGTTTAAAGAAACTTCTTTCAGGAATAAAGAAAGGTAGAGTGGGACTAAGGTTTGCAGAGAGAATTCCAGTGCAGATGACCTCAGCAATTGCCTGTAAAGTTGCCAATGGAAGTCATTAAAATCAGGAATACAAAAGGGAATTGGATGCCCACAGATACCATGCAAGGACTGTTGAACAGGATGCCACTAGTTACGGAAGGGTCCAAAAGGATGAGTATATTTAAAGTGAGGTATTTCTTAACTGGGTTCATTGTGAGGCACAGAAACAATGGTAATATCACAATTACTGGTACCAAATAGGAACCTTGCAGCTCAGAGCAAACACTGCATCAATTTGAACATACATTCAGATTTCAAAATCTTACTTGGGGCCAAAACTCCATCATCAAATTGTAACTGAAATTTAATCTAAATTATGTTGAAATGGGAATTATTCTGTTTAGAAGGTAAGCAAATAGCTCATTCCTCATCTATGATATCATCTATTGTTGGGGTAACATTCTGTCCATACCTATACCAAAAGTCAATCATTTTCCTATCGGAGTAAACATTCTACATGTGTGAATACTGGAAGCACAGAGGATAGGAGAGTTTAGTCCCATCTGTTGTCCCCTGACACAGTGAAAAATACACATTTTCTAACAGTAATATCTTGATAGCAATGAGAAGTAAGGCCTCTAGTTTAATCCTCCTGCAACATGAGAGCTGCCAAGGCCAGTTACAGCACTCCCATTGCTGAGCTGGCTAAGGCTCAGCAATCTCAGAGAAGACTAGGGACAAGTCTGGGCCCTTATGTTCTGATAAGACACCCAATAACCTATCAGGTGCGCACATTTCCACTGGAAGAGAGGCCCAGAATAACCAAATATAACTTGAAGATTATAACTGGAATATTTGGAACCACTGACAGAAAGCCTACTCCACATCCACTGTTTTCAGAACTTACTTGAAACTGTAAATTACTTCTGATTTTTTGATTTAAAATGTTGTCATATAACGAATGCACAACATGTCAGCTGAAGCACTGCATGGGGAGGAATGTATGATTAATGAGCATAAAGTCAAGGCACATATGGTTTCATACTGAACTGGACACCCTGCTCCACTTTCCACTGCTATGTCTTTTCTTTATCAAAATATTTAAGGTTGGTATGGGCTGCAGTGAATTAATGAGCACTTTCAGTACAGGTTATAAATAGTTCAGACACACTGTCTGAGGTAGAGAAAAATATGTTCTTAAATATATTAGACATAACAAGCATCTTCATTTTTGAGTCTGTACTGATCTATAAATTACATTTGCTGCTTCCACATTTACGAGAATATTGTTCTATTACAGAAATGAACAGATATTTTTCTGTTCATTTCTATACTAAAACAATATTTTTACAAAGCATATTAGAACAACATCCACTTGTCATTCTAAATTCTTGACAATGACTTAATATTCATTAGAGTGCTCAACATAATTTCAGCTGGTCAATTTTGATTTTTGCTTTGCAAAGGAATATCCTAATCCTAATGTACAAATCAATAAAGTGCACATAATCACCAAAATCACTATCAATGTAGTATCAAACCATCAATGTAGCCCTGTACAGATAGTACTGTCATATCTCTTTTTGGATCAGAAAGCAGAGTTTTTGTAATCTTTGAAATGGAAAATGCTTAATTTTTATATATAAAATCATTCATTATTTAGGTTTTCATTAATAGAAAAATCAATTTTCAGAATGCAATCAGCTCTCCCAGACACCTGCCCTGCCTGTCTGGGTTTGGATTTGGGAAGATTACAATCTAAAATTCAGCTAGCTTCACAGAAATGAGAAGTTGAAGACCTCACATTGCCAAACATCATAATTTGATAGTTCTTTACTTAGAAGGCATATTCAGCTAATCTTTTAGACGTGAAACAGTGCAGCCCCCACCCAATGAGTGACAGTCATACTAATGCACTGCTGTAAAACACAGCGGTTATTTGTCCTGATATCCTGGATAATGTTTCTCAGTGTATGTCACTGAAGAGAGAGGATTATTTGACAGAACACAAGTTTACATTAATCTACAACTGTGTATTGAGGTGTTATGGCAGACACAAGGACTGAATGCATTTCATAGTTTGATCTTGATACGTTGTGGTACCTGTCGGCCACTATTTAATTGAGACTGTCTTTAATAATTGATGTTTTGTTTATAGCTTAATTTTTATCAAATCAGAGATGCTTTCAGCAACACAAAGAAACTCACACAAGACTGGCAACCTATTTGGGTTGTTGTGCCCTGAGGAAACAAGAAGACAATAATATGGTGTGATAGAAACAGAGAAGGAATTTTCTAAGAAGAGCAGTGACAATAGCAGAGAGTCAATATACCACTGATATTGGGGAGCTTGAAAGGCACGAAATCAAGCCTTCACTCTGCATATGGAACGTGGATACATTCCTGATATCTGGAGTCCACTGACTCCTTGCTTAATGGTATTGGTCCATGGCACTAAAAAAAGGTTGGGAACCCCTGCTCTAGACCTTTCCTATCCATCTCCCTGTCCAAATATCATTCACATTTTATCACTGTACCCGTCTCAACTTTTTCCTCTATCAGCTCACTGCATATACCTGTCATATTCTGTGTGCACTAATTGCCCTCTATTTCTTTGGTTCGCTTTTCCTGGGAAGAAAGATTGTTTTCACCCTATCTCATTGCTACTTATGACCTTCTACAGATGTGCAGTAGAGAGCATCCTAACATGCTGCATCTCTGCATGAAGTTGCGCCATGGCGGACAGGTAGGCTTTATAATGGGTAGCCAAAACCAGCACCAGCCTACCGCCATCAAGGGCATATATACAGAAAAGTGCTGGAAAAAGGCCAGCAATATCATGAAGGATCCCACCCACCCTGCACGTAGATTATCTGTTCCACTCCTATCAGGGAGGAGGCTACGTAGCATTTCTGCCAGAACCACCAGGCTCAAAAACAGTTACTTTCCCCAAGCACTAAGGCTGATCAACACCCCAACCACTAACCCACCCCTCCACCAGTACTCGATCATTTCCTGTCCAGGTCATCTTATGCACTGACATTTCTGTATCTAAAGTCATAATATGAACATATAATCAATCTATCTTATGTATTTATATTTATTGGTTTCTATTATTGTGTTCGTTATCTTGGTGTGTTTTTAATATGCTAAGTCAGATCTGGAGTAACAATTATTTTGTTCTCCTTTACACTAGTGTACTGGAAATGATATTAAACAATCTTGAATCCATGCCCCTCGTGAATTTCTACACCTCTATAAGGTCACCACCACTCAGTCTCCTGGATTCTAAGGAATTAAGTCCTAGATTGTGTAACCTCTCCCTATATGATGTACATGATTGTAAGTGTTCATTTAAGAGCAAAATATACCACATGGTATCATCACATTACTTACTGTACCAAGTACAGCCATTTAGTTGAAAGTTATTGTCTTCAATACATATTGTATATTATGTTTATGGTTCTCTCTGTTTATTGCTAATGCTTGAAGGAACAGTAAAAAACAGATAAACATGACTACTGAACCAAATAATGTCCTCATCCTTGTCCATTTAAACTGAACATTTAACAGATTACAGAAGAAATCTTCAGATTCATTCCCCAGGTATATTCTCCAGAATACAATTACCTCAGCAGTACAGAGGAGATTGCTGAGATGAGATTGATAGTAACAGAAGTACGTATTCTACGTCCAACAGTGCATTATGCACAAGTGCTAACTGCAATGGTAACCTGCCATTGAGGGAAACAACACAAGCCCTTTGTCCCTTTGAGTCAATGCTGACCATCAACAACTCATTTGGCATTAACCCGTTTTAGATTATTTTGAAATTAATCATGTTTTTTATATTTCCTACATTCTCATCAACTACTCCCAGATTCTACCAATCACCATAAACTAGTCAATTTAGAATGGCCAATTAACCTAAAACCTGCACATCACTCACATCCAGAGGTAGTGGCTCTGTTAGCTACACCGCTGTGCAGCCAGAATCAGATTTATTACCATTGTCTTGTACGATGTGAAATTTGTTTTGCAGCAGCAGCACAGTGTAAAGGCGTAAGATTCCTGGGCTGCTCAGATACCCGAAGACCGAGTGTAATCATTGAGTGTATCTCCACCCTGATGGTAGTAACAAGAAGCGGGCATGTTCCAGATGGTGAGAGTCCTTAATGATGAATGCTTCCTTCTCCAGACACTGCCTCCTGAAAATGTCAATAATGATGGGAGATGGCGGGGTGTTGGTCGTTGTGCTTGTGATGGAATTGTCTTTAGAGTCTACAACCTTCTGCAGCCTCTTGTGACCTTGTTCAACTATGCTGCAATGCAGCCAGACATGATATGCTCCACTGTACATCGATGGAAATTTGGAAGAGCCTTTAGTGAGATACCAAATCTCCTCACACTCTCAACACTGACACACCTTCTCTGTGATTATGCCATTCTTTTCGGCCCAGGACAGATCCCAGTAACTTTAAGCTGCTCGCCTTTTCCACCACTGACCCCTCAGTGAGGTCCGGAAGAATTAGATTTTCCCTGTTTGTCATAGAGGGATTTGAACTCATACCTCCAAGCTTCTGGATGGTGTTCCAGTAACTAACCATTCCGAGTCTGGCTCTTCCACTGGACCACCAAACTAAATAAAGTTCAAATATAAAAAGCTCTGTATAGGATAGTTTCTTCCAGTCACTGTATTGGAAAGTGCAAAATATTAAGAGTAGTAAAAACACAATTAAGTTATTTTTAAGGGAAAGGCCTATCAGACCACTTACAATCAAACCACTTTTCTATATATCTTACTAACAAGGAACATATTTAGAAAAAAATCAGATTCAACCTTGAGTAAAAGCATGTAATAGTGAGAGGGTACAGTAATGTAATGGTTAAAATTGTTGGATTTGCAACCAGATTTTTGGATCACTGATCCAGAGACTTGAGTTCAAATCCCACCACAGCAGTTGGGAAATTTAACTTCAAGCAATTATTAAAAAAAAAGCAAGTCTCAGTAAAGCTAACCATGAAACTACTGGATTGTTGCAGAAACCCATCTGGTTCACTAATGCCTTTCAGGGAATTAAATCTGCCGTCCTCATCTGTTCAATGTGGCTGACTCTTAACTGCCTCCTCAGTTTAGGAGCAATCAGGGATGGACAATAAATGCCAAGGATGTTCACATCCCATGAACAAATAAATTAAAAAAAGACACATCGACCAGATATCTGTGAGGAAGACCTAATCCCTGCATGTAAACTCACCAGGTTCAGACCTGTGTGGCTGATCTCACATGATGGGGTTTTCCTGGAGTGGAAGGGGAAGACAGAACATGCCTTGGCTATGACAAACATGACAGAATAAGACCTGCCAATGAAACTGCTTTGTAAGCCTTTGACAAATGGAAAAGCACCTCCTGCTTTGCTGTCCATCAAAGTCATCCAGGTTTTCCAAGGCTTCCGAATACTAAAACTAAATATGCAATTATAATTTTGTTTACTCCATTTAAAAATGATCTGAAAACATATCCCGTGGTAGGAATAAATGTGTAAGTGCTGGGGAATTTCAGCAAACACCTGCTTCAATGTTGAACTTGACATAGTGGTGAAGCAAAGCCAGGAAATCACTGGCATTGCTCATCTAGGGATTTCCGCGATCAAGCAAGAATCCCGAACATGTGAAATGGCCAGGTCACTGTGCTTGATTGACGAGATTCCTATTGTTGGCAAATATAATTTATGAAATCTTCTAGAAAAATACTTTTGAATTTATCTTTCAACATGTAAAACATCTAACTGTAATCTGCAAATACACATTCCTGAAAAGCAGAATGCAAATTGCTTGTCCAGAAAAATGTCTGCCTGCTGCTTCAGGCCAGCCCTGCTGTGGCGGAGGCCAGTGGGGGAGGGTGGGAGTAGGGTTGGGGAAGAGAAAGGCAAGAGGGATTAGTTGAGAATTGAACGCAGTCAGGCTTCTAATAGTGCTTGATTAACATAACAAAAAAGGAAGCTTCAGCCTTTGAACGTTAGGCAATGCATCTCATTATGGACAACTGAATTACAATTACCCTGAATAGGGTCTATATGATTTAAAAGGGGGTTGAAATAGGGTCAGTTTAATGTACTTTCTTGGCTTCTCGTGCATGCTTCAGGGTGAATGGCACACATATTTAAACCAATGCACCTGCATTTAATGGCTTAATTAGGATACACTGCGCCGTTACCCTGCTGCTCCAATATAATTTTTCCCCAATCAAACGAATCAGGGTCCAGTACAGAGAAGTCCAGCAGCTTTGTGACGCTGCTCATTGCTCATGTAATAAGAGGGAGCATCGGCTCAGAAGGTTACTTCCAATGCCATATGGTTGTATTAGAGCAGAATCATCAAGGAATTGCATGAGAATAAATTAGGAGATTAATTAAAAGAGATAAATGTGATATTAATGTTTAATATTATTTTAAAATGCATATTAAACAGATATTTGCTTCAGCCTTGAAAAATGCTTAAAAGTAATGCACTTAAAATTTCAACATAGTGAAACATGTATAGTGTGAAAACAAGAGTGAGCTGATTATGGTTAAAATACCAACACTTTTATTCAAAATTTCATAACCTCAGGAGGCTCAGAGTGCTTTACAGCCAGTGAAACAATTTTGAAATGTCCGCAGTGTAGAATTCTCTACACTTTGAAGCTAAAGTCAATGGAATCCCGTCCTTTACATGTACACACACCACTGCCTAGAAATCCAGTCCTAATTGATATTCTAGACAGTAATTGTTTCAGGCAGTGGTCTTCTGTTGGAAACTTCCCATTGTGCACAAGGCCCAAGGCATTCCAAGGCCAGTTATGGAAGAACAATGCCAAAGGCTGCAGCTGGAGAAGGAATTGAAGGAACTGTGGTAGAACTTGTGAAGTTTTAACACAAAGACCAAATCACTGGAGGGATGGGGAACAAGGATTTATTAGGGACAGCAGAATCAATGAGCAGGAAGTGCAAGCTCTCAGAATCATGGCGAAAGCGGAAAATCAAGAACCAGCGTATTTAATACAGGATGGAGGTAGGTGGTTGGAGGAGGAGTGACAGAATCATTGGAAAGATTACGGCTTGTAGGGGCAGACTCAATGTGGGAAGAAGAGGTCAGGGAGAGGCAGAATAAATGCAGAGGAAGGGGCTTCCATGTGGGACAGAATCAGCAGGAACGTCAGTCCATGAGGTGCTGACTGGGCTTCAGGTGATGGATAGTAAGGCCCTGCATGGCCAAATACCTTTAGGTAGCTAGCTGCGGTCAATGGATTTATCGGTAATATTCAGATAAAACCAAAATTGATTTAAATAGCTTTCTTGATTGAAATTGGTTAAATTACTAAAATTAATCAGGGTTAAGGAATTATACAAACCATTTACTTTTCCTGTCCATATTGGTATTTATCCCTTCATACTTATGTATGTATTTGCAGCATATGTGAGGGTGAGGGGCCAGATACAACGTGCCTCTTGACTCAACACTGAGTTCAGAGCCCAGCACACCATCAAGCATTCCTGACTTCAGCATTGCATTTTGGCCGATGCTAAACTACAAAGTTTGTCAACTATCCTTTTTCATTTGCCTCAAGTATTTTATAGAACACTAAGTGGAGAAAAAAGAAATAGCTAAAGGGCCTCCAGAGCATTATACAGCATGAAAATAGGCCATTTGGCCTAGTGAATCCATACCAATCTTCAACGCTGATTCAATTATATACTTCCCAGATTCTATTGCTCACCTAAACACTAGGGCCAGTTTATAGTAAACGATTAACCTATACCCCACACAATCTTGGGATGGGAAACAAGATTGGAGCACCTGAAGTAATCCCGTGTAGTTTCAGAGAGAATGAGCAAATTCCATATAGACAGCACCGAGGTCAGTATTAAGCAAAAGTGAGGCAGAAGCTCCACTAATTACAATACTGTGCTACTTCATTTTCTTCTAATAAGATGAAATGTAAGATTGATTAATTAATGTACATACTTTATGAAAATGTGATAGCTTAAGGTTTAATATACTGAGATATCTCTGAGCATAGGTTTTTAAATTGGAATGCTTGGACCCTGGGCAATTCCAATGATTACATACAATTTTCTTTCTTTCTGCAGCAATTTTTGCATTGTTTCTTGGGGGGTAGGTATGAAGATGTTTTTTTCCCTATCAAAACAAAAGGACTTTTTGTGAAGTAGGCAGACCTGCTTTATATGAGTTCAGGCAGAAACCGCCAAGGCTTCACTCAATACATGCACTGAATGGACACACACAGAAAACGGGTGACAATTTACTGAAGCAAAAAGCTGCAGATAGGTGAAAACTGAACGAAAAACCAGAAAATGCAAGGTGTTTTTAGCTGGCTAGGAAATGTCTGTGGAGATAGAAACAGAGTCAACATCTAAGGTTGAAGGCTGTTCATCAGAACTACAAGAAGTTGGAACACAAGTTGTGGAGCTGGGCAGTGGTTTTGGGAAGAACGGCTTGGGCAGTGATTGAGTAGAGAACAAGAACATCCAGAAGGCACAACTACTACCAGGGGAATCTCAGGCAAATGAATGCAATATTATCATAGCTGATTGGTCTACAGGAGGAATAATACAAGAAGATGAATGAAGGAAACATCTCTCTAATTGTCCCCATTTATCATCTTAAAACTCTCCTCCAAATCCACATGATAAAAAAAGCATTCATTTCCCTCTTGCAAATGGTACCGAAAACGTTGTGTCAACTGGATTCCACCCTATCACAGACATGCCACATGTTCTCTTCACTTCCTAGCCTGTCCTGCCCCAATCCAACTCCAGCAGCTTGAAACAAGCTGTTTACTGCGCTGAAATACCATCCATATTTCTCTCCTCACAGACACCACCTGACCTAGTACATATTTCCAGACTTTCCTTGATGGCTTTAGGGCCAAGTTTGCAGACAACACGAAGACTGGTGGAAGGCCAGGTAGTGTACAGGAAGCAGGGAGTCTGCAAAAGGACTTAGACAGATTAGAAGAATGGGCAAAGAAGTGGCTGATAGAATACAGGGAAGTGTATGGTCATGCACTTTGATAGAAGGAATAAAGGATTAGATCAGGGGTTCCAAGGACCCCCCCTGTTAAATGTAAGAGTCCATGGTATAAAAAGGGTTGGGAATCTCTGGATAAGATTATTTTCTAAGTGGGGTGCAGATTTAGAGGTGCAAAGGGACTTAGGAGTCCTTGTACAGAATTCCCTAAAGGTTAACTTGCAGTTTGTATCAGTGGTACATGCAATGTTAGCATTCATTTTGAGAAGACTAGAAAATAAAAGCAAGGGTGTAAAGCTGAGGCTTTATAAAGCATTGGTCAGACTACATTTGGAGTATTGTGATCAGTTTTGGGCCCCTTTTCTAAGAAAGGATGTGCTGGCATTGGAGAGGTCCAAAGGGCGTTCGTGACAATGATAGGGTTAAAATATGACTGTGTTTTATGGCTTTGAGCCACAAGAGCAGGAGTTCTTTATGCCATGGACCAATATCATTAAGCAAGGGGTGAACTGCTATAGAGTCAGACAACACACCACCTCAGAAACAGGTCCTTCAGCCCTTCTAGTCTATGCTGAACTATTATTCTGCCTAATCCCATAGCCCTTCTTATCCTTCCCATTTATGTATTATACTGAGATAAATCATGGAGTGGGCCCTTCTGGCCCTTTGATCCACGCTGGCCAGCAACCCCCAATTTAACCCCAACCTAATCACGGGATAATCTACAATGACTAACTAATCTATCAACCAATACGTCTTTGGACTGCGGGAGGAAATCCACATGGCCATGGGGATAAGGTATAAACTCCTCGCAGACAGTGGTGGGAATTGAACCCAGGTCACTGGCACTGCAAAGCATTGTGCTAACCACAATGCCAACGTGCCGTGCTCCACTTATCCAACTATCTCTTAAGTATTGAAATCAAACCTGCATCTACCACTTAAGTACCCCTTCATGTTCCCTTTAGACATTTCACCTTTCACCCTTAACCCATGACCTCTAGTTCTAGTCTCATCCAACCTCAGTGGGGAGAAAACAAGGTTGCATTTACCCAATCTATACCCATCATGATTTTATATAACCTCTATTAAACCTCCCCTTATTATCTTACTCTCCAGGGATTTACAAGTATGGGGGAGGGGATCTCATTGAAACCTATCAAATATTGAAAGGCCTAGATTGAGTGCATGTGGAGAGGATGTTTCCTATAGTGGGGGAGTCTAGAACCAGAGGCACAGCCTCAGAACACAAGGTGGTCCCTTTGTTACAGATATGTGAGGCATTTTTTTTTAACCAGAGGATGGTGAATCTGTGGAATTCATTGCCAGACGACTATGGATCAGGTCATTGGGTATATAAAAGGTGAAGGTTGATAGCATCTTGATTAGCAAGGATTCCAAAGATTACAGGGAGAAGGCTGGAGAATGGGGTCATGAGGGAGAATACATCGGCCATGATGGAATGGTAGAGGAAACTCAATGGGCTGAATGGCCCAATCCTGCTCCTATTTATTATGTTCTTCCTGTTTTTAATTGAAAATTACAGGCCTACAGTTTCCAAAGAGCCTATGTTGACGGTGTATGAATTTGTCAATTATTTTTATGTACTTTATGGACTATGTCATAGAATGGAAATTGTAAATCATTCAAGTTAAATGCAGACTCTTTTATTTGAGCCAAATTGTGTCTGTTTTTCCTGCACATTTCATTGCATTTCTTCCTAATGTAATGAACTTCACTAGAATCAGAGAATGCTAGCACAGTGAAAATAAATTCTGATTATCTCTTAACTGCTTTAAGGTACACTAACCAATACTTTTGGGAAAGGAATTCAGTGCAGTGTATGTAAATAATTAATACATTTCTCATGTTCTTACAGTTCAGGTGTCATAACTCTGTAACAATGATACCTTGTATTCATTTATTTTGGTTTCCTGGCTTGCTATGACAATGTTCATTGCTGAGAACTATGGGTAAATCAACAGTGAAACGGGTTAAGAGTAAAACAGTGAAACAATGCTACAGTAATTTCAACAGTGAAATTAACTCTCCTACATGAAAATAAGTTAAGTGAAATTTAAATGACCATCAACTGACCTCATTACATTACTTTAAAAAATGACTTTCCTTTAAGAGTACTGTCAGTTTCTTATGACTTTTAAAAACCATTGTATAGAGGACTAATTTTAATTTACTCTTGTTACTTGCAACACAAGAAAATCTGCAGATCTGGAAATCTAAAGCAACACACACAAAATGCTGGAGGAATTCAGCAGGTCAGGCAGCATCTATGGAAAACAGTAAAGAGTCGATTCTTTGGGCCAAGAATCTTCATAAGGACTCCAATTCTCAAAACTGTACATGTCAAATGAAACAACCCCAAATACCATTTCTAGAAAAGAGATAATTTATCAAGTTAGCCAGTAAGGAATTTCAGACATTCCAAAGGGGCTATATTTTCATCTAGAGCTTTAATAAAATATAGATGATGACTGAAAAGAAAGGCTAGAGATTATTTTTCTGTTTAAGTGCAGCTCTGTTTTTGACCATGTTTAAAATATTTTGAAAACAAGCCAAGATAGTTCTTAAGGTTATTATTGACAAACTCATGTAGGGCAGGGAAAGGCACGGTAAGAACAAAAGTTGTGATGTGAATACACAAGTTCACAGATGATTGTGCATGTGGTAGTTGGTGCGTGAATGTGACAAGTGCATTAAAGACATAAGTGATAAATGTGGTGCATCCAGCTCTGAGGAACAACACTGGAAGATGGGATTTCATTTCTATCTGTTACTTGCTTTTTTGGAACCTTGTGGGTAAATGGGCATATTCTTTATTTTCATGGATCTAAGACTTACAAATAAAATGTGCTTTATTTAGACAAAAAACAGCATTATTACTGGCTGAGATGAAAGCTTGAAAGTAATTACAACTGCATCATTACTTAATAGGTTTAGCTGTTCTATGATTACATATATAACTTTCATTAAATCAGTAAAAAAATTACACAGCCGCTAGTTCTATTGAGGCTGCACGCAATACATTTTTTAAAAAATCTCCCCAAAATCAGATATTTGGATTCAGATATATGTAATCCCAAACGTACAAATGCCAAGTTACTCAAGGTGAAGAAGTAAGATACTACAGTAATGAGTTGCACATCATTAATTTTGAACTGCAATGTCTGAATGTGCTTAGCACTGAATCAGGAACTTGATCTAAACCGTCTTGAAGTGCATTCGGTTAATCATTTCATGTTGTAAAATAAATGATAAACAGAAAAAAATATTCGGGATACTGCTTTTCAAAACTTTTGGGGCAGTATACTGCATATTCTAATCTATTTTGTATCTTAGTTCATGGATCAATATAGTGCTCTTTTGACTAAAAATCTGTTTAGGCAGCCAGAGCTCATCTTTAAATAACTGCAAAGAATGGTGACAGCTCTGTCCCAGATATTAGCTGACCCTGTCATTGTAAATCTGCTGCTTGGGCAGTCATCAGCCTACTTGTTAAACAAGCAAAGAAGCAAAGCGAAGACACTAAGGCAAAGACGCACCATGCAAACAGGGATGATAACAGGATTTACTGGTTCAAGGTCTTTGTGAAAATGAAAAAAAATGCATGGACTCCTGTTAAGACTGCACTGCAACCTCCAGCCAGTCCCCAGGCTCATTATTAACTGGCATATATTCCCAGCAGTCTGTAAAGGACCTCTGATCTTCATAAAATGGAGGATTCCATTCTGAGCATGGAATTACTATCTTTTTGTTTAAACCAGATTCAGCTGCTGACACTGGCATAAGAAGATTACAGAGGCATCAACAAGACGAGTGCCTAAACTCATTAATTTAATTCCTGAGTGCTCTTTGTAATTGGTGGAGCTTGAAATTTACATTTTGCTATCCTACTGCATGTTCCATGCGAAGAGTCTTCAAAGCTAAGTCATACCAGCGGGGATAAGTCTCATAGCTTTCAATGCTGTCAAACTATGACACTTAATGATAAAGTGTCATCAAGGACCTGGAGGCAGCAGCTTCATTCCAAGAGCCACAATGTAAACATTTATTATGGATAATGATTTGGATAACTCATTCGTTTCTTCAGCGATTTATTTTCTCATTAATTTCACAAGAACAAGCCACTGCACACCACTCATCAACCTCCCTTGCAAGAAGTGCCTCGACTATGTACAAAATTTTTACCCTAAATTTGGTCAAACATCTGACTGGGCAGCGGTAGAGTAAATTACAGAAGACAAAGGGAAGTGGTGCAGATTTTATATAGTCCAAAATGTACATGCTTCCACAAGTAGGGTATGAAATACAGTACTAAAAATATTACAATGCTATTCCCCCCCCCACCAATTTAATATGAGGAAGTCAGCATATTATGGTTTGGAGTCAGATATTCAAATTTTCCACTACTTTTTTCTTGAAATAGAGCTAGTTGAATGGAACAGAATCAAGAAGCCAAATACAACTTCTCCAAAGTTTGCAAGATGCCATGTAAAATAACTTGCCTGGTGGCCAAACAGTTTAATTCCACTTCCCATTCTCATTCCGATGTGTCGATCCATGGCTTGCCTTGTGCCAAGATGAGGCCACCCTCACGATGGAGGAGCAACACCTTATATTCCACCTGGGTACTCTCCAACCTGATGGTATGCATATTAATTTCTCCTTCTGGTGAACAAAACCCTCCCTCACCCCTCTCTCCATTTCCCTTTCTGATTTCTTACTTCTCACCTGCCTATCATGCCCCCCCCCCAGTCCCCTCCTCCTTCCCTTTCTTCCTACTGTCCCCCCACCGTTTAATGCAGGCACCTCCCCCGCTCCTTTCCCTCTCAGTCCTGAAGAAGGGTCTTGGTCTGAAACGTTGACTGTTTACTCTTTTCCATAGAAGCTGCCTGACCTGCTGAGTTCCTCCAGCATTTTGTGTAGGTTTACAGCATCTGCAGATTTTATTACGTTTGCAAAATAACCTGTTTTTCAGAAACATAATCACAGTCTTGCCATGGCTGATGAGAGAACAGTTACTAGCCAGAGACGGGCAAATACCACTTGATAATCAAAGTGCCAGAGACATTTTCTGTTTCTTGGAAATACTAACGTAGAAACATTATAAATGTGATTTGAACAAAGGCCACATTTGACATATAATCTGGACAGAAGAAGACCATCTTCTCATGCTCAAGCATCTGCATAGATTTGGTTGAGGATGGTTGTCTTGCCTAAACAAAACAAATACAACAGCAATAATGTCTTCTCATTATTCACAGAAGAACAACGGAAATGGGAATTACTTCTCATTCATTCTGAAATGCAATTTTGCTTTACATCAGAAGGTTAGCGCGTAAATAGTAAAAGCTGAGGATGTCTTGTAGTACTCACAATTGATAATGATTCACTTCCTTGTACATGTTCGCAGTAGAACAAAGAAAGATAATAGAATCAATGAAAAACCACACACAAAGACTAACAAACAACCAATGTTTAAAGTGCAAAAGACAACCAATATGCAAAAGCCACACGTTTTTTTTGCATAACCATCTTTCCTATTAACAGTAAATATTATTTATAAAGATCTACATACAAACTCAGAACAATTAACCTCAGCAAACCTAATCAGTACCTTTGTGGACAAGTTACATGAAGAATGATCCCCACAAAATCATTCAGAGTATTTCCCAACCAGAAGCTCTGGATGAACTAAAAGATCTGAAATCTGCTGATAGTTAGATTGTTGAGGTTCAGGTCTGGTGACTAAGGTAATTACAAGAGGTCTTGCTACCTCTGGAAAGCTATCTCACATGCAAAGTGGCAATTCCAGACCATACATGAATCACAGGAGGATGCTCGCGAGCTGTGGCAGAGCTTGAATGCTATCATCTTCAACAAGGTAAAACCAAGCGACATATGTTACAACAAGGTTTCGCTTCCAGATGAGCTCAAAGCCTCTGAAGCTCACTTGGACCAAAAGAACCTTCACCAACTCCCACAATCCCAGATGGCCCTGCAACTTTAGTCATTGAGCATTCTTCAGGAGGGTGTACCCACGGAAAGCATCTGGCTGAAGTGCACAAGGCCAAGTACTGAAAACTTGTGCTAATGAACCAGCTGGAGTGTTTACTGATATCTTCAACCTCTCGCTTCGCCTGTCTGAGGGACCTACCTGCTTCACGCAAGCTTCTGTCATACTGGTGTCCAAGAAGAACGCGGTATTCGGCCTCAATGACTATTGTCCAGTAGTATTTATATCCACTGATGAAGCACTTTGAGAGATTGGTGCTGAAACATAACTCCTCCTGCCTGAGGAGTGACTTGGATTTGCTCCAGTTTGCCTACAGTCACAACAGGTCAAAAGGAGATGCAATTTCACTGGTTTTTCACTCAATCCGGGAAGATTTGGACAATGAAGGTGTATAAAGTGCTCTTCACTGACTACAGCTCTGCATTCAATGCATTCATCCCCTGAAAACTAATCAATAATCTCCAAGACCTAGGCCTCAATAACTCTTTGTATAAATGGATCCTCAATTTCCTTACTTGCAGATCCCAGTCAGTTTGGATTGGCAACTACATCTCCTCCACAATCACCATCAGCACAGGTGCACCACATCCGTGAGTTTAGCCCCCCGCTCTATTTGCTGTATACTTATGACTATGAAGTTAACTCGAGCTTCCATGCCATCTTTAAGTTTGCTGATGTCATCACTATTGTTGGGCAAATCAGCATATAGGAGGAAGATTGAAAATCTGGATAAATTGTGCAACAAGAACAACCTCTCTTTCGAAGTCTGGACCTCACAGACAGAGGACGGTCAGGGCTCCCACCTTTACCACTCTAGGTCTGGAGGGGTTTGGATGAAGGAGAATGGGAGTGGTGATGAAGTGTCTCTTGAACTCCTAAAGCATGGTCTGTGGTAGCAGACCAGGTTATCCATGAGGTAGATGATTTGGTGAGGAATGTGGAGAGGAACAACATTTTGGTTGTAGTTCCTGGCAAAATTGTGGTAGAATTTGGAGAAGCCCAAAAAGCACTGCAGCTGTTTGAGGGAGCGTGGTAGGGGCCATTTAACAACAGTGCACTTTCTCTGGATCCATGGTTATGCTTTAGGGTGATAGGACGTAACCCAGAAAGGAAATGACTGAGGTGTTATTACTAATGAATGTCCTGCAGCCTTGAATTGATTCTGGGAATGAAACTGAGGTTCGGGCCGATGATCTGGAGGCTTGTTTCATTAGATGCCTTGTCAATGTTGAGGGCCAGAGTGATGAGACTTTTGAGGTTGGTGGGCATCTCCCAGGTAGATAACTTGTCTTTCAAGTGCTCCAAGAGGCCATGATGGTAATGGGCCAGCAGTGCTTCCCCAGACCAGCTGCACTCCATTGTGAGGGTCCTGAATTTCACAGTGCAATCCAGCACCAAATGTGAGGCCTGACATGGGTGAAATGTACGATCTGCTGCCTCCCGTTCATTTCCCAGATGTTGAAAAACTGGCACATCTGGGTAGTGAAATCCTCAAAGTTATTGCCAATGGTTGTTCTATTGTCCCATTTAGCATTGGCCCAGGTCAGAGCTCGTCCAGTCAAAAGATAGGTGGTGAAGGCAGTCTTGGCTTGGTGCATAAGATACAGAGAAGGCTGGTGCTCAGTGTAAGATGGACTGGGACAGGAAGTTGCAGCATCTGGTTGGGGATACATTAAACATTTGGGCAACAGAATTTGGGGCTCCAAGAGTGGAGCTTGACTGGCACAGGGTCGCTGCAATGAGACTGAGAGTTGGTGTAAAATGGAAAACAGATGGTCAATGGTTTCCTGCTGCTTCTGATCATGTACTTGCGTCAGTAGACACCTTTCTTTGGGCAACCTTCTTCTGCTGGGTGAATCGATGGTTCACCCGTCCTGTCAGGAAATGTAGAGGTTTAACCCAAAAGCAGCGCAGTGGAAATGATTCAGTGACGAACAGTAACTTTAATAGTAGACCACAAAATAACAAACCATGAGGGGACCACAGGAGAGAACAGATACTCAAATATGACAGGCAACAAGTTAGCTGAAGGCTAGCAGCAACTGTGGCTGGTTCAAGGGGTACACAGAAACTGTGGATGAGAACTAGGTTTAAATAGGCTGCAGGTGATGAGTTGGAAACAAGTGGCAGGTGTTTCCTGTTAAGTGGGTGGAGACTGGGAGGTGCCCTCCTGTGCAGGTCTGACAGATGTGGATACCGAACACATTCAAACCAAAATAAAAACTGGAGAGATGGAGCATAGTTAGGAATCAACATGCTCAATAAGAAGCACATAGGCTGTGAAGCAAGAATCCTTGTATCTCTGTTAATAAAGAGTAACCAAGATTGCTGTAAACAGGGAGTCAATGGCAAATGGCTCTTCCTCCTGAGGACAGTCTGTAATAACAAAAAATCCTGAGCAGACACATGAAAGAAGTCCAAAACAGAAATAAGGCTTCTTCAAGCTGATCTAACAAATGCATTTAACAGAATATGAGCACATAGCTGATCTAGTCCTTTTCTGAATCAACAATTCACAACATAGATCCACAAACCAATCCAAAAATTCACATCAGTGAAACTTCCAGTAATGACAGATTTGTTTACAGTTAAGTAGAGAAGTTCTTTCTGCGGATTTCAAAATAGATCCAGATTGTTTTATTATCTAGCACTTTGGAATTTGTTGCTACCTTCTGAAAGTATTTTTGCATTTACATCCAGAAAAAGCTATCATTATTTGTATATTGCTATGAAAATTATGGCTACAAAAGTGTGTTTATAGCAATTTTACTCCAGAATAACTTTAATAATAGGCTGAAGATAACATTCTTACTTAATAGTCTGCAGTTATTATAATTAACATTTTTCTCCAAGATCTGCACCAATTCTTGGAAGGCAGCAGCATAACACCATTTCAGGCTGTGTCCTCAGCTGATGCATGACATTTCGCTTCTACAGGAATAAATGTGCAATCCATTTCATTTCAGTTTTTACTTGGAAAAGCTTGTTTTCCTGCTTCAAACAATATGTTCAATTGTGTATTTTGAATAATAATTAAACAAGCTAGCAGCAGTATTGTAATTATGTTCCTACAAATGGCACAAATGTTGAAAGGGACTGGAGCATGCCTGACTTAACTTAGACAGGGACTGAATGCCAACGTTTTCAGATGACATGGAAAACTGTTAAACTTAAGAAGGTACGTTGTGCTTCTCTGCACAGAAACGTTAATCCCTGGGCACTCCTAGTATTATATCAGCCACTCACTGTTAGACATTAATACCAGATAAATTGTAAATAATCATACACTGGTGTAAATCATAAGCCAATGAGGCCATAGTATGCATTACATTCCAGAACCATCTGTCCACACAAGAAACAGAGAATTACAAGCAATCTAAGTTCACTCTTGTTCATTTGGGATAAGGCCTGAAGGAACACACCTGTGCCTTGCAGTAGAGACATATTCCATGCTTCATTTTTTACCCAATTTTGACTTGTTTCTTAAAAAAAATCATGCATGAAAGCCTCATGCAATGAGTTCATTGTATGAAGTCAGATTTGCAGATTCTGAACCATACTGTTTGATTTTAGGGTCAATGATAGCTTGCCCTAGTAATATCGACTTCTCTAAATTGCTCACTTTGGACAGTCAAGATAGTGGCCAGCAGTAGGAAACACCAATTTTTTTTTCAGATGTGGAGTCTAAAGTCAACTGTAGACCCTCCGTCTCCCAATCCAGTTAAATCAACAGTATACACCAAGAAAATTTCCTGGAAGCCTTATGGACTAAAGCTCAGGCTCATTCCACACATGATCAGCATTCACTAAGTCACTGGGAAATTGAACTGCTATAAGAAAAAAAACCCAGTAGGAACGATTAAAGAAGTTACACAGCAAGCTCACAACCCATTTCATGAGTTGTTTATTTTCTGCTCGTTAAGTAACGCTTTAAGACCTGCACATTTTCACCCCTATAGGAGATTTTGCTTTACCTATGTTCAAAGTGTGTGGCAACCTAACAGCATAAAAGATAAAAGGTACAGCCATCTTTGAAAAAGTCCACAGATTTTCAGATTGTAAGGTTTGATTGACACCACCTTGCATAAAGTTTTTCTGATGTCATAAAACTGCAGGTTTGAATTACTAATTATTGCCTTGCTGATGGGGTTTGCATTTAAAGAATATCAGCTTGTCTCAGGCATAAGGTGAAAGGTTCAAGACCCCAGCAGAGATACAAAGAATGCCAGCTAATATTTCAGCATAGTCATAAGGGAGTGCTGCACTGTTAAGATTATCTGCCTTTCAGATGAGATGTTTAGCTAAGCCTACTTTGCCCTCACAGGCAATAAAAAAAATCACTTGCTCTATTTGAAAGGGAGTTTTCTATAATTTCCTAGCCAACTTTTATCCCTCCACCAAAGTTACCAAAAATATATTTGGTTTTCCTTCCATTTGTGTTTGTGGGAGTATACGCATAAATTTGCTGCTGTTTTTTCTACTGCAGGGTATTGGCAACACTGCTAAAAGTACCTCGTTGACTGTAAAGTGTTTTGTGAAGTTATAATAAAATAGGACTGTGGTTTCATAAAAGTTTCAAATGATTTTAAGTGTTTATCAGTACAGTATGCATATTCTTTCCAATTTCTCTTATTTGGTTTTAGAACGCATCATTAAGTTTTCTTCAACTGCCTAGACTAATGGTTCACAAACATTTTTTCAGGCACTCGACTTAAACCAAATACTTCTCACAGATGACAGATTAACAATGAGTCCTCCAATGCGAAGATCAGCATTTTGTTAAAGAAGCAAAGACAGCCATCCACCTTTTAATATTCTAAGGCCCATCCAAGATTGATGCCCTCACTTTGAAAACCACTGTCCTAGTCAGCATTGTTCAATGCAATGTTATATCAATGATATTAAGTGTAGCATTCAAACAAATACATCAGGTTTTGGTTGGAGAGAAATAACCACGTGTGATTTTTAGCACTGAAATTTACAGTGCCTATAAAAGGTATTCACCCTCCCTGGATGTTTTCATGTTTATTGTTTTACAACATTGAATCACAGTGGATCTAATCTGGCTTTTAGCAGTGTTGATCAACAGAAAAAGACACTTCTATGTCAAAGTGAAAACAGATCTCTACAAAGCCATCTAAATTAATTACAAATAGAAGTACAAAACACAAAATAATTGATTGCGTAATTACTCATCCTCTTCAAGTCAGATGCACTTTTGGCAGCAATTACAGCCCATTCTTCTTTACAAAACTGCTCAAGCTCTCTCAGATTCCATGAGTGAACAGCCCTTTTCAAGTTCAGCCACAAATTCTTAATCAGATTGAGGTATGGACTCTGACTTGGCCACTCCAGGACATTAACGTCTTTTTAAGCCATTCCTGTGTAGCTTTGGCTTTATGCTTGGGGTCATTGTCTTGCTGGAAAATGAACCTTCTCCCAAGTTGCAGTTTTCTTGCAGACTGCATCAGGTTTTCCTCCAAGATTTCCCTGTATTTTGCTGCATTCATTTTACCCTCTACCTTCACAAGCCTTCCAGGGCCTGCTGCAGTGAAGCATCCCCACAGCATGATGCAGCCTAAACATAGTGTTTAGTTTGATAGTCAAAAAAGCTCAATTTTGGTTTCATCAGACCATAGAGCATTCTTCCAGCCAACTTCAGAGTCTCCCACATGCCTTCTGGAAAACTGTAGCTGAGATTTCATTTGAGTTTTTTTCCCAACAGTGGCTTTCTCTTTGCCACTCTCCCATAAAGCTGCGACTGGTGAAGCACCAAGATGACAGTTGTATGCGCAGTCTGTCCTATCTCAGACACTGAAGCTTGTAACTCCTCCGGAGTTGTCATAGGTCTCTTGGTGGCCTTCCTCACTAGAGACCTTCTTGCATAGTCACTCAGTTTTTGAGGATGGCCTGCTTTAGGCAGATTTACAGCAGTGCCATATTCTTTCCATTTCTTGATGACTGACTTAACTGTACTCAAAGGAATATTCAGTAACTTCAAAATTTTCTTGTATCCATCTCCTGACTTGGGCTTTTCAATAATTTTTTGTGAAGTGGCTTGCAGTGTTCTTTTGTCTTTATGGTGTAGTTTGCCTGCATATTGACTCACCAGCAGTTGGACCATCCAAATGCAAATGTATTTTTACTACAATCAATTTAAACACATTGACTGCACACAGGTCTGTCTCCAAAAACATTTCTCCATTTAACTAATTATATGACTTCTAAAACCAACTGGCTGCACCAGTGATGACTTGGTGTGTCATAGTAAAGGGGAGTGAATACTTATGCAATCAATTATTCAGTGCTTTATTGTTGTAATTAATTTAGATCGCTTTGTAGAGATTTGTTTTCACTTTGCCACAGAAGAATCTTTTTCTGTTGGTGTCAAAAAGCCAAATTAAATCCATTGTGATTCAATGTTGTAAAACAATAAAATATGAAAACTTCCATGGGGAGGTGAATACTTTTTATAGGCACTGTAGATACATGAAACACATATTCTCAGTGGCCCCTTTATTAGGTACACCTGTATTGTACATCTGCTCATTAATGTAATTATCTACCCACCCAATCACGTGGCACCAACTCAATGCATAAAAAATATGTAGACTTTGTTACGAGTTTAGTTGTTCAGACCAAACACAAGAATGGGGATGAAATGTGATCTAAGTGACTTTGACAGTGGAATGATTGTCGGTGCCAGATGAGATGGTTTGAGTATTTCAGAAACTGTTGACCTCCTGGGATTTTCACACACAACAGTAAATAGAATTTACAGAGAATCACGTGCAAAACAAAAAAAAAAAGTTGAGTAAGCAGCAGTTCTGTGGATGAAAACGCCTTGTTAATGAGAGAGGTCAGAGGAGAATGGGCAAATTGGTTCAAGTAGACAGGAAGGTTGAAAGTAACTCAAATAACCATGCACGACAACAGTGGCATGCAGAAGAGTATTTCTGAATGTACAATGCATCGAACCTTGAAGTAGATGGTCTACAGCACGAATGTATACTCAGTGGCCATATCATTAAGTACAGTATGTACCTAATAAAGTGGCCATTGAGTGTAGAAGTTTAATTCACTTTGATGCTTTAAGCAAAGGGCAGATATAAAGTTCCTTCAACAAACGCATTGAGGAAGTTTGCATTAATACAAAAATCAATGAGTTACTGGAGGTAAATTGTATATTGGTAGGGAGTTCACCATCTTATCAATATTACCAAAAGTGTTGTAAACGGATGAGTAAATTCATGAATGAAAATAAGCACATGACTACTAAGTGTTGCAATATTTTTAATGGAAAGTTTAATATGAACAAAAATAAAACGTCAATTACTTAAAGGTTTAAACTCTTCTTGCTTCATATCTATTAATTCTGTATAATACTATCTAAAATTATTGCTATTAAGAGTGAAATGTTGAAGTTTTCTGTGCATTATATCTCTGAACTCTTTAGAAAGGTCAACCAATCTTTGGATTTGAACAGTTAGACTTTCTCCTTTCGGTCACTGTACTCCTTTTCTTTCTGAACAATTGAAGGTATGATGTATGTACTATTTAACTTATAAAGCTTGCACATTTACTAGCTTTCAAAAGACAAGAGTGTTCTAGTGTTTCCATCATTTTGTCCCCTGTGAGAGAAGGAACATGTACTTACTCAGCACTTTTCATAAACTCAATATGTTGCATAAGCACTCCGCAGTCAATGTAAAAAGCAGACAAACAGAATAAAATGAATTATCAGCTAAGACGTTGCGATCTTCTGTTTTACTTGATGCAGCTGTCAATTTTTACTATAAAAAAAGATTGTGTTACTTGACCCACTTTCATTGCTGGAACATCCAACGTTTACAGGGGACAAAAGAATCACTACCTGCTTTTTGAATGACAGAGCAGGCAAGATGGGCTGAACTGACTATTCCTGTTTCTACTTCATATTTTTTATACAATAACAATGTCATCACTATTCAAGAATGTTTAATTTTCAAGGAAAGTCATTTGTGGAGGCGAGGTGAAGGAGGTAGGATACAGAAAGTGAGATTGTGGAAGTCTCATTATCTTTTTGACCATATGGCAGTGAAGCAAAATCCACATTTGGAATAAATGACTACTTAGATAACACAAGGCAAATTTACTATAAGTGTGTTGGGATTGGAAGTTCTGTGCCAATACTTCCGTCTCTACAAAATGTCGACCTGTTCTGACCATCTGTTTAAATACTAACGTGCGAATATGAAACTGGTCCACGAGATACAGATTCGCACCTGATGGTTTTAGTAATTAGTCTTCATTACAGGAGGTTCACCAAGAATGCCAGTTCCACAATACTGAGACCACAGTTCCAATCAGATGTTCCAGGTTCACTGCCCATCTGCCAGTTCTTACCTCCACAGGCTCACATGCATGTGTCATTGAAAATGTTCAAATACTTCACTTAGAAGTTGAACCAAAGTGAAGTAATAAGGGCCAACATATTCAAAGTCTTTATTCTATAGTTAGATACAATCTGAGGTATAAAATTTAAGCAACAAAATATTATATTATATTGTAAGTTACTACTAATTCATATTTATATACTCTTCAATGTGACAGTTCAAGGGATGCATGCACGTGTTGTCTTATACTCCACCACAGAAATTGTAGGAGCCATGCATCTGTTCTCCATCTGCTTTCTATTCTGTGTTGCACGTTTATTATGGTAACTAGTCACATTAGTGGGAGAGGCGGTGTGTAATAAAACCGAAGGGAATAAGTTATACATTCTTGCGTATTCCATGCAGTTTGTAACTTGGAACTGGCAGCAGAAGTTGTACCTTCTGCTGAGATAACGCTTAATATCGCTCAATAGTTCTTGGGTACGCTTACGTTTCAGCGCTTCAAGATTGTATGTTTGTCAATTGCTAATAAAGGATTGACGAAAGTTTTCGGCTTTTGGAACAATCATTGGAGCTGGGGTGTGTCACACAAATATAACAAATCTGTAGTGGTCGTGGGCTAGCAGTAACAGTTTTGGTATTTGGCCGCTACAGAGACTATAGACAGTACTAAAGTGACATGCCACACACTCTCCTGTTGGTATAGGTACAATTTGTGAGTTATTCTTTCATGGTTAATTCCAAAGCACCGTTAATGCCTTTTTAAATTGCTTTCTTTGGACTGTGCTGTTTCATAAAAGTCCATCCTTTGCAGGTCATACTTGATTGTTTTGACTTGAAACATCTAGGTACCCTGTAAGCAGTTAAGAGTCAAGGTAGTTGATGCAGGCTTGAAGTCAGGTTTAGGTTGGGAGGTTTCCTTCCCTAAAGGGTTTTTCTGGAACAGTTGGGATTTTATGACCATCTGCTAGCAACATGGTCACTTTGTGTTGAAAATGCCATGTTGCTTGTTTGTAAAGGAAGACTGTGCACTTGGCCAGAAAACTAGTAGCCTGGCTCTCTGATGACAGCTGTTCCATTTTGCCATTGGAATGTTTCGGTCTTTGAGCATGGTGTATTTCAGCCATTCACATAGATTTCAGCACCTTGCTAAAGTATTGCATTGAAAAAGCTAAGAAGTACTACCCATTGTTCAGTTAGATTTAAGTGCAACTCTCAGTAAGTTAAGATTGAAACAACAAATGTAAACTCAATTATATCAGCCACAAAAATTCTTTGAAAACTTATAAATGCCAAAGCAACATTACATTCACATTACATAAATTTCTGAGGCTCCAATGTTGATGGTGACAGTAAAAAATGTCAAACTTTCACAGGGAGTAATTTAACAATCTAGCTATGACAGTACAAAAATACATTTAAGGAAATTCATGATATTGATACGAATGGGTGCTTTATAATCCAAGGAGAAGCTGAAGGAAAAATTAAAAGATATAAAATTATATAGTCAAATTCCATTCCCTCAGACTTCCGAACAAACTTTGCAGCCAATTGAGTACAGTGCATCCCAGTTAATAGCGCCTATCAAGATCAGTATGTTTGCTCAATTAAGTGGCTGTCCTAATTCGCTGCAGTTTCATGGAAATAGTTAAAAAGGTATATAAAAAGACAAACTACCGTTTAACTGAGTAACAAATTAAGTACTTAAATGAAATACAGAAAATATTAGAATGTTATCAATACTACTACAGTACTATAAAAATGTATTAGTTCCTAATAGTTAACAATGGAGGAATTCATTCAGTCAATCTCTTTTGATTGACTGTAAATGAACAAAATCAGTGCAGATACCCAGTGCCAATAATGGACTGCTTTCATACAATGCTTTTGGTGATTCCAAACTCTAAAACTTCACTTTCATTGTAACATTCAAAGTGATTGTCGAAGCCTTCAAATTCTTCATATTGTTGAAATAGTGAAATTGTTTTATTTTCACTCCTGGTTGTTTCTGGCGTTTCCAAGGCCGAATACTTGAAAACGCAGTGAGCAAAACAGTTCTAAGGTGTCTTAATGCTTATTTCTCACCAAATATCAGTGACAAAAATCACTATTCTTTTAAAAATCAAACACATGCAATTGTAAGCAGCAGAGTACCCCAAATAAATGAAGGGAATCCTGGCTATATTCTCGATTAGTTTTTGCACTTTAAGAGTTGTCTTAAATAAATAGGCACCCCAATTAACTGATGGTCCATTTAACAGGAATCCACTGTATTTCTGAAAATCAATTAACTGCTTATGCTGGAAACACTCAGCAGGCCAGATGGCATCTGTGGAAAGAGATGCAAAGATCCAAGAACCTTTTTCAGAAATTACGTCTTTAACTTAAGTATTAAAATTTCTATTTTCATCTGTTTTTCCCTGTTCTGATGAAGGATCTCCAAACTGAAACAAACTCCATTTTCTTTCCACAGATGCTGCTTGACCTGCTGAACACCACAAGCATACTGTATGTTAATTTAAGCATTTTTGAAATCTGGTCATGGTTTTTACAAGGGACACATAGCAATCAATTTGTGCACAGCAAGGTCCCACAAACAACAGCGTCCTGGTTCCTCAGCCCAAGATCCTGGATTGATGTTAATTCGCATTTGGTGCAACAGATGCCAAACAGTATGCAATTGATAAATAGCTAACATATAGAAAAATAATGTCGAGAATTTGATTCTAAGAGTCTAGTTGAAAACATCTTAAATTGTGCAACTTTCCACTGACTGCACGAGCAGAATAAAAAAATTTCAGTAGCCCATAGATCAAACATACTATCAAAGATATCAAACTATTATAGATCAAAGACCATCTACCATTATGGAAACAGAATCTAACAAGACAATAAAAGTGTTTTGCTGGGTGATCTACCAGATTGTGGTACCATTCCAAATTATGTAGCAAACAAATGAAGATGTGGACAAAGTTTGCTCAAAGCCATCAGAAGTTACCACTGCATTATTGCACGATACATACTTTCAGCTGATGTGCTGTTCTTTTCTAGGTATTAAGCTGCTGTCCCATTTCTGGTGCTTTGGCAACACCAAATACTCTTGATATCTTATGTTTCCAATGTATAGTAAGTTTGAAATACACTTAGTCTTAATTTTCAAACTGCTCCATGGCTCCACCCTATTCTTTCAGTAATCTCCAGCTTCAATCCTTAGAGTACCCTGCATTTGTCCAGTTCTACTCTCTAATGGGAAGGGAAACAAATAAAAGTGTAGATGCTGGAATCTGCAATACAAAAAAAAACCTGATAAATCTAGCCATGAAGAAAAGCTTACGAAGGGTTCAAAAGACTAGGTACTGTAATGATAGAGATCTGGAATATTATAAGGCTAGAGGAAGGAACTTAAGAATGAAATATGGAGAGCCAGAAGGGGCCATGAGAAGGCCTTGGCAAGCAGGATTAAGGAAAACCCCAAGGCATTCTACAAGTATGTGAAGAGCAAGAGGATAAGATGTGAGAGAATAGGACCAATCAAGTACGACATTGGAAAAGTGTGTATGGAACCAGAGGAGATAGCAGAGGTACTTAGTGAATACTTTGCTTCAGTATTCACTATGGAAAAGGATTTTGGCAATTACAGGGATAACTTGCAGCAGACTCAAAGGCTTGAGCATATAGACATGAAGAAAGAGGATGTGCTGGAGCTTTTGGAAAGCATCAAGTTGGTTAAGTCACCGGGACCAGATGAGATGTACCCCAGGCTACTGGGGAGGCAAGGGAGGAGATTGCTGAGCCTCCAGTAATAATCTTTGCATCATCAGTGGGGACAGGAGAGGTTCTGGAGGATTGGAGGGTTACAGATGTTGTTCCCTTCTTCCAGAAAGGGAATCGAGATAGCCCAGGAAAATATAGACCAGTAAGTCCAGTGGTTGGTAAGCTGATGGAGGAGATCCTGACAGGCAGGATTTATGAACATTTGGAGTGGCATTATATGATTAGGAATAGTCAGCATGGCTTTGCAAAGGGCAGGTCGTGCCTTACGAGCCTGATTGAATGTTTTGAGGATGTGACTAAACACATTGATGAAGGTATAGCAGTAGATGTAGTGTACAGGTGGCCCCCGTTTTTGAACGCTGGCTTTACGACATCTCACTGTTACAAAAGACCTATATTAGTTACCTGTTTTCGCTAACAGAAGGTGTTTTCACTGTCACGAAAAAAGGCAGCGCATGCCCCGAGCAGCCAAGCTCCTCCACTGGAACTGCATTCTAGCTGCCATAGCTTAAACACGTGTCTGTGAGCATCTGTGCTTTATGTCGATTTATTTTGTGCATCCATTAGCACGATGGCGGTGCGACGCAGCTTGCAGCGGCCACTCCAGAACTGATAATCTGTTAGTTGTGAAGTGGGGTGCCGTGTGCAATCATAATTGATTGAAAAAGGACGTGGAAGCATGAAGGAACATCAGGAAATTCCAGGAAGACCTTCTTCATTGCTGCTGCTGCTGCTGCTGTGAGGTCTGGGACTCTGCTGGGAAGAACAGGCCCCCAGTCCTCGGGGTCGCGTTGGCGGGGCTGTCTTAATACACTTGGCAGAGGATGGTGCTCGGAGAAGCTGTGCCGGAGGGGCTGGTCATCGGCTCGGAGGTTCGACGGACTCGGGTCGCTTTTGGTGTGTGCTGCGTCTGTGAGGCTGGTTTCGACGGAGCTTCCATTGTGTGCTGCGTCTGTGAGGCTGAGTCGGGCCGTGCCTTGGAAGTCCATAGGGGGGGTACTCCCTTCTGCTGCTGGCGTGGGATGGCGAGTCTGTCGGAACCCTGGGGACTTGTGGAAACTGTGGTGATTTATTTTGAACTTACAGTCCTTTAACATCTTGGTCTATTTTTACTGTGCCCATAGTCTGTTTTTTTTATCAATTATGCTACTGTTTGCACTGTTGTAACTATATGTTGTAATTATGTGGTTTTCTGCAGGTCTTGTAGCTTTAGGTTTTGTCTGGTGGATTTGGAGCTCCTTTCCGGGGAACACGCTAAGACAGTAGCGCGATATTAATACGCAGCAGCCTCTCCAGACTCTGGATTGGGAATTGCCAAACGTTATGTGGATTTTCTAATGTAGTCTGTTTTGTCATATGCTTTTGTGAGATCATTCTGGAGGAACGTTGTCTCATTTTTTAACTGCATTGCATTTGTGGTTTCTAAATGACAATAAACTGAATCTGAATCTGAAGATGAGTTCTAAGGTATCGGAAAAGCCTAAAAGAGGTCATAAGGGTGTTACACTTAGCATAAAACTAGACATAATTAAGTGTTTTGATCATGGTGAACGAAGTAAGGACATTGTCCGCGTGTTAAACCATTCGCACTGTTTATATGCAGAGAGAAAGAATCTCGAAAGCTGCCAATGTTACTGTAGGTTCTGCTCGTAGCAAAGTGGTCTGTCTTAGTCGGCATCCAATAATGGATAAAATGGGAAGTCTATTGATTGAGTGGATTGATGGGTGTACAAAGTGTGGTGTTCTGTTAAGTTATCTTATTCTTAAGGAGAAATCAGTCAGTCTTTTTAATAAGCTGAAACAGAAAGCACTGAACAATGGTGATGAAAGTGTTGCGAAAATGGAATTTAAAGGTAGTCATGGGTGGTTTGATATTGGTTTCTGAGGTGAGGGCAGCTTCACAGCTTAAAGCTTACTGGAGAGAGTGCTTCAACTGATACTGAAGCTGCCGAAAAGTTCCCAGCAGAACGGAAGAAAATAATTACAGAAGGTGGTTATTCCTATAAGCAAGTGTTTAACTGTGACAAAACTGCAATTTATTTTTCCCATATTAATAAATGGTAATTGCTTATTCACCTTACCACATTCCGGCCTACGAACCGTTTCATAGGAACGGGGGGGGGGGGGGGAGGGGGGAGACCTGTATATTGATTTCAGCAAGGCATTTGACAAGGTACCCTATGCAAGGTTTATTGAGAAAGTAAGGAGGCATGGGATCCAAGGGGACATTGCTTTGTGGATCCAGAACTGGCTTGCCCACAGAAGGCAAAGAGTGGTTGTTGATGCCTCACATTCTGCGTGGAGGTCAGTAACCAGTGGTGTGCCTCAGGGATCTGTTCTGGGACTCCTACTCTTCGTAATTTTTATAAATGACCTGGATGAGGAGTGGAGGGATGGGTTAGTAAATGACACAAAAGCCGGGGGTGTTGTGGATAGTGTGGAGGGCTGTCAGAAGTTACAGCAGGACATTGATAGGATGTAAAACTGGGCTGAGAAGTGGCAGATAGAGTTCAACCCAGATAAGTGTGAGGTGGTTCATTTTGGTAGGTCAAATATGATGGCAGAATATAGTATTAATGGGAAGACTTGTTGTAGTGTGGAGAATCAGGGGGACCTTGGGTCCGAGTCCATAGGACGCTCAAAGTTGCTCTGCAGGTTGACTCTGTGGTTAAGAAGGCATACGGTGCATTGGCCTTCATCAATCATGGGATTGAGTTCAAGAGCCGATAGGTAATGCTGCAGCTATATAGGACCCTGGTCAGACCCCACTTGGAGTACTGTGCTCAGTTCTGGTCGCCTCACTACAGGAAGGATGTGGAAATCATAGAAAGGGTGCAGAGGAGATTTACAAGGATTTTGCCTGGATTAGGAAGCATGCCTTATGAGAAGAGGTTGAGTGGCCTTTTCTCCTTGGAGTGACAGAGGATGAGAGGTGACCTGATAGAGGTGTATAAGATGATGAGAAGCACTGATCAAGTGGATAGTCAGAGGTTTTTTCCCAGGGCTGAAATGGCTAACATGAGAGGGCACTACTTTAAGGTGCTTGGAAGTAGGTACAGAGGAAATATCGTGAAAAATTTTTTACGCAGCGTGGTGAGTGCATGGAATGGGATGCCGGTGACAGTGGTGGAGGTGGATATGATAGGGTCTTTTAAGAGACTCCTGGATAGGAACATCGAGCTTAGACTACGGGTAACTCTAGGTAATTTCTAAGGCTAGAACATGTTCTGCAGAGCTTTGTGGGTCAAAGGGCCTGTATTGTGCTGTAGATTTTCTATGTTTCTATGATAATATTTTAGGTTGAAGGTCATTCGTCACAACTGGGCCAGAGAGAAATAAGTTAGTCTAAGTAAAAGAGAAGTTTGGGAAGGGCAAAGGGAAGAAAGGGAATGTCAATAGGAAATAGGTACAATTCCATAGATCACGAAGACTGGCAATGTAGCTGGACAAGGTGGCAAAGAAGGCATATGGTATGTTTATGTGAATTTATGCTTAACACAGCATGCTTTTCTTGTTAATGCTGCTTATATGATGCTATGTGCCTCTAAAGCTGCTGCCACGTGTGTTTTTCATTATGTATGCACACATATATTTCTGCTTGTGAAAATACAGTATATTTGACTTTGACTTTGAAGACTTGGGTGAGCAGCTGGAATAGCGTGTGCTGTTTCGGTAACCATACTATAGGTAGGATTTGATTAAAGTTGAGAGGGTGAAGAAAAGATTCGGCTGGAACTGAGCAGTTTGAATTATAAGGAGAGACCGGATAAACTGTGACAGTTTTCCATGGAGTGAAGGAGACTGATGGGTAATCTTATTGAGCTTGATAAAATGAAGTACAATGATCAGATGGGCTGTCATTGACTAACGAAAGACCACTGGTTTAGGGTTAAAGGGATCTAAAGGCTGACTTTCTCACACAGATGATGCGAATACGGAGTGAACTGTCCCAGGAAGTAGTAGAGGTGGGTACAATTACAGCCTTTAAAAAACATTTGGATACATATATGGATCGGAAAGGATTGGACAGGTATGGGCCAAAGGGCCTGTTTAATTGCTGCATAACGATGACAGACAGCTACTGAATGGATAATTTGTATCCACAAATTTCAATGTTTCCCAATTGCTCTCTGTGCCTTTTTTCTTTGACTCAAGGCTGGGAATCCCCTCTTTAAATGTCTTCATAACTCTATCTTTCTTGTTTAAATGCAGCTTAAACCTTGCTCTAACACCTTGTGAATATAACATCAAACTCTGTTTGATCACACTCCTCTGCTTACTACATTTTAGTCCAATAAAGGAACCACATAAATGGAAGCTATTGTTTTCTTTTTTGAACTAGAAGAGAAGATTTTAATTTCCATTCCCAAGGAAGCACATAAATAATTTGAATTCTTGGTTTCCCACTTCTGGCACCACACATTATCACTGAAAAGTTGAGAGGAAAAATAAATCAGCAATGATTGAATGGTGGAACAGATTCAATTTCTGCTCCAATGTTACAAAAAACTTGGAACAGTCAGCATTGCTGAAAGTAAGTCACTTGCTCCTTTAAATCTCACAGGCTAAGATATTCTGCTGCTTCCCTGAGAAGGGGCCTGAGAATAAAGCCTCATGTCTGCAAAATACTTGATATCTTTTTTGGGGAAGGAGGCTTAATAATTTTTAATAAGATGGAATATGCTTCTAACTCACATGCTTCAATACCCCAAGCTGCAAACCCGGATATAAAAGCAGATGGGTGTCTGCAGATATCACCATGACTTTTACTGTTCTGTGGCCAACTGATATTCACATGCAACCCAAAGTGGAATATTGGCTAGCTTTCACTGGTAAGATATTGACTGATATGGTACTAATCCAGCCAATATTGAAAATTTACCATCTGGTAGAGGCCCAACTGTGAATGTCAGACAGGGCTGAGATTTGAACCTGGATCTCTTGGTCTCTATTGCTGTGAATTAATGGGACGTACCATGTAATAATTCGTTTTTGAAAACAACAGCACGTTACCAAATAAAATGTAGCCTGCATAGACCACAACTTCATTCAAATTACACCCAAACCTTTTGTTTGAACACAGTATTTTCACTGCAATTTTATATGGCTCCACCATGTGATTTCATCATCTTGGTAGCCAACTGGCCGTAGGTATATTATCCTCTCGTCCCTGTTAATCACAGGATTAGAGGAAATAGATGAACACTGCTAAACTGTGGTAGATCTTGCTCAAGTTGAGTGAATGTCTCCATTCGGTAAGATGGTAGCATGCTTGAACACAGTGGCCTCTATGGGGTCAACCAAAGGTGCTAATATCTTTTTCTAATATCTTCTTTTACAATTGCAGGACACTAAGAACTTCAAGTAATGCAGTTCCATTCCATTAGCATTGGAGAAGCTGGACTTACTGTGGACTCTGTTGCTGCCTGTTACAGAGAGGCTTTGGAGTCGGTGCACAAAGGCAGTGTGTAGTTTAACAGCGAGTGATTGCCTTAAGACTTTTCTTGTTATGATCACAAGACCATGTTGGACATTAGAAATGTGGAATGCTGCAAGTACGGTTGAATGCTTTATTGGCGGGTCCAGTGTGTCCTGAGTTGAAGTGTGGATGAGGTCTCATGCCACTGCTCAGGTATCGGAGTCAGTGCCTAGAGATAATGTAGTGTGGTGCCCATGTTGGCATTGGCCCTGCCCGCCAGTGTTTGCTCGGTAGAAGCCTAGCTGGATTGCATTCGCCTGCAGACTGCTGCATGCCTGCTCTTACCCGTACTATTTATGGACTCAGCGACTTGGGCTGTATTTTTTTTGTGTGACTGTATACTTACTACTTTTTTATATGTGTTATATGTATTTTGTGCTTTGTATGACAGTTTGTACTGGTTTTTTGCACCTTGGCCCCAGAGGAACAGTTTTGCTTGACTGTATTCATGCGTATTCACGAATGGGTGAATAAAAATTAAACTTCAATTTGAACTTGAGATCCATTCCTGCAAACTTGCTTAATGTGAAAGGCAAAGCACATCCAGGTATATTACATTCTGATCCATTTATTCCAACCGTGAGGCATCAGCACGTCTCCATCCATAGCGGCAGAATTATTCTTTAATATCACCTGCATTATTATCTGCTGGCAAACCACTCAAGAGACTGAAGGTAGAAGCATCACAATGAGGTGCCAATTTGGTGAAACTATAATGTGCATGTCAAGCAACAGAAGCAACATACTGTAGGTGGAACAATGAGATCAGGGGAAGATCGTCCATTGGCTGGAATCATATTCACCACCAGATGGTTCTTATTGTTAAAGGGTAATCATTTTAGCTTCAAAATACCACTGCAAGAGTTTCTCAGAACGGCATATTAAAGCCAAGCATCATTAATAATCTCTCCCACCTTTAAGGTCAGCATAGCAATTATCACTGATGATAATAACACATTGAGTTCTGGTTCAACTTTCAAGCAGCCCTAAAAGTGATATATACTGTAAATGCAAATGTTGTGATGCCAATAGAGTGGGGAATGTCCCCAGTGGATATTTGGTCATTTCTAATAGCAACTCAACTGCTCTTCCTTGACCATCTCATTATTAGTTTCAAACTGTTCACTAATTTGATATTAACTTATTTATATCAAGTTTTCCCATATATGATCTTGGAATGGTCAGTGTGATCTTGTTTGCTCCTCTCTCTTTCCAACAACCAGAAAATTATTTTTGGCTCTCCCGAGAGATTAGTTAGCCCAAGTGGGGCACAAATGACTGCACTGTGATGTATGGCACATCACAACTATATGGGGCAGACTAATTGGAGCAGTATTTTTCCCCTCTAGTTCATTATTTTTGTATGGGTGATTCAGTCACTAAGGCAGTGCATAAAATATGGCCTGCCCTTTTAAGGTGACATGATTACACTGCTATAAATAGGCATGTTCTAAAGCTACTTAATGGTTAATTGTTAGCAGACAGGCCAATTAGAGGATAATTGGTGTTCCTAGAAATTTTCTGGACAAATCGGGGACTGCGTGTTTTCTCCAAGGATAGAGGAAAGAAATGGGAAATTAATAGGTTTTCCTCTTTTAAATCGGAATAGAGATTTCTGTGTGTTACAAAGTATGGCAATATATATATATATATAACATTCTACGTCCAAAACAGATGCATGCATGCACATACCTTAATTCAGGTAGATAACTGAAATTTAAGAGTCTTTTTGCAAACCTAATCATCTAAAAAATATATACGTCTGACTTAAAGGCCATCACAAAGCCTTCATTTATGTAAGTGCTGCTATTAAAGGAAGACGAACAAAAATCTACATGGGTATACCTACTTCCCTGACATCTCTGTTCGAATAGGACAACATTTTAAACAGAGCAACAAATGGAATTAGTGCTCGTGCTCATGTGGTTATGCAATGAAAATGTCAGATTTGGAAATTATTTTCAGCATGATATTGCCCCTCTTTATCCTTGCCTATTTTTCAGATTCTCCCTAAAACTTGTCTATCTAAGCTCTGAACAAAGGCTTCACTGTGAAAGTTTCTACCACAAAATAAGACTTATCTCAATTCTTGGAGAACTTCTATTTTCCCTTTTCTTTAAAACAAAGGACTGACACTTCAGTTAGGTTTTCTCAGGTATTATTTATCTCAACAGTTTCCTCTGCTACAGTCAGTCCTCTTACTCCTGTCAATTCTTCTGGTAATACAACATTTATGTGTAGCTCAGGAAAACAATTTTGTCTGGACTTTTCAATCAACATGCTCTGCAGTTGAATTTGCTGAATCTTTGAAATAAATCCAGCATCCAACAGAAATTAAGTTTACATAAGTCATTAAATATTTGACTTTATATGGATAAAAATTTTGGTGAGAATTTGAGCAAAAACATGTGATTATTATTCAACTGCTGACCCTCACAGCCTTGGTTAGCTTGAGGATGAAGAATGTCTTAAATTTTAACATTCTTCGCAGCTTTGAGACTTAAAGGACAATTGTCCAAAGAACACACAAAGAAAGCATGTCAGATATTCAGCAAGACCATGGAACTTTGGGCAGCAAACTGTTATTCAATGAGATACAGAATTCCTTCAAATTAATCTCTAATGCACTCAGTTTAGCTGCTGAAACACAGCAATGAGTTAAAGAAGTGATAAACTTCAGGAGATGCTGAATTAAATCATTTATCATTTGAAAGGTGTTAAAATGAATTTTGGCTTGGGTGCCTTTACTAGACAAAGGCATTTTAAAAAATAATCTCTGCTTTTATCATAAAAATTCAACCATATGCATGAAAAATGTCACAACACTTAAAAAGTTCAAATTTCTAATAAACAGCTATGGCTTTTTGTCATAATTATTCAAAACAATGGCTCAAATTTAATGACAAGATCACCTACTAATTCAAACTCCAGATTGTAAAAATGATGTCAGTGTAAGCAACTTTGAATTGGCAGAGAGATTACTACAATATTGAATGGAGTTTTTTCAAATAACAGTTGATAATTTCACAGTGCTTCCTTTACTTTTTCCAATAATTTACAGTATATGAACTATGAGAAAGAGAAAGAGAGAGAGTGAATGAGTGGGAGAGAGTGAGTGACTGGGAGAGGGAGAGAGGGAGTGATTGGGAGGGAGTGGGAGAAGGAGGGAGTGAGAGATAGATAGATATATCATTGTCTAAAAAAATGCACTGGAATACTCTGGAAACTAATCCTTTACCCCATTCCTGCCCACCTCTGGGGCAGCCTGACCTCAGCTCTGTAACCTCCTCCAACGTTTAAAGAAATTAGTGCATTAACTTCCTTCTGGTGAAACCTCAGCTCTGTGATCTATCATTTTTTTTGGAAAAATATAAGTATTGGATGGCAGGTTTTGCAGTAAAACCCTGTAACCCAGGTTCACTGGCACCTTAAATTTTCATCCATAGTGCAATAACTTATGCACACCTTTGAACATATGGGCAGCCCATTGCAAGTTTCTGTAAAACAAGAGGTTAAGCTTACTTTATTTCATTTAACCATCAACTTAAGTTCCACCAACCAACTTGATCATTAATGTTAGAACCAGAGAAATAAATTACAATAGTGTGTATAATTCTGGGAAGAAAACAAAGCAATGTAAGCAAAAACCAAAATTCTACAAAGACACACATATAACTAAAACCCTGAATGGAAAATAGGATAATGTGAGTAGGGGAGGAAATTATGAGCATCAGAGCAATTAGAATTTATAAGGAACAACAGAACAATCTCTTTGTACCATCCACAATACAAAATATAGCAGTAAAACACAACACTGGAACTTTTACAAGGTGCACATCTTTTTGTTGATAACTCTTGTCAGCTATTTACTTCAGCATTGCATCTTTTAGAATTGTATTAATTTATAAAATAAGTGCAAAAAACATTACAAATTTACTTCAAAAATAATTTAAAATGTCCTTGATATAAATTCCTCAGAACAGCCAACTATTGATTTTTGCTTCAGATTTTGACAATGGACCAATCATTTGAACAAAATTTCTATTTGTGTGTTCATCATATCAGATATCTATTTTAAAAAAATGCTGGATTTTAAGCAGTCTGAAAACCTATATTAGGATATCCAATTTTCCCATTTGCCACTATATTGTATACATTTGACCAAGGTTTGGAATATCAATTAAGTAAGCATTTATTTATAATAGGAAGTAATAAAAAATGCAAAATCTGCAGAAATCACAATATATTCTTTATATGAAAGATAGTCCTGCTTTTTTGTCAGCATTATTTTAATACCAACAATACAATTACATGGGTTGCCACCTACTTAAAATTAATAAGACCCAAAATTTAAGGCATAAGAACATAAGATACAGAGCAGAAAGAAGGCCATTTGGCCCATTGTATATACTCTGCCATTTCATCATGGCTGGGTCCATTTCCTTGTCAGCCCCAATCTCCTGTATCTCTTCATGCCCTGACTAATCATGAATCAATCAAGTTCATGTCTCGATATTTATATTAATCTTCTAAACTCAGAAAAAGTAGTAACATCAAAAGCAGTCACAGTTCTTGAATACCAGTAATGTAAGAAATGATATATGACTGAAATACACACCAGTATGACATCTGTTATGAGGACCACTGGTTCAGGGTGACATAATGAATGAAATTCCTTCATTACCTCCAATCACAGGATTTTAATTTAAACTCGGAAACTCGATTTAGGAAGCACATTCACTACTCAATTTCTTGCTATGATAACTGACTTTGTGGCTACTTGTGTACACAGTTGCAAACCACCTGCGTTTTGAATCCCCCTATCCACAGATTTATCTGGATCTTCACTTTGCATCAGATTCACAACTGTCTTTGTCCTCAGAACCCCATTCCTTATTAATTTGTAGCTGGTTTGTGCTTGCCAACACTCTGACTTGTGTGAAAGAGATTGACTTGACAATGTCTTTTCCTGTAGTTCTTTTGGTACCTTTTTGAAATCCAATGGTCTTGTGACCAAAGAACAAGGAACCTTTAATTATGTGACTCAAGATTACAGCTCGACATTTAACACCATCATTCCTTCTAAACTAATCAGAAAACTCTCAAGACCTGGGCCTCAATACCCCCTTGTGCAATTGGATCCTGGAATTCAGCACATGAAAACCCCAGTCACTTTGAATTGGCAAAAACATCTCCTCCACTATCTCCATTAGCACAGGAGCACCACAGGGATGTGTACTTAGCACCCTCCTCGACTCACTTCACACCTATGACTGTGTGGCTAACTACAGTTCCAACACCACATACAAGTTTTCTGATGACACCATTGTAGTGGGCCGTATCAACGGGGGTAATGAATCAGCAAACAAGAGGGAGACTGAAAATTAGGCTGAGTGGTGTAATAACAGCAATCTCTACTCAATGTCAATAAGAACAAGGAACTGATTGTAGACTTCTGGAATGGGAAACCAGAGGTTCATGAGCCAGTAATCATCAGAGGATCAGAGGTAGAAAGAGTCAGTCACTTTAAATTCCTGGTTTTCTCTATCTCAGAGGACTTATCCTGGACCCAGCATGTTAAGTGCAATTGTGAAGAAAGCACAACAGTGCCTCTACTTCCTCAGGAGTCTGTGGAGGTTTAGCATGTCCCCAAAAACCTTGGTGAACTTCTATAGATGAGTGGTGGAAAGTGTTTGCTGACTGGCTGCTTTATGGCCTGGTAGGGGACACCAATGCTTTTGAGCAGAAAATCCTACAACAGGTAGTGAATTTAGTCCAGTACATTATGAGGAAAACCCTCCTAACCATTGAACAAATCTACATGAAACGTTGCCGTTGAAAAGCAGCATCCATCATCAAAGATCCTCACCACCCAGGCCATGCTCTCTTCTCACTGCTGCCATCAGGTAGAAGGTACAGGTGATTCAGGACCACCAGGTTCAAGAACAGTTACTACCCCTTAACCATCAGCTCTTGAACAAAAGGGGATGACTATACTCATTTGAAGACTCTTTTATCTTGTTATTTCATGTTCGCTATTTATTGCTATTTAGTTATTATTATAGTATTGATGTGACTCGGACATCGCTGTAGATTGAACAACCATGTTTATTCAACAGACTTCCATTTTCTTTAACCCTCATTCTGACATCACATGCACTCTGACCTACGAATGTACTCAGAGTACATTCTGTCACAGTACATTACATCCCCCTTCTCAAGACTGTTTTCTTACAACACTGTGCATTACCAAAAACAATGCCTCTCTTACATTGCAACAGCCATGACATAAACTAAAAAACATCTTAACTTCTTATACTGTATTCGACATTGTATCTTACAATACTAACAGCATTATATTTTCTTTTACTAACATAGATTAATAAACCTTTTATTTCACATCTTAGAACTTATAACATGTGTGACTTTGCCTCAAACTGTGTGAGACTGTAGGTAGATCTAGTCTCTGTATCTAGCTGGAAGTTTGACTTGTCTCCCAGACCGTGTGCGATATGACTGTGACTGTGCTTGTCCTTCATCAGAGTCAGTCTGTTGAGTGACCTCTGTGTCTTTGCAGTCTGTATTTCCACCTTGGTCAGTCTGTGCCGAACCATCACCTTCATTGCGTCGTGGGGTTTTGTCGCGCCCCTCGCTCTTGGTGTCGTTTGTTTCCATGTCTGTATCTGTGGAAATGTCCTGTGTGTCTGTATATGGAAACTCCCTCTCGCCTGTCTTCAGCAGATGCTTCCTGTTCCTCCTGTAGACTCTTCCATCCGGCGTGCGAACTATGAAGGATCCTGGTTGCTGATGTCTGTTCACAACCACAGCTGGTTGCTGAGTGTCTTCTCTCTGTATTCTGACATATTCACCTATATGCAGATCTGGCAACTGTCTTGTATGCCATAGTAGCTCTTTTGCTTTATTTGCTTGTACTTGAGCATTACTTTCAGGAGTCAGTAGAGTTGTGGCTGTTGGCAGTTTGGACTTCAGATGACATTCCATCAACAGCTGCGCAGGAGAGAACCCCGCACCCTCAATCGGTGTGTTGCGGTATTCAAGCAGAGCAATGTAAGGGTCACTGTTGCTGCTTTGTGCCTTCTTGAGCATGTTCTTGACAGTTTGTACAGTTCGCTCCACTTGTCCATTAGACTGAGCGTGCCCTGGACTGGAAGTAACATGTTGAAATTCCCAGCTTTCTGAGAACCCTCTGAACTCACCACTGGCATATTGTGGACCATTGTCACTAACGACAATACCTGGAATACCATGTCTTGCGAATGTCGACTTCATTGCGGTAATGACACCTTGACTGGACGTGTCACTTAACTTGGTGATCTCTGGATATTTTGAATAGTAGTCCACACAAAGCAGATATTCTGCACCATTGTAGTGAAAGAGATCTGTGCCAAGCTTCTCCCATGGTCTTCCTGGTAGTGGGTGGGGAAGCAAAGGCTCTCTTGGATTGCTGTTTTTATTTTCATTACAGACAGCACACTGAGGCACAATGTCCTCTATCTGAGTTGACATACCTGGCCAATAGAGAATGTCCTTTGCTCTTTCTTTACATTTCACTCTCCCCAGGTGTCATTCATGAATTCTGTTGAGCATTTCCTGTCTTATTTGTTTTAGTACAATGAGTTTGAACATTAGTCCTGATGCATAGCTGATTTTCTCTTTAAACGTCCAGTATTTCTGTATTTCTTTTGGAACATCTTTTCTTTCTGTTGGCCATCCATTAATTGTAATGTTTCTTAGCATTTGCATTTCAGGATCATCTGCAGTTGCTTTCCTGACCATGTTCAACTTCTCCTCAGAGATGGGTAGCTGAGGTGTAACCCAGCTGACGTCCAGCTCTCTTCCTAGCAACTCTTCCTTTTGCTCTTTGAGGTAAGCATGGCTCAAAGCATCAGCGATGTACAGTTCTTTTCCTGGCTTATAGGTGACTGTGAGAGTGTACCTCTGTCGCCTGACAAGCATCCTTTGCAGCCTCACAGGAGCTTGGTGAAGTGACTTTTTGAAGATGCTCTCAAGTGGCTTGTGATCACTCTCAACCTGGATTTCTTTGCCATACACATATTGGTGGAACTTCTTACACCCATAAACTATGGCGAGTAATTCCTTCTTGATTTGAGCATATCGGTGTTGACAGTCCGTAAGTGCTTGTGATCCATATGCCAAAGGCCTCCCATCCTGCAGTATAACAGCTCCTAGTCCCTCGGAACTGGCATCTACAGACATCGTTACCGGCTTATTGACATCGCAGAACTTGAGTGCTGGTGCACTGGTAACCAACTGCTTCAATGTGTCAAAACTTTTCTTTTGTTTATCTTCCCAATGCCATTCAGTGTTGCTCTCTAGTAGCTTTCGAAGTGAAGTGCTGACCTTGGATAAGTTGGGAATGAATTTGGCAAGATACTGTATCATGCCCATGAAACTGAATAGTTCGTGCTTATCTTTGGGTGGTGGTAGCTGTACCACAGCCCTGACCTTTTCATTATCTGGTTTTAGCCCATCAGCGCTGAGTACGTGACCTATGCATTTGATGTCTGTAGTTCTGATCTTACATTTACTTTTGTTCAGTTTTAGATTGTACTCACGTGCTCTCTGCAGGAGCTTCCTCAGTCTCTGATCATGTTCCTCAATTGTGTCACCCCATATCAGCAAATCATCAATGATGTTGACCACCCCATCCAGGCCTTCAATCATTTGTGCCACTGACCTCTGGAATACCTCTGATGCAGAAGAAATCCCAAAGGGTAGACGCAGGAAACGATATCTCCCTATGGGCGTGTTGAAAGTGCATAATTTGGAACTTTCCTCATCCAGCTTGATCTGCCAGAAACCTTGATTTGCGTCCAATACTGAAAAGTATTTCACGTTAGGCATGCGGGAGACAACCTCTTCAACCGTGAGCAGCGGATAGTGCTCTCTTTTGATGGCTCGGTTGAAATCTTGTGGATCCATGAAAATCTTCATGTTTTTTTCTGTGACCACTGTCACCATACTATTCACCCAGTTGCTTGGTTCTATTTGACTCGTTATGACTCCCATCTGTTCCATTCTGTGTAGCTCCTCCACTACTCGATCCCTGAGAGCTACTGGAATCTTTCTCGGGATATGCACGACTGGTGCAATAGTTGGATCAATCTGGATATGGTGTTTCCCTGGTAAACATCCTAATCCAGAAAACAAGTCAGCAAAGTCTTTGAGAATGTCATTTTCTTTCTCAACACCATAGATTCGCTTCACCAGGCCTAGCTTTGTGCATGTTGTTTTGCCTAGTATTGCTGGAACATGTTGCTGTACTATCTCAAACCCTATCTTGTGTTTGTGTCCTTTGTACACACAAGTGAGTGTTTTCTTTCCCAATGGTGCTGTCTTGTGGCCAAAATCTGCAACAAGCTAGCAGGAGGATTTTCTCAGTCTTCCTCTGATCTCCAGTGAGTTGAATGTTTCTGCTGACATTACATTGCACTTTGCCCCAGTGTCAAGCTTAAATGTCACATTCCTCCTGTTTATCAACAGATCTTGAGTCCAATCATCTTCATCCTCCATCTCTGCATTGTCAATATTCTTGATGCATACCTCCTGTTCCACTTCAATTGTGCCAATGAACATGTCACTGTTGCCCTCACTCTGTTCCACAGCATGCACTTTCCTTGCTTGCTCCTGCGATTTGCACATCTTTGCAAAGTGATTTTTTTCTCTGCATAATTTGCATCTCTTTCCAAAGGTTGGACATTTTCTACATCCATGTTTATAACCACATCTGTTGCAGTTAACTTCTTTTTGATCATCCTGTGGAGCTGGCTTTGTTCTACTCTTGTTAGTTTTCACAGTTTTTATTTTGTGCATTTCAACTTCTTCATTAAGCACTTTAACCGGACTTGATGTGATCTCGCTGGCACGACAAACATCAATTGCCTTTTCTAATGTGAGTTCAGCCTCTCTCAATAGCCTGCCTCTCACATGATCATCTCGTATGCTGCATGCAATCCTGTCGCCTATTAAAGAATCATGCAGTTATCCGAACTCACAGTTTTTTGCCTTGTTCTTCAAATCTGTTACGTAGGCGTCTATGGTCTCTGTCGGTCCTTGAGCCCCCGTGAAAAGTAAGTGTCGGATGTATGTT
Organism: Hypanus sabinus; assembly: GCF_030144855.1. Taxonomy (NCBI): domain Eukaryota; kingdom Metazoa; phylum Chordata; class Chondrichthyes; order Myliobatiformes; family Dasyatidae; genus Hypanus; species Hypanus sabinus. The sequence continues at coordinate 48,508,496 of NC_082725.1, forward strand.
AGGTTTTTCCTCGGTTCGCAGTAATCTTGAAACTTTTTCTTCAACACTTCAATTTTATCTTGCTCATCATCTTGGAAGACAAGCGTGTTGCAAACCTTTATTGCCTCTGCCCCCGCCACATGCAGAAACATAGCACATTGCACTTTCTCCATTTTTCAGCTACGCAAAACAGTGGTTTTGCTAGTGGTGCAAAACAGCTCAAACTGCAGGATCCATACTTTCCAGTTCTCAGCAAGATTACCTCGTAGGCTTAAACTCCACGGTGGCTGTAACTGTGACGTCTTTTACTCCTTTTGTGCTTCTCTCAATTCCTTCTGACACCATGTAGTATTGATGTGACTTGGACACCGCTGTAGACCGAACCACCACATTTATTCTACAGATCTCCATTTTCTTTAACCCCCGTTCTGACGTCATACGCACTCTGACCTACGAATACTCACACAGTACATTACAATTATCAGCATTTGCAGTTTGTTTACAGCTAACATTTTTTCCAGGTTACAGCTGATTTTTCCAGTTTCCAATTACTGTTCTACAGATTTGCAAAGAATCTCAGGGTTGTATGTGATAAATAAATGTACTCTGATAATAAATTTTGCTTGGAACTTCTGAACTTTACTTTATGTGACTTCTGGATTTCAATTGATGTAACTGATTTTAAAAAAATCAAAGAATGCTTGAAAAAATTTTAAGCACTCATGATTCTCTCTTTAGATTCTTTATTGTACAATAGACACCAGCAGATTATTTACTTTAATTCTGGACACTCCAGATTAAACCTGGATGTCTGGCAAACCCCGAATGTTCCTAAGTGCTGTATCAAACCCGGCAGAAACACAAGCTATTTCCTTTGAGCACTTTAATTTAACTGTACACAGAAGACAATACCAGAGCAACATAAAGAAAGCCGGAGGAACTTGGCAGGTTAGGTAGCATTGATGGAGAGAAATGGACAGTTGAAATTTCAGATCTGAAATCTTGAATGTTCTTTTTCCTCCACAGATGCTACCTGACCCATATGTGTGTACTTAGTTATTCAACCCTTTATTATTTATGGATTGATTGAGATACAGCGTGGAATAGGCCCTTCCAGCCCTTCATGCCACGCCACCCTGCAATACTCCAATTGAATCCTAGCCTAATCATGGGACAACTTACAATGTCTAATGTACTTAGACAGTGGGAGGAAACCCACATGGTCACGGGGAGAATGTAGAAACTCCTTATAGGCAGCAGCGGGAATTGAACTCAGGGCGTTGGTAAAGCGTTGTGCTAACCATTATGCTACCGCGCCGCTCCAGAATTTTGCATGAATTCAAATGTACCCTAAACTGGCACAGTAAGGAGCAACATCCCAGGCTTTAACAAAATGAAGTGACTAGTAGGGTACCGCAAGGCTCAGTGCTGGGACTCCAGTTGTTAGCTGTGAGGAGGATGCTAAGAGGATGCAGGGTGACTTGGAAAGGTTAGGTGAGTGGGCAAATTCATGGCAGATGCAATTTAATGTGGATAAATGTGAGGTTATCCACTTTGGTTGCAAGAACAGGAAAACAGATTATTATCTGAATGGTGGACGATTAGGAAAAGAGGAGGTGCAAAGAGACCTGGGTGTCATTGTACACCAGTCATTGAAGGTGGGCATGCAGGTACAGCAGGCGGTGAAAAAAGCAAATGGTATGTTGGCATTCATAGCAAAAAGATTTGAGTACAGGAGCAGGGAGGTTCTACTGCAGTTGTACAAGGCCTTGGTGAGACCTAGAGTATTGTGTGCAGTTTTGGTCCCCTAATCTGAGGAAAGTCATTCTTGCCATAGAGGAAGTAGAAAGAAGGTTCACCAGATTGATTCCTGGGATGGCAGGACCTTCATATGAAGAAAGACTGGATCGACTAGGCTTATACTCACTGGAATTCAGAAGATTGAGGGAGGATCTTATTGAAACGTATAAAATTCTAAAGGGATTGGACAGGCTAGATGCAGGAAGATTGTTTCCGATGTTGGGGAAGTCCAGAACGAGGGGTCACAGTTTAAGGATAAAGAGGAAGCCTTTTAGGACCGAGATGAGGAAAAACTTCTTCACACAGACAGTGGTGAATCTTTGGAATTCTTTGCCACAGGAAACAGTTGAGACCGGTTCATTGGCTAAATTTAAGAGGAAGTCAGATATGGCCCTTGTGGCTAAAGGGATCAGGGGGTATGGAGAGAAAGCAGGTACAGGGTTCTGAGTTTGGATGATCAGCCATGATCAATACTGAATGGCGGTGCAGGCTCGAAGGGCTGAATGGTCTACTCCTGCACCTATTTTCTATGTTTCTAAACCCAACAATACATGTGCAAAGCGACACAAACTAAAGGTGGTTTCACTCACGCACCCTGCCTTATTTAATTTTCACTATTCAAGAATCCTGATAATCACAATACCTCTCTATCATGTTTGTTAGAATCCTCAGCCTACATCTCACTGTGGTTCAATGTGGCATGGGACTCCAGAGGATTAGATTGCATGGGAGGGGACACACACATTAGAGAATACTTCTTCCCCTTGCCCTCGTGTTTTCCTTTCACATACATGTATCTGCAGAGAGTTCAATGTTTCAATGGCTGCTTTCTGCATATCCCAAGTTCTCAAAGCCAAAATACTTTGGGCCCTTTCATCACCGTCATCAGGGATTGGTCAAAGAGACATTGTAAGATGTGTCTGAAATAGGAGTAGGCCAATTCATCCCTGTTCAATTCAATTCAATTCATGCCTGTTCTGCTAGGCAATAAGATTATGGCTGATCTTCTACAACTTTTTCCATAAACTTCATTTCTCTTGGTTCCTGAAACAGAGAGATATCCTAAATATACGTTTTTATCTCTGTATTTGATGTACTCAGTGATCAAGTCAACTTAGCCCTATTGAATAATGAATTCAAAGAAAGTTCTCATGTTGGACGAGAAAGGATTTGTCGGAACTGCTGAAGGATCTTCAACTGGAAACATAAGTTCTGTTTCTCTTCAGACCTGCTGAATACTTCTGGAATTTTCTGTTTAAATTTCAGGTATCCAGCATTTGCAGTTTCTTTAAATTTTCACTTTATGAGTGCCACATTGATTTCATCAATCACACCAGAACACCCAAAACCTGAGTGAAAACAAACCGTTCTCAAATAGTAGGGGGAGCAAAAGGAAAAAAATAATCATTATTTCAAACCCAGGACAAAGTTTGTTTACTAAAAAGGAAGAATGATCTCTGACCTCCTACAGCACACAACACCAAGTATTTAAGCAATAGCACCAATACTGAGCTGGGGCTGGACAGCAGGAAATTTATTATGCAGCATACCTTGGAAAGTAACAGAATGGGCCACTATTTTACAAAACAGAACATATATTTCATGAAAAGAAGGCCGCCTTCAGTTATAAATCTTAACACAGCCAAACAGTTTATGCTCATAAAGAATATTACGTTCTGTCAATCCTTGATACCATCTCAGAGTAGGTTACAGATCTACATCTTTAGACAAGGCGCATTATATGCATTGAAATCTAAAGCAGTAGGTCTCCCAAAGGCACCCTCACTTTTACCACTTTAACTGTAACTGATAAGACAAAGTAGGCTTGTATTAAGCTCCTGGCTCACATCAGATCTTATTACTCAGCCGTAACTGTGGGAGGGCAGTGATGGGTAAAACTTATCAAAAGCTTATCATTTTTTAAGAACCATATCACAGAAAGTAATAGGATTGGAAAACCAGCCAATTTGGGGGCAACCTTTGTTTTGAAAAGCAGGTGGAGAGGAGGAGTTAACTGAGGCTGCTTTATTATGTGGAGATAAGTATTTAACAAAACAGCCCAACAAAAGGATCCTATTTTAAATAAATACTGGTGGCTTTAATGAAGATGTTATTCATTCAATTTCCAAGAAATCATTTCTTCAATGAGAGCAAATATATCATTACTAAAATAAATTCTACATGAAAAAAAGTTTAGTAGACAGGGAAGTAAGGAAATTCAAAGGTGATCTGTGTGAAAGAACAACTAATTAATGTTAAGCTTTCATTGCTGAGAAATATTTGGGGCATTCATTGAAGCCTTTGAACATGAAAGTGTGATTTTGATCTTCAAAAGGAAATCTTCTTTCTAAAGTTTTGATTATAAATTCTCCAAAAGTTCAGCAAGTTGTTTAAACCTGCTAGTGAACTTTTCCTTCTGCATTTGCAAGTATCCAATAAGCTGGAAAGCAAGTGCAACGAGAAAGAAAAGCAGAGACGCAAAGCTGTTTCAACACAAAAGAGGCTTGGGGCAAAATACAAATATATTACTTTTGAAGAAACTCTCATAGAGTAGTAAGATATTGGTGCCCACAGTTATCTGGCAGGCTGCCTCAATCACAATGGGCTGACAACTCTCCCCTGTGTAATACAGTGGTTACATATCAGATCTCTACAGACGGTGCAAACTGAGGGCAACGGAAAGAAAAGCTTTAACTAAATGGCCCTGCCATAAACAACAGTTTGAACAGAGTAATCTGATGCACTGAGCGCTTCAGCTTCACCAGATGCCGGACTCAGCTTGTGGTGGTAAGATAAGGCAGGACTGTTTACTTCAGAGAATACAGTATGGCAGAACAAAGCTGTAAAATAAACCTCACGATGCAAATGTGAAAATAATCCACAAAGCTCTTTAAGCACACCCATTTCCATCTAATCTGTTGGAATGAAGCCGGCAAGGAATATTTATATTAAATACAGACAGCTGGCAAACAGAAAGCATTATGTTTTTCAACTAAATGCAGTTATTCTGTAGGCAGAAAAAAATATTTAGTTTGCCTTGAACTAGCTTTTCTAAATAATACTAACAGAATACAGCGGCAAAAAAATGTTGAATATCACATGACTCAACTAAACTTTAGACAGGGAATATTCCTCAACTTTGCTTTACCAATCTTTGGAAACCCTCAGAAGGTCATTCAATTGCTGTTAAACTATGAAAGCTAGCATTTGTTACAAATGTGACCCAGAAAGTTTGATGCACAAGCAGATTTATGACATGCTGTGAGCAATGATACCCTTAAAAGAATTCGAAAGATCAAAATGGTAAGATACTGTTTAATTTTCTGCTTGTGAGCAATTAATTAAAGATCTCAATCTGAGGGTTCAAACGCAGAACTGTGATCTGTGGGCATGCCAGAGGGATAGGTGCTGGATCCCCTGCTGTTTGTCATATATATGTTAATGACTTGTAAGGGAATGTGAGTGGCACAATTAGTAATTTGGTGGACATCACCAAAATTGGTGTCGTGGTGGACAGTGAAGGTTATCTAAGGTTACAACGAAATCTAGATCTATTGAGAACATGAGCCTAAACATGGCAGATGGAACCTAACTCAGACAAATGCAAAGTGATGCAGAGCAGGACGTACCCAGTGAATGACAAGGCCTAAGGGAGTGTTATTGAACAGAGCAATCTAGGGATACCAGTACATAATCCAATCACAAACAAGAGAACATCTGTAGATGCTGGAAATCTGAGCAACACACACAAAATGCTAGAGGAACTCAGCAGGCCAGGCAGCATCTAGGAAAAGAGTACAGTCGATATTTCGAGAAGAAACCCTTCGGCAGGACGACCGGCATTTTGTTTGTGTTGCTCAGTACCAGTACATAGTTCCTTGAAGGTGGTGGCACAAGTAAATGCAGAGGAATCTGTATATCTAAGCGCGTAATTTGCAAAAGGCCAGTATTCAGGTACAGTAAGTAGTAAGGAAAGCTCCAGGAAATGGATATATGAATAACTGGGGTATGCTTCAGAACTGGAGAAATCACACCTGGAATTTATAATCCGATCAGCCGATCAAGCATTGAATGGCAGAGCTCAAGGTGTCAATTGGCCTATCCTGTTGATTTGTATGTTAATGCTGATAGACAGCATTGGAAGAGACAACTTATGAATATTTATACTGTGCCTTTGTCACGTATGACAATTAAGGCATCTTCTGCATAAAGAGCGCCCTAATGAGTCACTGATAGGACTCAGTGGATCAAGCATCTGTGGAGGTAGAAGGTGTAAATCAACAATTCAGGTTGCAACACTACACCCAGAGTGAGCATGACCCTCACTTTTTCTTTGTATATGGGTGCAGATGTCTTCCACCAACCATCAGCAAAAGCAATTTACATTGATAATTCTATCAACATCCAACAGAAGCTGGTGAGAGAGATCTGGAAAGCCAAACAATCCATTTACATAAGGAGCAGCTATTGCCGGTTCCCAACAATGACCTGCACTTATGTTGGGGGTCTGGTTAAAGTCCCGAGCCTCATTTTTACATTGAACGCATGCACACTCATCCAACGCTCAGAGACAGCCTCTGCACATCGCTTTAGTGTTTCACTCCAGGCCCAGCTGTGCAGCAACAAGCTTAGTCCTTCACTGCTGTTGGAGTGCCCAGTTCCCAGAAAAAACACATTTTTTTTGGCGTCACTAATTAGACGAAGAGAGTCATAGTTACTCCCGCCGTTTACCCACGCTTCCTTGAATTTCTTCACTTTGACATTCAGAGCACTGGGCAGAAATCACATCGTGTCAACACCGCCCTGCAGCCTTCGTGAAGAACAAACACATTTAGCTAAAATCTACACAAAATCCTGGTGGAACACAGCAGGCCAGGCAGCATCTATAGGGAGAAGCGCTGTTGACGTTTCCGGCCAAGACTCTTCGTCAGGGCTGACAAAGAGTCTCGGCCCGAAACACCGACAGCGCTTCTCCCTATGGATGCTGCCTGGCCTGCTGTGTTCCACCAGGATTTTGTGTGTGTTGTTGTTTGAATTTCCAGCATCTGCAGATTTCCTCGTGTTTGCTAGCTAAAATCTACTTGGTTACTGCAAACGTTTGGACTTCAGGACCAAGAGCTTGATAATAAATTAGCAATCAGTGGATTTTACACTAAATGAGGGTATGGGGTACGTGTACCTTTGGACAAGACCTCTTGGAAAATTTTCACTTCAGTAAGGTGGATGCCACTAATATGGCTGTGGCACAACAAAAATAGTCTGATACCAGGTTAAGTACCATCTTAACCTTAAATGAGGCACAAGATTTTCTATTAAGGAATGCTTTTTTAAATTCCTTACAAGAATAAATTATCTTTTTAAGTTTTTTTAAGTTTAAACATATAAAATGTTTAAATTTAATCTTTTCATTCTGGGGAACAGGATTGATGTCATTCCACCTAAATTAATAGATTTTTTTTCCTGAAACCACCAGTTTAAGATGGTGCTGGTGAAGCATGGCGATGACGTGCTGGTAGAAACAAAATTATAAATTACTGTATTAATCACATTTTTTCTCAGATATAATCACAGCAATAAAAAGCCTGTAACTTCCCTTTTGGAGTTGAGCTTTTGAACCGCCTGTATGAACTGGCATTTTTGTGGTGTGAACTGAAGTCTCAAAGGTGCAGGACTGTTCCAGCATGGTGTGTATGGGCCTGAGAACGGGGAATGAGCTAATGTTTGGCCATGCTGGAGCAGGCTTAGAGTTGATTTGATGTGGCAAAACCAAGGTGAGGCAGAGCTGAGGTAGCAGGCTTGAGAGTGAGGAATGTCCTGAGGTTTGACCAATTTAAGCGCTGGGCAGAATTGGAAAGGACAGATACAGGCTGAATTGAGGAGGCAGGGCCTGGACCTGGGCCTGAGCATGTATCGAAGCCGTAGAGCCCAGGTTCAAAAGCGAGGAATGATCTGAGGTTTGGCCAATTTAAAAGCCGGGCCAGATTAAAAAAGACTCTCCTGACAATGGGTCTCGGCCCGAAACGTCAACAGTGCTTCTTCCTTTAGATGCTGCCTGGCCTGCTGTGTTCCACCAGCATTTTGCGTGTGTTGTTTGAATTTCCAGCATCTGCAGATTTCCTCGAGTTTCCAGATTTAAAAAGTCAGAGTGACAGGGCCAGGCTGGTGTTCAGCTTGCTGCTCCGTGAGATTTACTTGTGTCTGCGCTGAACTGAGGCTGTGGCCTGCAACTAACGGGCTCAGGAATCGGCTGCAGACATGGCTGGACTCACTTTCGTCAACTTCAGTTCTGAATATTATTTGATTACTTTTATTGTTTACACAATTTGATTTTTTAAAATCTGCATAATATGTGTTTCACAGTCTTTTTTTGAGTAGGGTCTATTTGGTTACTTTGCTTTGTGGCTGCCTGTAATGAGACAAATCTTAAGGATGCATATGGTATACATACTTTGATAATAAATGTACTTTGAACATCATTAAGAATCGTTTAGTACATCTCTTGTATTGCCCTGGGTGCTGAGACATTTCATGGACTTGGGTTTTATCCCTGGAAGTGATTGGCTGGACTTGTGACAAGGGAGGAATGCCAAATCAGATTGGCTGATAGCCTGTATTGTATGAGTGATTTGTGTTAAAGCGCTTAGTCACTAGGAGGATGCATTTTTGCCAATAGGCTGGATAGCAGATGGCATGGCCTATAGTAGTCTTCCATCTGTGTCTACTCAGAAGTAAATTGAAGCCACAGCCTGTTAGAAAATCATCCTTTAAGGTACAAAGAGAATTCATCTTTTGAAATGGACCAAGCATTAAATCTGCATCAAGGGGAGAAAAACTAAAAAGAGAGGTGCACCTCTATTAGCCATTTATCAACAGCATTCTGAAAAGCAACTTGTGAGGCCAGGATTTGACTCTACAAAAATGTTCGTATAACATACAATGTTTGTTTGGCAAAGTTATATTGAATTTCACCTGTTTTTTTAAAATTAGTCCCTCTGGTTCTCATTGAACAGTTGTAAGCTAAGGAATGTATAGATTCTCCGGTCAGAGATCTATGTTAGAGAAAATGCTTGCCATTAGGGCCATTTTTCAGCTCTGCATTTTGACCAACAGGTCAGTTAAGTCCAGTAGTCTGGGACAGGGCAAGTCTACCATGCTGTGGATCACTACGCACTGCAAGCAGCAACCTGGTTCTTAGAGAGAACCTTGCAGAAGTAAAAGCTCATAAGATTGCAAGTCAATACCTGCTTTATTACAGTCGTGTTAGACGGATGGCAATGAAAGATGACTATAGATGTTTTGTGTTTACTGATACTATTCTAATAGAATGTTTATTTTTGACATTAATATGATCCAACAAAGCTTTATGTATGTCAGCTCTGGTGTCTTGGTTTGATACTTAAAAAAAACATATTTTACTTATCCAAGAGTGGCTGATATTTCCTAAATTACACACAGCTGCAAAAGTATTTCATGTGCTTTTGCTCAATACTCCATTAGTAATAATTAATAAAATATTAGGTTTTGCAGAACCATTTCAAAACTCAGCAGTAACACTTAAAACATTCACTCACTGGGTTACTGAACCATGGGTTAGCTCCATCAAATGGAGTCCATTCTGTGGAAACGTCATGGTTTTCTCAATGCTACAGTTACAATTGCAAGAAAAATAACACTCAAGCTTTCTCACTACGGTATATTTAAATCTTATGATTGAAGAATGCTTTCATTTTACACATAGCTTGCCTTTTAGAATTACTGGCCATTCTTTGGCACCGATATAAATCGCACTATGAAAGACTATCAAGGAAGGATTAAATAATATTATATCATATCTAGGTCTCGATCTATGAAGTCTTTCATGAAAGGTTTGAGTTTGCATTCATTGCAAAAATTTCAACGTTCTTGTGATTTAATATACAATATCAAATTATTAATGTAATATTATGGAACACATGCTACAAAATATGGATGCTTTGGGGTAATATGTACAGAGTTTTTGGTCATTGGAACAGAATGGATGAATGTGATATTGTGATGCAGGTGCTGACGTAATCAATATTATGTATAAAATCATAAGCATTTGATCCAGCTTAAGCCCAAGTATAGGTATGTCTATTCAACAATGGCAAAAAGACTTAATTCTTAAAGACTAGCTGCACATACAACCAGCCAGTCTTGAGAATAAAAAGCATCTTGCGGGGTATTTAGGTGAATGCAACAATTCAGGACTGAGAAGGGGGAAAATGCCAGAGTAAAACAGTGTGGGGAGGAGAAGGAGACTAGCTGGAAGGTGATAGGTGAAACCAGGTGGGTAAGAAAAGTCAAACTACTTATTACAATTCCTGGCAGCATTAAGCAGCCAAAGATGAAACGGCTTTATTGAAGATATTCCCATGGATCTAGGCCACCAGTGAGTTTGAATGCGACTAAAAGAAAGAGTAAAAAGGCATTACAAGCAACCTTCAGCAAGTAAAAGCTATATATAGTTCTGATATGTTATCAGTGTTTTTGTTATTGCATCTCTTTCAGCTGTTTTCCTATTTGTTCAGCTTTACTGGCTCTACTACACATTGATGTTACATAAAGGAAACTTGTGCATTCACTTCACACTGTTCAAGTTCTCAACACTCCCTAGGTTAAAGGGTTGGGAATAAATACTGACACTGGACTTGCCTCTAATACCCTTCTACACTGTTGTGCCTCCTCTATGTCGGTGATACCTGTTGTTAATTGGGGGACCGCTTCATCGAGCATGTCCACAGCATCCGTCACAAGCAGGGTTTCCCAGGGGCCAAACATTTTTATTCCCATTCCAAAATGTCAGTCCACGGCCTCCTCTTGTGGCAAGATGAGGCATCCTCATGGTGGAGGAGCAACACCTTAAATTCTGTCTGGGTAGCCTCCAACCTGACAGCATGAATATTGATTTGACCTTAGGTTTAACCCTACCAAAGATACCTATCCAGATCCAGGTTGGTAAGGATAATACTTAAGAAAGATTATTATAGCTTAAGCAGCAAAAATTAGACCAAGAAGTAAAGATTATAGTTACAAAACTGAGGTGAATGGGAACAAATTTCTTGCAAAGGGTGGTGAATCTCTGGAATTCCCCACCCCACAGAATTGTTGAGAAAGAAATATTTTAAAAAGGGAATGTGATACATTTTTGCCAGGGAATTGTGGACAATGAGGAACAGGTACAGAGAGGAGTTGAAGCTCTGTAGATCTGCTGTGATTGTATTGACTGCGGGAAGAGGGATAAGGCTTCAGGGACCTAGAGGCTGCTTGCTGCTCCTAGTTTCTTATGTTCACTTAAAACAAAATTACCTCACTGGCATAGTTCACTCAACAATGTGTGCTGTTTACAAAACAGTAGGAACTGTGATGCACCAAAAGAACCTTACCCATCAACGTGAAGTACCAATACACTTAAAATATGTGTCATGATCTGGAATGTACTAGCTAAAAACATAATTGAAGCAGATGCACTGGTGACCAGCAAAAGAGAACTGAATAAACACTGGGTAAGGAAAAGTGGAAGGGATGAGTGGAAATAACCAAATTAACCAATTAGAATGGTTGACTGGCTTCCTTTGCTGTAAGGTTCTCTGAAGTAATCTGCATAAATATGTCTAGTTACTTATTGAATGCTTTGAAATGTAAACTGTACGACAAGATCAAAAGACCTGCATGGAAAAAGCTGCTCATTCCTCTGAAACCCAGTTCCATACCATCCTGAACACATTTCTGACTTAATACATTACTGTATGAACTCCAAACTGTTGTCAGCTATCTTAACTCTGATACTCTTTATTTTAAAAGCAAAATGATCTGAAGTCTGAAATCCATCCAATGAGGTAATAATATTTCTTTAATGACTGCAGTGAATCATCATGAAATGAATACAATGTGACAGGTATAGTATTTGAAAACCTTTAGACTAGTTCACATTTAACAAATGTTTGGACTATCCACAATAGGGTTCAAAGCATTCATTGTGATTAGCCTGCTGTCACTATCTCTACACAATTTACCTAGATAATAGACCATACATAACTTAGTTTTAAATAATTTCACTCAGGCAAACAATTAAATGTAAAATTTGAATTTTATATAATGTATTAAAGAAACGGGCAATCCATCTATTACTTAAATGCATTCAAGCATCAACTAGTGACAAAGTTCGAAGTAAAATTTATTATCAGAGTCCATGTATGTCACCAGGCACAACCCTGAGATTCTTATCCCTGCGTGCATACTCAGCAAACCTATAGAATAGTAACTGTAAAGAGGATCAAAGAAAGAGCAAGTAGAGCATAGAAGACAACAAACTGTGTAAATGCAAATATAAATAAATAGCATTAAATGACAAGAGCCTGAAATAACATCATAAAGAATCCTTAAAGTGAGATCATTGTTTGTGGGAGCATCTCAATAGATGAGTGTAGTTATTCCTTCTTGTTCAAGAGCCCCATGGTTTACGGGCAGTAAATGTTCTTCAACCTGGTGGTGCGAGCTATGAGGTGCTTGTACTGACCTGAAGGCAGCAGTGAGAAAAGATCATGGCCTGGGCAGTGAGGATCGTTGATGATGGACATTGCGTTTCTATGGCAACATTTCACGTAGATGGCGGGGAGCGGTTTATCCGTTATTTACTAGGCTAAATCCACTACCTTTTGTAGGATTTTCCATTCAAAGTCACTGGTGTTCCCATACCAGGCCGTAATGTGGTCAATCAATACACTTTCCACCACACATTTATCAAATTTTGTTAAAGCTTTTGATGTCATGCCGAATCTCCCCAGACTCCTAAGAAAGTAGCCATCATGCTTTCATTGCAATTGCATTTATTTGATGTAAAGTGACGTAGATGGTAAATACATTACTTTTATCATGAGTCAACATAATCTTTTTGTGTCTAATTTCAATTCCTAAAAAACAATATATTGATTTGGAGTAGACTTGTATTTTGTTAAGGAAACTTCAGTGATACAACTTCTAACAGAATAAGGTTTGTGTTAGTATCTTTTATGTAATCTATTTAAGAATTGCCACACATTTGAAGAACTCCACTTTAACATTCATTGTCAGTTTCAGTGACTTCATTCAGAGGCTAATTAATTAGGTTAAGTTCAGTTTGGCAGTGAGAGTGATTGCTTTTTGACACAATAGAGAACTGGAAACTTGAGCATCTCTGATGGCCAGCAATCATCCTTATGGGATGCTGGGAATGACGTGATTTAGGCAAAGGTATTCAACCTGCTCATGCCCGAAGTGATGTCTTCAGAATTGTCTGGTTTTGCTCTCATCAGCTGTACAGTAGCAAGGTCTTAATTTTAAGTCAGTTAAAGTTCAACATAGCCCATTAAAATAAGGTGTAAATTTAAATAAAATGTGATTATTTTTTACTTGGGCATTTTGCCTTTTGGAAAAAAGAGCAGCATATCAATACATTTACAAAGTTTACCAAAACAAAGATACCCGACTTGTTGAATTCTTAATGTGTGCAATACCAGCATCAGCTTAGTGAAAGTCCACATATTGCTGCGAATGGGCAATGAAAAGGTAACCACTACAGACTGCTCTCAGCACTTTGGGATCCCTTTACAGAAAGGCATTGATAAAGTGCAAGAATGGATTTCCAACCCCTTTACTTGAGACCGTGTGGGCATGACATTAGGGTGAACTTGATGTGGGATGTAAAAATAGGAATTAATTATCGGAATAACTAAACATCTGTGGTGAAACCTTGCCATGCCCTACCATCCAGTTCCCACCAGGAATATGGTGTGTTGGTATTTCAGATGGAATCCAACAATGTTCTAAACATCTATTAAATTTTGATTCCTGACTTTAAATTACCACATTATTCTACAAGAGAAAAAATGTTTCACCAAGGTATTCCTTAATTTAAGGACATTACAGACAATAATTAGAAATTGATATAATAAATGTGATCATCAAAATGGTACTCAAGTATGTAACTTTTACATTTATTAGCAGTAGAGAGTGTGAGCATTATTACATAAAGCTTTAAATCAAATCTGATTTAGGGAAACTAATTCATATGGCTTCAAAATCATTCTGACCCAGAAATTCTCTTCTCTCTCATTGATTATTAAGGACCTAGCTGAAATAAGTTATGGCAATTCCAGCCCCCATAAGCATGTGCCCGCAGCATGGAAATTCTCTTGCAGCCTATATTATTAAAAATTTAAAAGCATATTCTAATATCTGATAACATTAACATTTTTAAGGCTGTAATTTTGCAGCAAGCTTAACAGATGGTATTCCTGCCCTTTTCTAAAGTGACAGATGTATCCTGAGGGTGTAATAATACCTCATCTTTTCATTTTATAAAGTTCCTGTTGAGGTCTGTCTCTTGTTATATTTCAACTAAAGTGCTACTGGTAAGGGCAGAGTAAATGTAAGGAATTGCAGACTGGCTTGACCCAGTGTTTAAAAGATCGAGAAACATGCTGTTAACTTGTACCTTGATAAAGCAACACACATCCACTTTTGGCAGCTTGAATTGCTTCATTACTCAAACCAAATAATCAAAATGTCCCCAGATATAGCTTAGTTCTGCAGGTCTGCCAGCAGCTGTGGTTTTATATAAAATGGTTTATGAATTAGTACCATAACTCATTTATTTGGGCAATGTTACTGTTGCTGTAATTAATGCCATTTAGAATATGATAGAAAACTATTTCTCAATAACCATACATTAATCATCCAGTATTTTTTAACATTAAGTCTGCAATCCAAAAAGGGACAGCATTCTTAACTAATTCCTCAACATACATCCCACAAAAAAAGATTTTGTAAATATTTTTTGCTACAATCATAACTCTTTTGCAATGATGCCAATGTTCTTCCTTGTATAGTTGCCTTTTCAGCACCCTTATTAGCTGAAATGTTTTCCACCTTTTCATTGACAATTTTGAATGTTTGTTGTTCCAAATTTAATTTCCCACATCACTTTATAATAAAAAACCTCACATCAAAACACATTTTGACACACACCTGAAATAGCCATTTTGCTTCCACCGTAATATGATGTTTACAGAGAACCAGAGACCCCAAATCCTACAGTTTCCATAATCTGTACTTCCCCAGTTCCCAATTTGAGTATCGGCACTATGGACTGTCAACACGGCAGTTTACCATTACACTTTCAGTATTGCTGAGATTATAATTGCCAGGATACAATATTCTAACCCAACTTCTACGGTTCTGAAGTGGCATGTACTCGGAAGCCAAAGAAGTGAGAACACGTAGGGAAAAATCATTAACCAGGATATCAATGTAGGCTGAAAATAAATGGCATAACTGAAAAAATTAGGTCACGTAGTGAACAGCACATTGGCTTACTCCTACTCCTAATATTTATATTCTTAAGCAATAAATATAAATGGGTCTCCCCTTTACTTTACCCATATGTAATAAAGAAATTGCTCCTTGAATGTTTGCTATGTCATGGCTGCAGGAATGAATATTTGTCATTAATATTAAAATAAACTGCACTGATATAGCATCACTGTTGTAGTTAAATACCTATTGTTAACCACATTTAATTCATCAAAATTACTACTGAATGAGAAAAATGCTCATTCATATTTTGGCCATAAATACTTAGGTAAATTTGACTTGTTTAACAGCAGGAAGATTAGGTCCTTTTGGGTGTTTGGAGAATACTTATATAAAGCAATATCATTTTCTCCCCTTTATATTAGTTCCTTTTAAATATCTTCATGCAACTACCACCTTTATTAGGACAATTCTGATCAATATTTAGCAAGATTCCACTTGGACTTTTTTTTAAATGTCACACTCACTATTCAGCTTGGAAACACCCCTCTCTCTTTGGAAAACCCAGTCCAGATAGAATACAGCAGCAAAGATCAGATATTATATTTGCTGATTAGTTTGGCTCAGTATCAAACTGCTAGGAACTAGATCACACTGTTAAGGGAAAGTGAAGACCAAGAAACTTCAGATACTGGAAATCTGAAAAATAAGCAGAAAGTGCTGAAAACATTAAACAAGCCTGGCGGCATGTGTGGAGAGAGAACGAAGTTTACAGGCAGTCCCTGGGTTACGTACGAGTTCCGTTCCTGAGTCCATCTTTGTCAGATTTGTACGTAGATCAGAGTAAGTACATCTGGTATTATTTAGCATAGGTTACCGCGGATTGGGATCGAAAAAAACATAAGTTCTCTTACTAAGTAAGTCGGAACAGGTACATCCGGTATTATTTAGCATCAGTCAAACGTTTGTCTTAGTATACAGCATATATTCTACCTTTCTATGTATATAAAACACTTAAGAAACATATGCATTCCAATAATTAAACCACTGCGTTGCTTAGTAATAATTGTAGCTTTCATCGGGGCAGGGCCTTTCACATGCTCCATTATTCTCACTTTATCTGTTATCCTTTAAAATTGTTCTGATTGTTGACTGACTGTAACCTAATGCTTTTGAATGACCAATGGCGTTTCACCTCTTTCAAAACGCTTTATTATTTCCACTTTATTTTTAATCTCGATCACCTCCCGTCAAGGGAACAGAAACACCGCGGGTGGCGGGTCCCAAAATGCGCCAGCTTCCGAGGTCCACTTGCGTCCTAAGGACCACCGCAGTGAGTCAGCCGAAATGGGAAAAGTGGGGGCTGTGCTAGGTTTGGGCATTTGATCCTCCACAATATTCCGTGAGGGAATTTAAACTGGAGGTGGCAGTGTTTTTTTTACAAGGTTGAATTGCGAGCTCGACATCAACCCGGCACGGATGGTACAGAAGTCACTGGATCAACATCAACCCAGCACGGGAGTGGTCTGTCACTGGATCGAACTCGGAAACCTCCGTTCTCCAGCCCGGCACTGACCTCACTTTGCCACCAGACTACCGGAATTGTGGGGGGGGGGGGGGGGGGGTGTCAGGGTGAATCTTACTAAGAAAAATTTAACCCAAATACAAAGTTAAACTCTCAACACAGTGTCAACGGCAACAACTTAAAATAGCGGACAGTGTTGTGATCCAACTTAAAATGGCAGACGGCATCGCGATCTGACTTAAAATGGTGGACAGCATTCTCCTTCCTCGGTTTGTAAGTATGAGTTGTCCGTCAGTCGGGCATTCGTAACTCGGGGACTACCTGTAATGTCTCAAGGTAATGATCTGATGGTTGGAAACACAGGTTCTGCCTGACACGCTGAGTACCTCCACCTTTCTGTTTCTATAATAAAAGGGAACCTCCTGAATATTTTATGCTTAGTGTGCTGGGGAAAACTCTGACACACAGGTCGATCGCTCACTCTTAATTATCTTTGTGAATCACTCTGAGATTCACCCAAATTGCTCCTCAACAACAGGATTTTTTACCGATCTAGAGATTTTTAGAGATTGTTTTGCAACAGAATATAGGCAGTTTGGTTTAGGTCAAATTAATATTGGAAATCACAGATCTATTCTGCTTGCATCCATGAGCACCAGTCCTGGATGCTGAGGCCTATGTTGATGGCATGCTTGTCAGCAGGCAGCTTACTCACCAAAGAGCTATTATAACATCTTCTGAAAGAGCCAAGGCAGTGATTTCCACACAGCTCTTTTGCAGCTATGGTGAATCCAAATATTAAAACAGATGTGAAGAAACATTAATCAAAGGCACTGCTGGAAAAGGCAAGAGTAAAATCACTGAAGTATGACGTCGAAATATCCTAGAACATAGAACACAGTACAGAAATGGGCCATTCGGCCCATGACATTGTGCCAAACTAAACTAGTAATGAAATGTCTAACTAAACTAATTCCTTCTGCCTACACTAGCTGCAAAATATAAGGGTAATAATTGCACACTGCATCTTTTCCAAGCAAAAAGGCATCTTACAGGATGTTATCAAATAGAATTTGGTTATACATTAAGAATGTTTCGTGGAATTCCTTCCACACTGGTCATTCTCTCGTCTTTCCATCCAACTGGAGACAGGCAAAAAAGATTGAAAGCAACGTCACTTCAAGCTCAAAGACAGCTTCTAAGCATCTTGAATGGACACCTTTAACAATACAAATTAACCCTTGGTTTCTCATTTTATTTCATCTTGGACCTTGCACTTTGTCTAGCCACACTGCACTTTCTCTGTAACTGTAACATTATATTTTAAGTTTTGTTCCTTTTGTCCTACCTTGATGCACTTATGAAAAGAAAGGATGGTATGCATACAAAATCTTTTCTCTGTCTTGGTCCATATGATAATCAACCAATAACCAATTTGTTCAAGTTGTGGAATTGCAACGTTTTCCCACCACAAACTGTTGAGGCTAGACCAATTTAAAATTTCAAAAGTGAAACTAATAAACTATAGCTCAGTAAAGAACATCAGTCAATAAAAAATTAAAGCAGAAAAAAGAAGTTATGATACAAAGCAGGTTATATTTGCCCTTGTGACAGGCTGACAAAATGGACTGAATGGCCTATTCTTGTTCATTTTTTCTTTATACAGTGTAATCTTTAACTGAATTATTTAAATATATCACAGCATTTAGAAGTGGAATCAATCATGCATTTGCGCAGTTTTAAAAAATATATTTTGCTCACAACTAAGTGCTGAAATAAAAGCTTTCACATTTGAATATTCTTTGACAAATTAGGAGTGAGTCAGCATATTCTCACAGAAAAGAATAAAATTCACGATTAATTATTTACTCTGAATTATTTCAATTGAACTACAACTCCGGCAGAATTAAAAGTTACAGCATTTGGTATTAAAATCCTGAAAGTCCTAATGGCACATCTTTGAGGCTAAGTTGCCAACAAAGAAAGCTTTAAACTACTGTTGTGGGAATTTTTTTTAAAAGCCAAACCGTATTCGTGCAGCAGGTGAGACTTCTTCAGCACCCCCTCCTCCCAGTGAGAATAAAGCATGGTGGGGGAGGTGTGTGTGGGGGGTAGCAGGCAGACAAAATCAAGTTAGACTAACATGAAAAAGTGAGGTAATGGAAAAATAACTGTGAATCACACCATTCAATTAGCACTGTGACATCCAGCTGCACTCACATCACAGGAACAGCTGTAAAATTTTACTCAATACAAGGCAGAGGTTTGAGGAAGTTGACCACCTACAGCTCAAAGCTGACAAAACATGAAGCTAAATTTCAGCATTGAAGCAAGTTAAAACAGATATAATAAGCAGAGTTTGAAAAATGTAAAAGGAAACATTTCTGGATTTCCACCCAATAGGTTCTGTTGACTTATGTTTTGGCTTAGGAAAGAAAGCTCTCAGAACTTTTTGTTGTTTATGCATCTGGTAAAGCTTGCAATGGCATTACTAAATACTAGGCACTGCCATTATGTGCATATAAGGGTTTCAAAGAACTTGAGTTAGGTGTTTAAGAATTTATCTGAACCTGGAACACTGAGATCAATAGCAATGCCTGGGCATTTCAAAAATATTTTTAAAAATGAGCATACTTTTAATCTCTGAAAAACAGAGTCAGACAGATAACAGAACTGACATGGTTGCTGGTATTATGGTTTAGTTATTCCAAACATAGCCAGTCAGGTTGTCGGAGACATTACTCAATTCCCATGCTCAGTAGGATAACGCCATCTTGGGGGTTTATTTAAATTGCTTGTTTATTTAAACAAGTTCCAAATGCCCTCTAAAGACAGAAAAGATGGCAGATGCTGGAATATGAAGTAACAGATTGGTAGAGGAACTCAGTGGGTTAGGCAGCAACTGTTAGGGGGGTGGGGCTGGGTGAGGTCAAGAAAATCTCTAAATTGTCCATCTAAAGAGATCCCCACCACCCAGTAGAGAACATCAGTCAATAAAAAATTAAAGCAGAAAAAAGAAGTTATGATACAAAGCAGGTTATATTTGCCCTTGTGACAGGCTGACAAAATGGACCCAGGTCACACTCTCTTCTCACTGCTGCCATCAGGTAGAAGGTACAAGAGCCTCAGGACATGCACCACAAGGTTCAGGAACAGTTAGAATTCCTCAACTATCCAGCTCTTGAACAAAGGGGGAAAAGTACACTCACCTGCCACATCACTGAAGTGTTCCCAACCAATGATCTCACTTTAAGGACTCTTTATCTCATGTTTTTTGTTATTTATTACTATTTATTTACACTTGCAATTGCAGTTTGCTGTCCTCTGCACTCTGCTTGATCAATCATTGATCCTGTATTGGTTACTATTCAATAGATTTGATGTGTATGCCCTCAAGAAAATGAATCTCAGGGTTGTACACGGTGACAGGTATGTACTTGGAAGGTAGCATTTACTTTGAACCTTAATGACCTGGAGGAGGGGCAGAGATAAGGTTTTCAGGTTTGCTAATGAATGATAATATTTGAACTATGGGGAGGGCATATTGAGATGAGGGAATGACTGACTGGCACAGGATGGTGACAGACTGAATGCGTAAATGGAATTGAATGTTGGAAAGTGTGAAGGTCATGTACTTTGGCAAAGGAATCAAAAGGTGAATTTGAATGTAGAACTGAAGAGAAATTGCATATGACTGGAGTTCAGAGGCATAAATCACAAAGGTTTAATAGGCAGATGCAGCAAGTAGTTAAGAGGACAAATGGCCCATTGGCCTTTATTGCAAAGAGGTTAGAATCTGGAAATAGGTATGATTGTTACAATTATACAGCACTGATGAGACTGCACTTGGAGTACTGTGCACAGTTTTGGTCCCCCTATTTATGAAGTATATACAGTGCCTAAAAAAAGTATTCAGCCTCCTTGGAAGTTTTCATATTTTATTGTTTTACAACATTGAATCATAGTGGATGTAATTTGTTTTTTTGCACTGAACAACAAAAAAAAGACACCTGTATCAAAATAAAATCAGATCTCTGCAAAGGGATCTGAATTAATTACAAATATAAAACACAAAATAATTGATTGTGTAAATATTCACCCTCTTTAATATGATGCATCAAATCATCATGGTGCAGCCAACTAGTTTTAGAGGTCACATAATTATTAAAATGGAGATCTGTTTTAGAAGACCTGTGTGCAGTCAAAGTGTTTCAATTGATTGTAGTAAAAGTACACAGGTCCAACTGCTGGTAAGTCAGAATCCTGGCAAAAACTAAACAAAGGAACACTCCATTCAACTCCACAAATAGGTTATTGAAAAGCACAAGTCAGGAGATGGCTACAAGAAAATGCCAAAGTCACTGAATATATCTTGGAGTACAGTAAAGTCAATCATCAAGAAAAAGATAGTATGGCTCAGCTATGAATCTGCCTAGAGCAGGATATCCTCAAAAACTGAATGACCATACAAAAAGGGGAGGCCAGCAAAAGACCTATAATAACTCTGGAGAAGTTACAAGCTTCAGTGGCTGAGATGGGAGAGTTAGCACATACAATAACTGTCACCCGGGTGCTTCACCAGTTGCAGCTTTATGGGGGAATGGCAAAGAGAAAGCCACTGTTGAAAATAATGTATGAAATCTCTGAAGTGAGATGAAAAAAGGTTCTATGATCTGATGAAACCAAAACTGAGGTTTTTGGCCATCAGACTAAACGCTATGTTTGGCCATAGACCAAACACCGCACATCATCAAAAACACACCATCTCTACTGTGTGGGGATGCTTCACTGCAGCAGGCAGTGGAAGGCTTGTGAAGGTAGAGGGTAAAATAAATGCAACAAAATACAGGGAAATCCTGGAGGAAAACCTGATGTAGTTTGCAAGAGAACTATGACTTAGGAGAAGTTTTGTTTTCCAGCAAGACAATGACCCCCAGTATAAAGCCAAAGCTAAACAGGAATGGTTTAAAAAAACAAGAAAGTTAATGTTCTGGAGTGGCCAAGTCAGAGTCCAGACCTCAATCCAACTGAGAATTTGACTTGAAAAGGGCTGTTCGCTCACAATCCCCATGCAATCTGACAGAGCTGGAGCAGTTCTGTAAAGAAGAATGGGGGAAAATTGCATGTGCAGATGTGCAAAGCTGATAAGAGACTTATCCACACAGACTCAAGGCAATAATTGCTGCCAATGGTTTATCTACTAAATACTGACTTGAAGGGGGGGAATACCTATGTCATCAATTATTTTAAAAATAATCAATTATTTTGTATTTTATATTTGAAATTAACTTAGATCACTTTGTAGAGATCTCTCTTCACGTTGACACGAGAAAGTCTTTTTCTGTTGATCTGTGTCAAAAAAGCCAAATTAAATCCACTGTGATTCAATGTTCTGAAGCAATAAAACATTAAAACTTCCGAGGGCGGGGGGGGTGAATACTTTTTATAGGCACTGTACAGGCATAGGAGAAATTCACTAGGCTAATTCCTGGGATGACATAGCTGTACAATTACAAGAGGCTAAAGAAGTTAAATGTTAATTCTTTGAAGATGAGAAGAATGACAGGTTATCTCACTGAAACATATATGATCCACGAGGGGCAAGGGGAGATGCTGAGATATTTCCAATAATGAAGGAGTCTCAAGCCCTACATAATTAGAAGATCAGGGACTGATCACTTAAAACTGACTTGCAGAGGCTAGTGAACCTTGGTGGGTGCATAGGAAGCTTAAGGGAACAGGTTGGCCTAATTGGACAAACCTGTATCTTAGGAATTAGCCTAGTAAAGCCCTTATGCATTTGTCTAGGTTACAACAGGTATTGTTTCGGTTTGCAGAACGGGAGGCTTAGATATTCTGCAATGTACAGGCTCAAAGGGGTGAGCTTGGCAGAATTTTCACCTTGATGTCCCACTACTAATTTGAGTAGAGTTCATGGAGCATGTGCTGAGGAGTGGATCATGGAATGGATAGGATTAATTAGGATAGAGTTCAGTGAAGAGGGGGTGATGTTAAGAAAAGAATATAAAGTTGAAGAAGTTTGGAGAGAAGAACAAAGTGAGGTGGTTGTTTTCTCTAGAGATCTTGGGGAAGTGAATCAATTCTAGACCTGGGAGCAGACAGCTGAAATGAGGATTATGGCAAATGGAGAAGTGTTGGAAGTTAGAATCTGGGCACTGAAGGGGATGTGAAGGAATCACACAGAGAAACAAGCATTGGCGAGAACAGAAGAGGCAGATCAAGATTTTAAAACGATGAAAGTAGAAAAATGATCAAGATCTTTTGATGGGGTGGGAGGTGTTTCATTGGGAAAGAGTGCTGATGGTGGTCAAACAGGGCATTGAAACCTTAGGAGTCAGCTAAAGGCTTAGCTGGGGATAGAGATGCAATGATTTGGAGGTAAGATTGAGTAGCGAGAGAGAAGGTTAGAAGATTGAAATTGTGGAGACAGGGTTTGAAGAGAGCAAAATGGGTTTGGAAATATGGCCGAGGTAACTTTAAGGCACAGGAAGTGAGATTAGAGATTGAACTGAGAAATAGGACAGAACGAGGATCAGTGACTCAGGTAAGGGATATGCTACTTAACTAACATCAAAACAGACCAGAATTCTTTGTTAAAACCTGCTTCAATTCTCAAGGCCCATACTGTCCATAAATCTTGTATGCAGAGTAGGACTTTGTATAAGAAGTAGGCACTGTTCAATGTCTGACACTATTGGGAATGCCCAGTGCATTCAGTACACTGGAGGATCATGTGTACATTAGTTAATGTAACAACCATAATTTGCAATCATCTGCTCTAACCCGAAAATAGGAGGATTTTGGAATTATACTGTATATAATCAAATTAGAATAATAGTGAATATTGGTAGATGGCCTTCACAAGGCATTAGCTTTGGTTAACTTACAATGATCAGAAAGCAAAGCTTTACAATTCATTAAATTCACCCCTAGTACAAAACAATTAATGGATTGAAAAACAAAGCAAGACAAGTTAAAGGGAGTTTTGCAATTCGAGATAGGCTTTGGGAAGAATACTCATGATCAACAAAAATAAGATCGAGTTTTTTTTTCCTCCTAACTCCTCTACCTCCTGCTGTTTCATTTTCCTCTTCTCCCCCTGCTTCTCTCACTCCCTCTTCCCTTCCTTCCACCTCAATCCTTTTCCTTCCTTTTCACTGCTTCTCTTCTCCTCCTTTTCTTCTTGCCATTCTCTCCTACTCCTCTTCCTTCCTACTCTCTTCCCTTTGCTCTCCCACCTTCTCCTCTCTCTCTTCTTTCACCACCTGTCTCCCTTCCTTTTCCTCTTTCCTCCCTATCTCTTTCCCCTTTTCCACTCTCTAAGTTTTTGTACCCACCCTTACTTACATAAACCACAACTCTTTCTCTTCCACACTCCCTTTCCATGCCTCTCCATCCTCTCCTGTTTTTACATCCAGAAGATTAAATACAGACTAACAGGGTTAACATTTGAGCAGTGTTTTATGACTCTAGGGCTGGAATTTAGAAAAATGAGGGAAGATCTCACTGAAACCTATCAAATATTGAAAGGATTAGATAGAGTGGATGTGGAGAAGATGTTTAAATAGAGGACAAGAGGGTACAGCCTCAGGATATAAGGACATCTGTTTAGAATAGACATGAGGAGGAACTTCTTTAGCCAGACGATAATGAATCGAATGGCGTGGAGGGCAAGTCACTGGGTATACTTAAAATGGGAGGTTGATAGGTTTTTGATTAGTAACAGTGTCAAAGGTTACAGGGAGAAGGCAGGAGAATGGGGTTGAGAGGGACAATGAATCAGCTAAGATAAAATGGTGGAGCAGACTCGAAGGGTCAGTTGGGAAAATTCTCATCCTATATCTCACGGTAAGCAGAAAAATCCAGCTCTACAGACTGCACGATGACTAGGTACTAGTTCACCTTGGCTTTTTCTGTCACTGTAGTGGAAATGGTTCACACTGATGACACTGCACTTCACTGGCATCTTCATTTGGCTTATAAAGAGTAAGTGCTGACAGGCAGCTGGGCAAGCGAAAGAGGACCATCACGGTGAAGCATTATTCTGTCACCAAAACAACATTCTCAAGCAGAGATCAATAAACAGCCATTAAGGGTGCAATTATTTTATTTTATCTTTTCGCCTGACCAATTCTCTCATCAGAACAACTTTGTACGTCAGCTACATCAAAAAAAAACAAGCATCAAAGCTGGAATGCAATATTCTTTCATTTTGAAACTCAGAATTCCAACATATTTTAAGCAAGTATTTTAACAACGCTTAGAGAAACAAGTTCATTATATTAAATTAGCAATATTGAGGGATAAATTTTGGCCTGGACAAAGTAAACACCCATGACTAGGCTCCTTCCTTTGATGATTCCAATAACTTCAATCATGTTCTGGATGTTTCCAAAGCTTAAGGTAATTAAGGAAAGCGGTCCCGAAAGAAGGTCTCGGATTCATTTGCATGGATGCTGCTGAGTTCCTCCAGCATTTTGTGTGTGTTCCTTAAGGTAATTGCTGCTTTTAAAGTGCTATTTTCATGTTTTGTATAGTAAATACTGCAGTTTTTTTCCCGCTCTTGATCAAACAAGCAGTCTTGCTTCATACTGCGAACCACTATTGATTCCTGCTTCTGAACAGAATTGTTTTCCTTTTTGCTGTCTGTGAAGGTCATTTCATCTATTTGTAATCTGAGGGGGCTGGGTACACGTTATAACTATTTTAAATGGAGCATCCTGCTTGAATGAGATTTGAAATGACTTGTTGAAGAGCCACTGAACTTAGAAACCAACAGCAGTGGATTTGGATGGCTCAGAGTGATTTTTAAAATTTTACCAAAGTGTAGGCAAAGCTGGCAGTGGGCATGTAAATACCTGAAACTATTTTTATCATTTCAGAGACCTAGAACTGTAACTACTGGAGGAAAATCATGAACAGGTAACAGGACGTCATGCAGAGGGTCCTGTTTAAGAGCACTACCTTTGGAAAGTAAGTGTAAATGTTATACTCCTCCAGCAGATTCTATTTATTCTTACAGCGAAAGTTTAATCAACTGGTGTAACACAAACAATGCTGCCTCCATTTGATTGATAACGTAAACTGACAGATAATGAAAAGCTCCCCTACACTCAGTGTAACATAATCGACTGTCAACTTCTCTAGTGACTGAATGCCAAATGTCAGAGGTCAATGAACAGTGATCTGTAATTGGGCTTTTCGTTTGCAGATACTTTGCCTGCTGTAAAAACAACTACTTGTGATTATAATTCACCTTCAATGCAAGAATATGTTTCAAGGGGCACCACAAAGTTACAAGTACATTCTTAGACACCCGAGATATTTTATAATCTAAATTTCGTCTTAGATGTTTATTTTTTGTCTTCTGCATGACAGCATCGGTAGAAAAGAGCAAATTTTAGATTCCTAAACATTCATTTTCCAAAAAAAATTAAATGTTACAGAGAAATGTTTGTATTTCATTAAAGAAAGTAATATATTAAGTAATAAACGATTACTTTGTAGATATATAGCTTAGTCCATGCTTAAACAAAGCTAACAAACAAAATGTAAATAATCATAATGAGTTGGATGAACTAAACTGATTAACTGAAACGGAAACGGGTGTGACAGAAGTGACAGTTCAACTTTCAAATCATTAATTCTTACATGATGTCAAGAGTGAGCACAGCAACAAGACACAAGGTGGTCATCCTGCATCAGCAAGGTCTCTCCCAAGCAGAAAGTTCACAGCAGACAGGAGTTTCAATACTTGCTGTTCAAGCTCATCTGAAGAAGCACAAAGAAACGGGCAAGGTTGAGGACCAGAAACGCAATGGTTGGCTATGGAAACTGAGTGCAGCAGACGACCGATATATCAAACGTCCCTTAGACATCCCTACATCCCTTCTAAATTGGAAGAAATCCAGCTCTGCTATCAGCTCTGAACTCACAGAAACCACAGTGAGAAACAGAGAAGGCTTGTGAGAAGTGGTCTTCAGGGAAAAGTTGCTGTCTAAAAGCCAAGAGATTCAACTATTCATAAAAACACAAGGACTGGGGTGCTGAAAATAGCAGCAATAGACTGCAAATTGAAATTTGAAATTTTTGGCTCAAACAGTTAACAGATAGTCCATAGAAAAGCGGGAAAGCGCTACATGGATGAATGTCTGCAGCCAACAGTGAAGCATGGTGGACGTTCCCTGCAGGTTTGGGTTTGTGTTTCTGCAAATGGAGTTAGTCATCTGGTCAAAATTAATGGATTCCTCAATGCTGAGAAGTACAAGCTGATTCTTCATCCATTCCGCAATACCATCAGGGAGATACCCGATCAGTCCCAACTTCAGTCTGCAGCAGGACAAAGACCCCAAACACATAACTAAGGTCATAAAGAACAGAGAAAAGAAGAGCAAGAAGTTCTGCAACAGATTGTGTGGCCTCCACACAGCTGTGATCTCAAGATCATTGAGGTGTCTGGGATTACCTGGAGACAGAAACAAGCGAGACATACAAAGTCTGCAGAACTGTGGCAATTTCTCTAAGATGTCTGGAATAACCTACCAGCTAATTTTCTTGTATACTGCACGACAGTGTATCTAAGAGAACTGATGCAGTTTTAAAGGTCAGACCAAATACTGAATTGATTTCGTTTTTACTGTTTACTGCTCTTTATAGTATTTTTTTTGATATTTAGAAACTTGTCATTAATTTTGAAAGAATCTTCACTTCACAGAATTTTTTTACATGTGCTTAACACTTTTGCACAGTACTGTATAACTTGGAATTGAATTACAAGACAGTTGAACAAATGACTAATTTAAGGAGTAGACTTTATGGAGTGTCAAAATAAAGGAGTGAGATTTAGGAAAAAAGAACGCAAAAGAACAAAACTGTACTGATGGCATCGACACTGAACATTCAGGATTATTAGAGCGGTGATATATTCAGGTGGGCCATGAGAATTACTTCAGTATCTTGATTAGTACCTATCTTAATCAATGTTAATAAAAAGATTATTGATCATTGCTGGTTTGGGCAGCTTGTTGTGTGAAAACTGACTGCTATGCTTCTTGTATTATTCTAGGAAGTACTTCAAAGCACTTTATTAGTTGTGAAAGGTTTCGGGGCAGTCTGAAAAGGCTGTGAACATAGATTCAAGACTTACTTTTTTCTGTCTTTAAACTCTCTTCCTATCATATCAAAGATTCAATGCTGAACTTCTGTAAGTTCACTAAAATCCCTAACTTACAAAAAACTCTTAGTGCTTCAAATAATTTAAGAAACTGTTTGGGCTTTGCTCTCATCGTAATAGCATGCTTGAACCACTTAACATGGCTGAAGTCTATGCCTTTAATGCCTTTCATGTTGAGCTGTTATTCATAATTAATGCCTTTTACTGTCAGCTGGAAGCAGCTAATGTGAAAAGTAGTATGAATTCAAACCACTTTCTGCATTAGATTGTTCGAAGCATAACACAACTGCTGCACGAGTTCAGGTTTATGTCAGAATGAGGGTCAACACTGACTCAGATTAGTTGCCTTAAGTTCATCTTGTAAGAATATAGAAAACATCTTTAATTTGTCCATGTAAAAGTGCATATCTACGTGTAATTTAAAGGTGAACAAGTGAAATAACTGGAGTATATTGCAAACACAAATGCCATACAAATACTAACATTGTCTGCATCATCATCATGACAGATCAATAGTATGTACTAGAATGTACCAGATATAGAAAACTTATATTGTAAATGTTCTGATTAAACGGTTCTAGGTATGCTAACGGTTTGGTAAGCATACAGCAATTAAGACCATAAGACATAGGAGCAGAATTAGGTCATTTGGTCCATCACGTCTACTCTGCCATTCATCGTGATTGATCCGATTTTCCTCTCAGCCCTAATCTCCTATGTTCTCCCCATTTTCCCTTCATGTCCTGGCCAATCAAGAATCTATCAACCTCTGCCTTAAATATACCAAAAGACTCGGCCTCCACAGTCGCCTGTGGCAAAGAATTCTAGGTTCACCACTCTATTAAGATATCGTACTTCGAATAACTGTTCAGAAAATGGTCCCAGGATAAATCCTCTGAAATGATAATGCCAAGCAATTTAAAGTTACTGACCCCCTCAATTTCGCCCCTATGGAGAACTGGTTGATAGACGGGCATTTTCTTCCTCTTGTAATCAATAATCGGCTCTTTGGTTTTGTTGATGTTGAGTGAGAGAGCTTGTTGTGGCACCATTGAACCAAATTTTCAATCTTGCTCCTAAATGTTGATTTATCACCACTCTTGATTCAACTCATAAGAGTATTGTCGTCAGAAAACTTAAATGTGGCATCAAAGCTGTACTTAGCCTCTCAGTCATAAGTGTAAAGCCAGTAGAGCAGTGAACTAAGCACACAGCCTTGTGGTGCACTTGTGTTGATGAAGATTGTAGAGGACATGCTGTTACCAATCCAAACTGACCGGCAAGTGAGAAAATCGAGGATCCATTTGTGAAGGAATTATCAAGGCCTAGGTCTTGGCGCTTATTGATTAGTTTCAGGGTCTGACAGTGTTTAATGCTGAGATGCAATTAAAGAAGAAAATCCTGATGTATGTATCCTCACTGTCCATATATTCCAGGGCTGAATGAAGAGCCAATAAAATGTTGACCTGTTGTGATGGTAGGCAAATTGGAGTGGACCTCAGGCAGGACTTGAGGGCTGAGCAGCTTCCCATTGATCCTGTAAATTAGCTCTATTTTGCTGCTAAACTTTTCACAGTTGTGGTGATAGATACAGATTAAAAGTGTTGAACCAAATAGACAGCCTTAATAACAGCAGTTTACACTGGGATTGGCTTAACTGAGAATACATTCATTAGTATCAGGGTTTACGGGGATATCATGGAACAGATGTTGAATGGAGATGAGTATCTGAAGGCAGTCAAAGTTGACAAAGATTCTCCACACCTACTTCAATGTTACTACTTTGGTACGGTAAAACAAAAAGCCATCTGTATTGGTTGTTTGTTCCCGCATTTTACTTGTTGCAGTTGAAGATCGTTGCCCATTGTGCCTCTAGAATTCTAGATGGATGTGGTTTGGGGAGGTGCCTTTCAGCTACCGGGAAGGGGCGGCTGAGAAGAACTATGACAATGGCAAACTCTGTGGCAAACTGCAGGAAGAATAGACTTCTTTATGCTAAAGAAGAATTCTTAATCTTTCAAACTACCTCATCATGGCCTTTATTTGTCTACATGTAATTCACTTTCTCTGTACACATAACATTCTATCCTACATTCTGATTTTTTTTTACACATTTTATGCTACCTTGATGCATGGGATGATCTGTCTCGATGGCAAGCAAAAAGGTTTCCACTCTATCTCAGTACAGGAAACAACAATAAACCAGCTACTCCTTCTGCAGGTACCACAATCAAACTCACCTTTGTTCTTGAAGGTGATGATTATGGCGCTGACACAGAGACTGCACATGCTGGAATATGAAGGAACAAACAAGACGCTGGAAGAACTCAGTGGATCAGGCAACATCTGTGGGGGGGAAATGGACAGTTGACGGTTGCTAGTTGTCCTGCTGAATTCCTCCAGCTTCATTTGGTGCTCCATGTTTGATGCCTTCAGCTTTCCTGACATTTTCTCTCTTCCCAAAACAGGTCAATGTCAGATTCATGTCATAAGTTTCCTTCTTCCAAGTTTTAGGGCTTTGGTTGCAGTACTGTCTTTTCCAGAAGTGCTTTTATTTTTACATTTTTAAACCTGGCTTTTTAAGCCACTTGTCAGACTGAGGTGGCTGTGGTGCTCGGCTGGACGATGTAAAATGAGAGGGAATGTAGGCCAATAGCATCAAGGGCAGAGTCGTGGTTGAGAAGCTTTTTGAAATGCTAACAGCCTCATTGTCCTTGCAAGGCTCTTATCGAGGGATGAGATGGTGCAGAACCATGTCCATCTATTAATATGAAACTCCATAAATACTGTCCACAACAGCAAACTTTGAACAGCAAGCCAGTACAAAGAGTTAGGCCCAGAACACAGAGTACAAACTGATCTAAGAAATAAAATGAATCACTGAAAAAGTTAAAAATGATTATATATAGTAACATTTATGGCACTCAGGAACATTAACCTTTGATCCAATTCTTCAATATCCAGCGTTTTAAAATAAAATTGTCTTCAAAAGTTAGAACTCCAAATGAAATGTTTTTCCATTTGCTTCACTACACAGGTCATCTGTGAATGTTTCTCCCTCTACTTGTCAGACAATGAAGATCGAATGACTTTAAAAAATCACATGAAATTCTGGCTCTTAAAATGTAACTACCATAAGTATGAATATTGTTTTAATATAAAACATGCCATTTCTCAAAGAATGACACATTTGTAAGTGTATTCATAGACATTACAGCTTGGTATTGCAGAAGAAAATTTAAGATTTTAGTTTGCTGAAGTTGCATGGTGGGTTTCCACAAGTTTTATAAACCAGCAGAACTTATTTGCTGATATTGTACACCAGCTTGGCCCACTTCACTTCATGAGTCACAGTTTAACCTCGAGTACTGGAAGCTGAGCATACAACCAAGATTGAAATTTAAGTGTGATAGCTGATCAGGTGCCAAACTCTGAAAACCTGTGGAGGCAAATGTAAAAGACAGCATAACCATATAACATATAACAATCACAGCACAGAAACAGGCCATCTCAGCCCTCCTAGTCCATGCTGAACTCTTAATCTCACCTAGTCCCACCACCCGCACTCAGCCCATAACCCTCCACTCCTTTCCTGTCCATATACCTATCCAATTTTACCTTAAATGACACAACTGAACTGGCCTCTACTACTTCTATAGGAAGCTCATTCCACACAGCTATCACTCTCTGAGTAAAGAAATACCCCCTCGTGTTTCCCTTAAACTTCTGCCCCCTAACTCTCAAATCATGTCCTCTCGTTTGAATCTCCCCTACTCTCAATGGAAACAGCCTATTCACGTCAACTCTATCTATCCCTCTCAAAATTTTAAATACCTTGATCAAATCCCCCCTCAACCTTCTACGCTCCAATGAATAGAGACCTAACTTGTTCAACCTTTCCCTGTAACTTAAGTGCTGAAACCCAGATAACATCCTAGTAAATCGTCTCTGCACTCTCTCTAATTTATTGATATCTTTCCTATAATTCGGTGACCAGAACTGCACACAATATTCCAAATTTGGCCTTACCAATGCCTTGTACAATTTTAACATTACATTCCAACTTCTGTACTCAATGCTTTGATTTATAAAGGCCAGCGTTCCAAAAGCCTTCTTCATCACCCTATCTACATGAGACTCCACCTTCAGGGAACTATGCACTGTTATTCCTAGATCTCTCTGTTCCACTGCATTCCTCAATGCCCTACCATTTACCCTGTATGTTCTACTTGGATTATTCCTGCCAAAATGTAGAACCCCACACTTCTCAGCATTAAACTCCATCTGCCAACGTTCAGCCCATTCTTCTAACCGGCATAAATCTCCCTGCAAGCTTTGAAAACCCACCTCATTATCCACAACACCTCCTACCTTAGTATCATCGGCATACTTACTAATCCAATTTACCACCCCATCATCCAGATCATTTATGTATATTACAAACAACATTGGGCCCAAAACAGATCCCTGAGGCACCCTGCTAGTCACCGGCCTCCATCCTGATAAACAATTATCCACCACTACTCTCTGGCATCTCCCATCTAGCCACTGTTGAATCCATTTTATTACTCCAGCATTAATAACTAACGACTGAACCTTCTTAACTAACCTTCCAAGTGGAACTTTGTCAAAGGCTTTGCTGAAGTCCATATAGATTACCTCCACTGCCTTACCCTCGTCAACATTCCTCGTAACTTTTTCAAAAAATTCCATAAGGTTTGTCAAACATGACCTTCCACGCACAAATCCATGCTGGCTACTCCTAATCAGATCCCGTCTATCCAGATAATTATTAATACTATCTCTAAGAATACTTTCCATTAATTTACCCACCACTGATGTCAAACTGACAGGTCTATAATTGCTAGGCTTACTTCTAGAACCCTTTTTAAACAATGGAACCACATGAGCAATACGCCAATCCTCCGGCACAATCCCCGTTTCTAATGACATCTTAAAGATCTCCGTCAGAGCTCCTTTCTTCTTTTCTTTTTCAATCTTTTTATTAAATTTCATATATAAAAAAAACATAACATAGTATTGTATTAAATAGGTTATGAGTACATTAGACTTAAAATTAAATTAGTAACAAGATAACAATATCTTATTAAACTATCAGCAAAAAAAAGATCGTACAATAATCAATCTAACCTATATTGATTATACATGAAAAAGATTAAGAATAGTCATCAAAAGAAAAAAAATATATAAAAATGCAGAAAAAAATGTATATTAAAAAAAACCTAAACTAACATGGGCAATAATAATAGTTTATATGTATATGATAGTGTCAAAAACTCTGGAACTCCATACCAGAACAAGAATAAAAACAGTAAAGGTCTGGAAGAAGCCAAATTAATTCATATGAAAGAGTCGAATGAACGGTCCCCAAGTTTCTTCAAATTTAATTAATGAATCGAAAATAGTACTTCTAATTTTTTCTAAACTCAGACAAGAAATAGTTTGAGAGAACCACTGAAATGTGGTAGGAGGATTTCTTTCCAATTTTGTAATATAGACCTTCTGGCTATTAATGTTGCAAAGGCAATCATTCGTCTAATTGAAGGGGAAAGTCGACTATCATCCTCATTTGGTATACCAAAAATTGCAGTGATAAAATGAGGTTGTAAATCAATATTCCAAATTGAGGAAATGGTAGCGAATATGTCCTTCCAATAGTTATGTAAGGTAGGACATGACCAAAACATGTGGGTCAATGAAGCCACATCTGAATGACATCTGTCACATTGAGGATTAACATGAGAATAAAATCGAGCAAGCTTATCTTTAGACATATGAGCTCTATGTACGACCTTAAACTGTATTAAAGCATGTTTAGCACATATAGAATAAGAATTAACCATTTGTAAAATTTTTCCCCCCGTCAGAGCTCCTGCTATTTCTACATAAACTTCCCTCAAGGTCCTGGGGAATATCCTGTCAGGACCCGGAGATTTATCCACTTTTAAATTTCTTAAAAGCGCCAGTACTTCCCCCTCTTTAATTGTCATAGGTTCCATAACTTCCTTACTTGTTTCCCACACCTTACACAATTCAATATCCTTCTCCTTAGTGAATACCAAAGAGAAGAAATTGTTGAAAATCTCTCCCATCTCCCTCGGCTCCACACATAGCTGACCACTCTGATTCTTTCAGGGGCCAATTTTATCCCTTATTATCCTCTTGCTTTTAATATAACTGTAGAAACCTTTCGGATTTACTTTCACCTTATTTGCCAAACCAACCTCGTATCTTCTTTTAGCTTTTCTAATCTTTTCATCATCCCTTGTAAATGTAAAACTCAACTCTAACTATTTCATAGACACTATAGCTTAGAAATTATATGTGCAGCAGTGAAGTATTTACCCTCAAATTGGTGAAATTTTCTTTTTTTTAAACTAATTTGCAGTACTGTAGAACAATATTCAAAAAGATACTTCTCCCAACCAACATTTGTCTTTCGATCTAAAGGCTCTGAAACAGAATAAATGATCATTTTATCCTCAGCAAAATGTTGCAGTATGCATGCAACTTGTTTATTTAACTATCCTGTAAGACAATAATAATTCAAAAGCATTTTACTGGAGGAGAAGGCCTGACAACTCCAGAGATATTAAGGATGCTTTATTCTTAAACTTTGAAAAACAATGTTTACTCCTTCCTTGGGCACTGCTCCATGACGTAGACTTTAATTACAGGAAAGGTGATAAATAGATACAAGAATGAATTAAGATCCAAGCCCTCAATGACAGGGCTGCATTATCTCTTGTAAATGTAAAACTCAACTCTAACTATTTCATAGACACTATAGCTTAGAAATTATATGTGCAGCAGTGAAGTATTTACCCTCAAATTGGTGAAATTTTCTTAATTTTAAACTAATTTGCAGTACTGTGGAAAAGTCTTAGGCGCATATATGTAGCTCGGGTAACTATGACTTTTACTAAGTACTGTAGAAACTTTATGTATTGTACTGTACTGCAATAAAAAATATTTCATGACAGATGGAAGGATGAGAAACCCAATTCTGATATGGGTCACTATTGTGGATTGAGTGAGAAGGGGGCAGGGAGAGGGGAATTATGGTTGGAAAAAGGGGAAGGGAGGGGAGGGGCCGGAAACACATTCTGTAATGATCAATAAACTAACTGCTTGGAATCAAATGACCTTGGCTGGTGTCTCAGGGCTGGGTGTGTCTGCACCTACACCACTCCCTCCCCCACCCCTAGCACTCTGCACACCCCTCCTGTGGCACTCTATCCTCACCATTCCCAACACCCTTTGCTCCCACCAGATTAATAAACTTGCTCTCCACTCTACAGTACTGTACACAATTCGAAGGCTCCCCATCTGTATGTATGTGCCTAACAGACTTTTGCATAGTACTGTTCACGTACTTTAAGTACATTCAACACATTTCTGGACTTTTGATGTTAATTTATTACAAATCTATTTTCACAGCTAGAGAGATCCATTACACCAATAAAGAAGAGCTACGTAACTATAATTTTCCTCCTCCTTTTATATATTCACAAGTAAAACCCCCAGGATTCTTTTAATTAAAAAACATTAACAACAATGCAACTGTAAAAGTATCAATATGTGATTCTACTAGTAAAAAATCAGAGTAAGAAAACAAGGTAAATGAATGTGCTAACAGCCAAGATGAAAACTGCATAGATATCAATGCACAACCAGATAGTCTTGAAAGATTAAGAATTCGACTGAGAAACCACTCTGTATTCAATGGATTGCAAAATGACTTCAAAGTGATCTGTAACAAATTGGTAGTTTATGATTAATCTATCAAGAACTTAGATCTATTTCATGGAGCCGGATTTTGGAAGTGCAGTACAACAATCAATCATTGCTATGTTGTGCATTTATTATTTGCAAATGGAGACATTTTCTTGCTCTGAAGCCTATATCAGGCCTAGTTTATCTGTAACACCAGTTTTAACATCTTAGGCAAGCCTACTGAAGCCCCAAATGAGGGGAAGATGGCACAATTTATATTGCAAATGACCAATTTTATACAATCACTGATTTTGTTTTTACTAAAATACTTCAAATGTATTTGCATTGACCATTTCCAGGAATAATGAAATTTAGCATGCTCCAATCTTAGGAACAGGCATTCAGTCAATGTGACATTCCTGGTAACACATGGGCAACAGAAACTGCATGCCGCTGGAGAAGCCAAGAGATGTAAGACCTCAGTTTTCAATTATTAACTACGTAGAGCATTGGTGCATCTCATACAGTCCCCACTTGCAAATTTCTATACATTGGCTGAATGGTCTGATTTATTGCGCCTTTTAGGGATCGGAACACCAGGTCACCCTTCAAGGCTTCGCTTTCAAAACAGACTTACACTTACATGGATTAATGCACATAAAAAATTACTTAAATTAATTCAGTATAGTATTATGTAATGATTCACATTAAGCAATGCCAAACCCAAAACAAACCAGCAGTGAGCTGGAGAGTGTGATGTAGACATTGCATATAAGCAGCTGGAGAAAAATTCTAAAGCATGTCTAAAATGATTAAAGCTTATTTTTATTTCTCTTAGTTAATACCAACTTAGGAACTATAAACCATACATGAATACTGTAAATGATATGGCCCCAAATGCTACTGTGTTGCAGTATTATGACTCTGTTCCAAACTAACAGCAAGCTCTTTGGCAATCACGGGCGAGTAGCTGCAAAAAGCAGCTATCCTCACTAATTAAAAGTAACATAAAACACATTTAGGCTCTTGGGAGTCTGCAGAGACTGATATTGTAGACAGGCTGTAGAGGCAGTCACATAACTTCAGCTTGAATTTTAAATACACTGGTTTCTGGTCAATTGGGCCATCGGTTAATCGAGGCAGCCACTTATTTGGGATGACTCTTAAAGAACAAAAACGAATTGAGAAAATAGTCAGGATTTCCTTTGTTATTTGAGCCACTGTGCTGCTTAATCATGGCAGGAAACTGTTGCTGAATAGTTTCTGACTTGTGTCAGTCTTGTGCACTTGTGTGGTTGTTAGATAAAAAAAACATGCTTTGAGCAAGCAGTTGTTAAAAAGTGTCAGTTTTATGTGTTTCTGTTCAATAAGCAGCAACTTTTATCACTAATAGTTGGTGAGAAAAAAGCATAAGACAATTTAGGAATATTTTGTTCACTACAGTTTCAAAGGTCAGGCATGGAGATGCCAGAAATGACCAGG
Source organism: Hypanus sabinus (assembly GCF_030144855.1). Classification (NCBI taxonomy): domain Eukaryota; kingdom Metazoa; phylum Chordata; class Chondrichthyes; order Myliobatiformes; family Dasyatidae; genus Hypanus; species Hypanus sabinus. The sequence goes on from NC_082725.1 coordinate 48,545,524, forward strand.
AGTGAAAATAAAATGATTTCACAAATTCAACAAATTAGAAACTATGAAAAATTTGAAGGTATTGACAATCTTAAATGTTACAATGAAAACGAAATTTTGGATGATGCAATAGCTGACAGCATTTTATGATGGCAGTCCACTATCTGCCCCAGTTGCCTGCGCTGATTTTGTTCACTTGTAGTCAAAAGAATACAGCATCGATGAATTCCTCCATCAGTAAGTACTAGGAACTAATACACAGTTTTAAAGTACTGCAATAGTAATGGTAGTGTTCTAATTTGTTCTGTATTTCATTTAAATACATATCCTGTTACTCAGTTTACCTTTTTATATCATTTTAATGATTTCCATGAAACAGACTAATTGGGGCAGCTATTTAATTGAGTTAAATTGTACTGGTCCTAATGTCCCAATTAGTTGGTATCATTGTGTCTTTACTATTATTTTGCTTAATAAATCACGTGTGAGTCCATTAAACACATAAAAAGTTGGCCAATTGGCTGTAACCAATAAGTAAATTGTATTGTGAATAATTTAGAATAATGAATTTTAAGACCCAATTTAGTTATAAGGGATGGTCTGACTAGACAGCTCAAAACCAAAACTTGTAATTTATCTCCCTGCCTCTCTCAGCCTTTCAGAGCGACTATAGTTTTTCAGCACTTAGAAGACAGAAGCACACTAGGATGGAGATGAAAGTGAAGCAGACTTGCTAATAGTGCCTGAATAAGTCCAGAGTAAAATTATTAAAGATAAGGTCTTCTGTCAAGTCAGATATTCTTCTTAGGTTAGAATTTGAGTCAAGGTGACACGGAAGCACAACTACCTCTTGAATCTCTTAGTGTAAGAGATTCAAGTTCAATACTTGGATGCTGTCTGTGTGGAATTTAGACATTTTTCCTATGACCTCATAGGTTTCCTCTGATTCCCTTCCACATTTTCAAGACGTGTTGACAAGCTAACTGCTCCTAGTGTGAGTGAGTGTTAGAAACAGGAGGAATTAAGAGGAATGTATCGAGAAAAATATGGGTTTAATGTAGGATTTGTGTGAAGAGGTGGATGACAGTCAACCTGGACTCAGTGAATGGAATAGCTTGTTTCCATGGACCTTGTATTGGACCTGATTCAGAGTGAATTAAAAATTCATTGTGTGGCGAATAAATGCAGCTTTGAATATGCCAGTTTAAGTTTTTTTAATGATGCAAAAAATCAAGGAATTTTGAGGGGCAAACACGAGGAAATCTGCAGATGCTGGAAATTCAAACAACACACACAAAATGCTGGTGGAACACAGCAGGCCAGGCAGCATCGATAAGGAGAAGCACTGTCGACATTACGGGCCGAGACCATTCATCAAGATTAACTGAAGAGAAAAATACTAAGAGATTTGAAAGTAGTGGGGGAGGAGGAAATGCAAAATGATAGGAGAAAACTGGAGGGGGTGGGATGAAGCTAAGAGCTGGAAAGGTGATTGGTGAAAGTGATACAGAGCTGGAAAAGGGAAAGGATCATGGGACAGGAGGCCTCGGGAGAAATAAAGGGGGAGGGGGAGCACCAGAGGGAGATGGAAAACAGGGAGAGTGATGGGCAGAGAGAGAGAGAAAAAAAACAAACAACTAAATATATCAGGGATGGGGTAAGAAGGGGAGGAGGGGCATTAACGGAAGTTAGAGAAGTCAATGTTCATGCCATCAGGTTGGAGGCTACCCAGCTGGTATATAAGGTGTTGTTCCTCCAACCTGAGTGTGGATTCATTTTGACAATAGAGGAGGCCATGGATAGACATATCAGATTGGAAATGGGACATGGAATTAATCCAATGTATAATTCCACATCCAATGTATAATTCTCCGTAATTTCTGCCACCTCCAATGGGATCCCACTACCAAGCACATCTTTCCCTCCCCCCCCTCCCCTTTCTGCTTTCCGCAGGGATCGCTCCCTGGAGGAACAACACCTTATATACCGGCTGGGTAGCCTCCAACCTGATGGCATGAACATTGACTTCTCCCCTTCTTACCCCATCCCTGACATATTTAGCTGTTTTTTTCTCTCTCTCTGCCCATCACTCTGCCTGTTCTCCATCCCCCTATGGTGTTCCCCCCCCCCACTTTCTTTCTCCTGAGGCCTCCTGTCCCATGATCCTTTCCCTTCTCCAATCATCTTTCCAGTTCTCAGCCTCATCCCACCCCCTCTGGTCTCCTCCTATTATTTTGTATTTCTTCCTCCCCCCACTACTTTCAAATCTGTTACTACCTTATAGATGCTGCCTGGCCTGCTGTGCTCCACCAGCACTTTGTGTGTGTTGAAGGAATTTTGAGGATTTAGTTATGAAGAATTCTGTAACTGTTAACTGCAATACTCTGTACATCATTTAGGTCAATTAATTCAAATAATGAAGTGCTTCTGAGAGGCAAAAGTGTAAACGCAATTGGGTCACTTATTTCAGTTCAAGACAATGCATTATCAAAGATGTCAGGGAAAAATAGCATTTTTGAATTCTTTACAAAGTCACTGGATGAAAACTGTGCAGTATTAAAATTCAAGTTACACACTGGCAGTTCCATTTATATATTTTTAACTTAACTACATTTGAGATAGATTCCTGAAACTAAAAACATAGTTTGTTTCCTCACTGATAATTCTCCTGAACGTGGCCTAACAAGACAGAGCAAATTGTGATCTTTTAGGACATTCACTGAGATGGATGTTTAGGTGAACAAAACAGAAAATACACTATTATCTAGCCTTTCTCTTCGTGGAAAATGATTATGGCTTTAGGCAACTAGTCTTAGACACTGCATCCGTCTCACTAAAAGGCAACTCGATCTTCTTTTCTATGCAAACACGTCATGCAGAAAACTTACGAATTCCCCAGATACAAAAAAAGGACAGCAAAAGCTCAAGCTACCATACCCTACTGTGCTTAACTGCGATCAATGCTGACAGAAAACAAGGTCAGCCACATATATACAATGTAGGGAATGAGCAGGTGAGATGTAATGCAGCTTGTAACTCAACTCCCAATTCTGTAGTCTTTCTGCATGGCACAAGTCAGAAATCTGATAAACAGCCTTCACCTGTCTGTAAGAGTGCAGGTCCAAAAGCAACGGAACAACCCTTTCCTAGGCAAAACAGCCCATTTGAATAATACTCATTCCCTCCAAAACCAGGCACTATGGCTGCAACGTATGACCTTGTAGGTACAGTTAAGGAACTGCAAAGGTAAAAAGACAAAGGCAAAGAAGGGGCATGTGGAATATAGAGAAGGGAAGTATAGGGTCATGCACTTTGGTAGAAGGAATAAAGGTGTAGACTACTTTCTAAATGGGGAGAAAATTCAAAAATCAGAGGTGCAAAGGGACTTAGAAGTCCTTGTGCAGGATTCCCCGAAGGCTAACTCACTGGTTGAGACAAATGCAATGTTAGCATTCACTTCAAGAGAACAAGAATTTAAAAGCAAGGGTGTGATGCTGAGGCTTCATAAAGCATTGGTCAGGCCGCATTTGGAGTATTGTGACCAGTTTTGGGCCTCTCATCTAAGAAAAGATGTGCTGGCATTGGAGAGGTTCCAGAAGAGGTTCACAAGAATGATTCTAGGAATAAAAGGGTTAATGTATGAGAAGAAGTGTGACGGCACTGGGCCTGTACTCTTTGGAGTTTAGAAGAATTAGGTGGGATCTTATTGAAATCTAACGAATACTGAAAAGCCTAAATAGTGTTAATGTGAGAGGATCTTTCCCTATAGTATAGTAGGTGAGTCTAGGACCAAAGGGCACAACTTCAGAATAGAGGAGCATCCATTTAGAAGATATTAGAAGGAACTTCTTTAGCCAGAGGGTGGTGAACCTGCAGAATTCATTGCCACCATGGACAATAGTGGAGTTCAAGTCACTGAGTATATTTAAATTGAAGGTTGATGGGTTATTGGCTAGTCAGGGTGCCAAAGGTTACTGGGAGAAGGTAGGAGAGTGGGGCTGAGAGGAATAATAAGTCAGCCATTATGAAATAATTGAAAAGACCTGATGGGCCAAGTAGCCTAATTTTGTTCATATATCTTATAGTTTAATAATACACTGCAGTTATTTACCAGAGGTGCTCTGACACCAGCCCCTAAGCCTGGCATCATTATTTCAAAGATGCACAATATCTGCCCACTTGCTGCCCATTACCCTGCACTGACCAATCGAACTTCCTTGCAATCCTTCACCCCTCAAATTTGCTGTGCCACTGACTATCCTACCTTGGAAATATACTCACATACTTATCTTGTCACTGTTTTTACATCTAGCAACTCTATTTCCCCCAAAATTGTGCGAGAGCTACAACAGGACACCACCACCTTCTCAAACCAAGGCATCTGCTCGAAACAATTATTTCCAAAAAATTATTTCAGCTACTGATTTAAACACCACCCGCTCTATTATACTCTCTGCAGCAGCACTGAATCGGTAAATCTCAAACCCTATCCTATCTGAACACTCCATCCTGATGACAGAACTTCTCAAAACACTGAAATTCAAAGCCGGCCCGTCTGTAGTGTCAGGTTGAGATCTATCATTTTTTCCTCCAACTGAGCAATTATGGGGATGCTTTGACATTTGTTTTTGCATTTACGTTATCTGGAAGAGCAGAAATTGGCATTTTCTTTTCCATTCAGATATATTCTTAAGTCTTGATATTGATTATACTATTATCACAGATGGCTGCATTAAAAATAAAGTTGCATTGTCCAGGTATAACTAACTCCTTGTTAGTGGTATTTTTAGGTCAAATCCCATAGACCTTCTGTCATTGTAATGCTCAAAGAGTGTTGATAAATACAGAAGGAAAGCCAAACAATATGTTTTTCTAAACAACACAGGAACATCTTTTAAATCGCAACATATGTAGCAGTCTTTCTAATTACAGCGAGTTCAGGAAGCAGGCAAGCTGTAGACAGGAAGGAGGTTTTGCTTCAGTTTAAGTGATGGAAAGTTTTTTAAAAAGAGTTTCTCTAACTGTCGACCATCAATCAAGGCAGATAATTGTAAAGGGGGTTTCTTCTTTTTTCTTTGTTACTGTGTATGTAATCAAAATGGCTTCTTTGTTTTGTTAAAAGCAGGAATGCTTCTTTGTTGTGAGAGAGTGCTGGAAGCTTGTTTGGGTTAAAATTTACTGAAAACGAGAATTGTATTCCTTTGTAAACCAATTGGGATTAATGTTGTTCTTTCATCTGAGTCTGTAAGCTATTGTTGGCGGGCTTTTGGGGAGATCAGCGCGAGGGGGTTGAGAGAGAGGATGCTATGCGGTAAGCTGGGCGAGGAACGGACCCCAAGCGGGGGTCCGAGGCCAGGAGGTACTCCGAGGAGAGGAGATGAAGCTAGATGTGCTTGGTTGACCACTTCGCAGGGTCCTAAGCTGCGAGTCGAGGAGTTCGGAGGGGATCGAATGGTGGTCAGAAGACTTCAGTAATTGAGCTCCAACGGTTGTGCACGAAGTGGTTTGGACTTTGATAAGTTTGGCACCTTTTCTTTATCTTTTTCTTCATATATACTTTATCATTATTAATCACTTAGTTATAGTAACCTTTATAAATTGTACTCATTTAATCGCATATGGTGTACTGTCTGTTTTTGGGCGAGGCGGGGACATCACACAGCATCCACACCAGCTGATTACCCAGTTTGGCGGGGCCGAAGGCTGCTCCTCCTAGACAAGAACGAGCTGAGCGAGCCTGAGGCGACCCAGGGGGTTACATAATCTTAAATTAATCACTAAAAATTTACAAATGCATATTATAACTGGGACTTTATATATTGAATTTATTTTATATACTTCAAATAACGAACAAATGAGTATTCATGAAAGTACATTGAAGATACAATTGGCTTCCCTCCTACAATTATTGCGTTCAGTATCTGGGATGAGAATAGTAAATCTGCAGATAGAATTTCCAAATGGAAAAATAAATTTAATTCCTAAAAAGCTTGAACTTTACCTAGTCATAGCACGCAAACAGCAGTGTAAATGTCAAAAAGAAATGAACTGCTAGTATTCAATATGTAGCATTTAGACAGGACTTGGAAGACTAAGCTGGTTTAATTTCAAGTCCTTCATGTTTGAGTAAAAGCACTGTGTGGAAGGTGAAAAGGAATGTGCTAGTTGGTGCCTTACGACTTTTTTCTCACATTTGTATAAATTATTGCACTGAGAAGAGGCACAATATCTTTCTACTTCAAAACTAGTTTAGCTCAAATTCTTGGTACTGAAGGAAAATAGAGGCTGGAAACAATTCAAAATATATCCACAATGACGCATGAACGGTTATGAGCAAAAACTTCAAAATGTGATTGAAATTCCATTTCTATGGAATTCTGAAAACGCTGGCAGTTACAATTCCAAAACCTACTGCCCCAGAAAGGGTGACGTAATATTTAGAACCATATAATGCAGGCTTGTAACTCAGTGCAGCACTTTGTTCTCAGAAGTAAACTAAATTTTTGTCTGAAATTTTATAGCCTGAAAACTCAATTTGAAGAAAAATAATGGCAATGTAACTGGTCCAATAAATTTCCATAGGCAGCAAATGCTCTTAAACAACTTCATACGTGCACCCATGGTTGATCATCAGGTATTAATCTTGGGCCCTTGTCAAGAAACATAAAATCTCACCTCTTACTACTATAAACAAAGTCCAAGTTTATTTCTGAAGGAGTTTGACAAGTCTGCCTCTTGAAGTGAACACAATGATTAATCAGAAGGATAAGCTTCATTGTTAATGAGCTTCAAGTTAAAAATGATCTTTAACAGATAATCTTTTGATCTATATTTGGCTGCAGCAAAACGTGAACAGTAATTCTTATACCAAATATTTGCTCAAGCCCTAATACATCTCTGCAGTTTTGTTTGATCATGCATCTATTAAGCACCATGGGATGCAGTGAAACATCAGAAGTATTTGTTAAATAAATGTGTTTATGATGGATGCATTAAAGTTGGAATTATGACAAATTGAATATAATGTAGAGAAATATGAGATCAATTTGGCACCTTTACTATAAAATAGTGGGAAGACCAGAAAATGGCGAGCCAAAAGGTTTCATGTAAGTCTTGTGTCCAAGTATAAAAGACTGACACAAGCACAAAATGCATTAAGACAGCCTAAAATAAAGTTTCTTTTTTTTTTCCCCCTGGAATTAGCTGAATACAAACATGAAGAAACGAAGAAATGATGCTTTAGCCACAGACAACTTTGACAGGGCACAATCTAGCAAAATGTGGATACCAAACATAAGGAAAACTACACTCAGTGGTCACTTCATTAGGTACCTCCTGAAGCTAATAAAATGGCCACTGGGTGTATGTTTATGGTCTTCTGGCCCTGTAGCTCACCTGCTTCAAGGTGCAATGTGTTGTGCATTCAGAGGTACGCTTCTGCACACCACTGCTGTAATAAGTGGTTATTTGAGTTGCTGTTAGCTTGAACCAGTATGGTTATCTCCTCTGACATCTCTCATTAACAAGGCATTTTCGCCCACAGGAATGCAGCTCACTGGATGTTTTGGCAGCATTCTCTGTAAACTCCAGTGACTGCTGTTCATGAAAGTCAGCAGTTTCTGAGATACTCAAACCACCCCATCTGACACCAGCAATCTTCCAGTCAAAGTCAGTTATATCACATTTCTTCCCTATATTGATGTTTGGTCTGAACAACAACCGAATCTCTTTTTCTTCTTCTGAATTTTTATGACGGTTGACAGTCAAACTTAAAGATGCGCTACCAACTGAATATGAATGTCTGCATGCTTTTATGCACTGAGTTGCTGCCACATGATTGGCTAATTAGATATTTGCATTAATGAAATGTACAGGCATAGAATACATTAGTCACTGAGTGTATATTAGTTTTTTTTAAAAGCAAACAGACCAGATTTACCAGAACTTAGAATTAAATTATGAGCACAGAATTAAATTTATAAAGCAACATTGCAAAAACCTCTCAAGTTCAAAGGATTGCCAAGTGACCCAATTAAGATGTACAAAATAAGGGATATTGATAGGATGATATGAAAAACTATTTTGTCCGATGGAGAAACCAAGGTAAGGCCAAATGTGCATTGAAAATGAGTCGCAATTTAAAATAACTCAGAGGTTGAATTTGAAATCTCCTGTTCTTGATCAATGATCTCCTGCCAAAATATGTGTTGACTTTACACAAATGTAATCTGGGCTCAGGTGTGATGCTTCCCATGTTCCAAAAATCTGTCTGCATTTACAGAAGAAAGAAAAACAAAAGTCTGCAGGAGCCATGGAATTGAATTCCAACAAGAGCATGTGTCAGGGATAAGAAGAAATAGAAAGGAAAAGCAAACTATTGCCATCTCATTTTCAGCAACAGCTATTGCCAGATCTGGTCACTCTGCTGTTGGCTGTACATTATTAAACACTAACAGCACAAAGCTCTTCATTTGTTTTTTGCTACGCTATCTTGCATTTTTCCTTCATATTGCTCAGAATTACTGGGCATTACTTTTGAAACCCGGAACTAGCACTTAAGATTTAAGACCCAACACCACGTTCCCACACTTGCAGCAAACTGTGAGGCCAGAGCCAATATGGAGCAGAGTTTAAAAAGCAAAGAAAAATCTCTTCAAGCTTTTCAAAATGACTAAAATGCAGATTCCAATGTTCCTTTTCACAGTGATAGTCAACTGATCTGTAAACTACACAAATCAACCACAACAACAAAATAACGCTTTGGTTAAAACTTAACTGAAGGTCAAAGCTTTTACAAGATATAGGTTAGAGCAGTTGCTGGGCAATTGTGAAAACATAACTCATGCAATTAATTTCTCAAGTTCTGCGGTACTGGAGTAAATGGTTAGTCTGCCATATGATTCCTGTTTCTAATTATCCCCTGGCTGCTGTTGCTGATGTACAAACAGTGATATTCAAATAATCTGCTAAATAACTATTTGAAAATCTCAATTGTTCAGCATCTGGCTCACCAGGTAATGTTCACCACATGTCATTTCAATTCACCAGGGTTACAGTTCCCAGGCTTTCAAATCACTGAGTTTGGTGTAATATTTATTAAAATACAGGGAAACATTTTATACATAGTGATCTAAAAGTCTGCCAAGGTATCAATAACATCCAATAGTTTAGAAAATCTGCAAGCTGGCATCAGATAAATCCCAGGCCTGATCGAGTACATCTCGAATGCTTTGGGAGGCTAAAGAAGAAATGGCAAAGGCTTTTAGAGAGATATTTACTCTATCAGTAGCCACCGGTAAGGTTGCTAAAGACTGGAAGGTGACTAATGGTATTCAGCTTTTTAAAAAGAGTAGCAAAGATAAGCCAGGGAACAACCGGACAGTCAGCCAGCATATCCTGAGGGACAGGATCTACCAGCATTTAGATAGATAAAGTTAGCCTTGCTCTGTGCATGTACAGTACAATAGTACCATTTAAGAAGCACTTTGATAGGTACATGGAGGCAAAGAGCCTCAGTAGGTATGGGACTAATGCAGGTAATTGGGACCAGCTGGATGGAGAGTGTGATTGGCATGGAGTAATGGGTCAAAGGGTCTGTATCCTTGCTGTATTGCTGAATGAATCTATGATAATATGGCTAAAATCCTGAGCTTGCCAGACGTGTAGAGTTTTAAACAAACCATTATGAGTCTATAAAGAATTTCTGACACTGGAATGTTTATTGGAGCCACCTTACCTTGTGATCGTATGGGGTATATGACTGAAACAACTGGGAGAGCTCCCTGGTTCTTTGCTTTTTCTGAAACAAAAATGTAACCAGTAATTAGAAATAATTCAAATATTGAATAGAACAAGCAAAACAATTAGCACATTAATACTAAACTGCACAGATTGAACCATGTATTTCATAATTATACATGGCACCCCAGGGTAACAAACAGGTTCAATTCTGACAGATGTCCATAAGTCAATTTTGTCTGAAAGTTGGAAAATACACAAAGATCACTTGTTATGGTCACCACAGTATTGTAATGAATGCGATAAGCACATAAAACTGATAAAGAACAACAATGACTAAAAGTGAGGAGAGTGAGGACACTAGTTCTCCCGCTTACAGGAATGAACTTATGTAAGTACATTGGATTTCTGTATTTAACATTATGGTAGCTTATTCCTATGTGGAGATGTCCAAAAGTTAGCCATTTGTAGTCTTGGAACACTAGTAATAATTCAGTATATGAAGATCAGAAATTAATTCTAAATGTATCTTCTGTGAAGAATTCAATGAAGTCTGGCTCACAGAAGATGTTATAAGAAAATATTGCCCAAGTCCCTGGGTACCATGGCTTGTGGAACGATAGTGCATGGAATATTGTTCTGGAAACATGTTTCTACAAGAACAAGCATGCCGCAGTTCCTGATCATGTGCTAGTGCATCTGCAGATGAGAGCAGTCCGACTTGGCTTCCACCGAGCAAACACTGGAGAGCAGCAGCGATGGGAGGAGCCAGCCTCCGACCCACAGAGGTACGTGCTCACTCTCACACTCCCTCCAGTGTCTCCTCTCCTGCGCGCTGCAACAGGCGCGAGGGCCCGGTCTGTGCAACAACCGAGGCAACACAGCTCCCCTGCTGTCCGTCTCACCAATGAACCGGACTTACAGTATTCTAAATTACCAATATCCAATAGGCTCTTGCAATCATGATAAAAATGTCCAGTACAATCATTTGCACTGTAGTTGGACAGTGTACTGCCTCTGGACAACAATAGTATATGAGTCCAGCTCCATTGCTATCCACCAACTCATGAGTGGAGTAGATGGGCAGTACCTGATGTTCTTAATATCTAGCAGTGTCTGGTAATCATACAAAAATTACACCTTTAGTTAGGCCCGGAGAGGCCACTGTGACCGTGCGCATCACCATCATATCAGATCCAAGGCATGCAGTAATGGTGTACTGTATGTCTTTGACCAGTTTCTCTTGTTAGAATCCAAAGGCGATGAACTGATGTTGGATTGAAGAAATATTAGTACAACACGTGCTGTCACTCTGTAAGAACAAATCAATTTCTTTCTGGCTACACCAAAAATTTATCAAGTAAACTGTTTATTGTTAAACATTTAGACAGCTAAGTTGATACTGTATTATAACATGACCTCATAGGGATAGTTCATGAAATTGAGACATTTATCTGAATGATAAATTCAGCTTCCCTTTAAATCAGTTTTACAAAGAGAAGCCCATTTTCAATTAAGAACTAAGAAAGGCAGAAAAATCTTCAGTTTAAGTGATGTTAATAACATCAATCTTTAAAAATGATCAAAAAATAGAATATTGGAAGAACACAGTGCTTCGGGCAGCATCTGTGGAGGCAAGGAACTGACTGACAACATTTTGGATTTGAGAGCTTGCATCAGGATCATTTCTTTGTGCCATGCCCCATGTGATAGCTGTCCATGCTGGTTTCCACAACTGAGTTCTATAACTTTATATCTTAATCAACTATAGCAGACAACTTATTAAAATAGGAATTGGCAAGTAATTACACTTTGAACAATTACCTTTGTAAAACTATTTTGACCATGGTTTTTCACCCAATACTTTTCTTAATTACAGACAAAAGAGCAAGAATCAACACATCTCTTAATCTGCACATTCCGCAATGAATCATAGAATACACATCAGTAAGCCAAATATCAATGAATGTCATTTCCTCCATTTAATATTTGATTAAATATATTATAAATTATTATGTGCATGTGTCATAGCTCTAAATTCTGGAAGGTACTCAGCATTTTCATTTTTTTATAGTGTTTATTTATCTGTTACTTTCCCATTTGGCCATCATCAACAAAGACAGCAATTATTTCCCATACCTAACTCTCCTTGAGAAAATGATGGGTACATACCTTCTTGAACTACTCCTTCTAATGAAGTATTCACCATCGCCTGCAATGAATACCTTCATCAACACAGGTTTTGACTAACTGAAGAAAAGGGCATTTCACAATCCTGGTACAAAATTTCACATGTTCTACTGGCCAGCAATGATCTCTGTCCTTCTTTATGTTTGACATGATACAAAAATGAAAGAAAATGACAGATGTAGGCTATTTGGCCCTTCAAGCCTGCTTGTGATTTACCACAAGCCTCAACTTCTCCTCTGTGGCAGATCTCCAAGTCCTCAATGCCTCCAATATTTCAAAAAGGTATTTACTGAAACTTTAAACACTTCCAATGAGTTGCCTTCTGCAGCTCTTTGGAGCAGAGAATTCCAGAGATTCACCATCCATTGCAGAAACCACTTCAAGGCACTGGCAAAATGTTAGCAATGTTGTATCGACAAAGATCCCCAAATACACTGGAAAGAAAATTAAACCAACCATTAACTACATTAGATAGGGTACTTTACTTACAAGCACGAGACCAGACTCCCAAATATAATTTGCCTTCTACGTTCAGTCAGGGGAAGGAAATATCAGGTGGAGAGGGGAAAAGGTTCACTGATGCTCTTGAAGTCTCATTGTAAAAATGCAACACTCCTATTCAAAGGGATGGAGCATAAAGAATTGCTTTGAAAACCTTGAGTTCTTACATTACATTATACTACACAAGAGAAGCAAAGAATAAGTGGACCACACTGGATCACAAAGATCCACCCAGACATCACATTAGGGACCTCTTGCTCCATCTCTGTAAGACCGGAGTTCTCACATTGCCCTCATTACTCACCTTAGAATGAACAGAAACAGAGTGGAAACATCCTCTAACCTGAAGGGTTGCCTAAGAAGATGACAACTTCCACAGTGCTACTGGAGTGAAAGCCCCAGATTTTTGACCTTGCAATACTGAAGAAGCAATGGTATATTTCCAAGTCAGTATGTTGTGCATCTTGGTGAGAAACACGCAGGTGATGGTTATGCTGAATGGCTAAAGGTCGTATCCTCATGCTGATAAAAGCCATAGGTTTGGAAATCCTGTCAAGAATATCTTAGTTCTGCGAATGAAGTGCACTTTTTAAATGGGGTGTGCTGGTAGTCAAGATGGCACGAGCTACGGTCTCCATGGAGGTGGTGGCTCAGATTTAATTGTTCTTTTTTTCATTTGTAGGGATGGTTTTTGGGACAAAGGGGAGGTAAGGGTCAGTCTGGGGTTTTGGGACAGGAATGTAAAGGAGGTGAGGCTGAAGTCCAGGCCTATGCTTTGTGCTCAAAGGCCAGCAATGTGCACAACACTACCCTACGCTGCACTTGAAGGCCAGTTATGTGGGCATGTAATGAAGGACCTCTGGAATCTAGGCCTCTGCTCTGTGCTTGAAGGCCAAAGATGTGGACATATGACGAAGGACATCTGTGGATGTAAGACTGTGATCAAATGCCCACATGAGCTTGAGGCATAAGGGCCGGTTAGTCAGCTTGTCTAGAGGCTAGGGTCCCATTATTGGTCCTGGGGTCGATAACAAAGGTTGAGCTAGTTATCAAAGCCTGAAGGTCAATCGGAAGTCTGAAGTCAAAGACTAATGGGCGAAGCCTGGAGAATGGAACCCAGAGGCCTGGGGTTGGAGGACTGTCTGTGTGTGGATAGGTGGGAAGGAGGAGAGGGGCTTGTTTTGCAGTTGTTGTTTTGTTGTGTGTTGTGTTGTGTGTTGTTCTGCTGAGAATGCCGTCTTGGCGCTGAAACGTGTGATGACCCGTGTGGGCTGGCTCCCAGCAAATTCTTGTGCTCATTGGTTGTTAATACAAATGACTCACTTCACATGTTTTGATGTACTGTACATATAACACATAAATCTCAACCTGATGCAGGGAATGATTACGTAGAGTGCTGAGAGTAGTAATAAACAAGGGCTGCTTTGAAATGGACAGTAGTAAGCATCTTAACTGTCGCCCTTGAGTGACACTAATGTGCCCTTACCATATCATAAATCTTAGCCCTCTGTGCAATTAGTAATTCAGTGGAATTAAAATGTCTGGCCAAGGGAGGTTCTAGCTAGTCTGGCAGACAGAGCAAAGGTGCTTGACAGATTAGTAGACATCTTCACCAAGCACCTTTGCTCCATCCGCCATGCAGGCCATGATCTCCCGGTGCCAATTATTTGATATCACTTCCTGCACCATGTCTGTCTGCAACATTCTCTTCTACTACATCGAGGCTAAATGCCAATTAGAAGACCAGCACCCCAAATACCCTCTGGGTGGTCTCCAACCTGATATCATAAACATCGCATCCTCAGTATTTTGGTAACTGTTCCTCTCTGTCCATTTTCTCCCCCCTTTTTTTGTCTCTCTTCCTGATCCAACTGCCCTCCATTACCTCATCACTTTCTCCTCCTCTTCCATCTGCCCATTATCCACATATTCCTCACAATGGTTGCCCTCCAGAGCCACGTTTCTTTACTTCATGGTCCAATGTCCTTTCCTATCCGATTCCATCTTCTTCAGCCTTTTGTCACTTCAACCCCTTATCTCCCAGTTTGACATAATTTCCACTCTGCCCTCTCCCCCAACACCCTTCCCTCATCTGGATCCATCTATTTACCTGCAAGTTCTTACTTTATCCCTTCTCTCCATTTTCTTATGACAGCTATCTCCCCTCTTTCTTTCCAGTCCAGATGAAAGATCTTGGAACTGAAGCATCGACTGTCAGAGATGACAGGCCCTTCAGAGATGTTGCTGGGACTGCTGAGTTCCTCCAGTGCAGTTGTGTTGTTCCAGACTTCCAGCATCACCAGTGTCTCATGTTTCCTTCAGGTATGAGGATGACTTACTGCTACACCCTCCTATAGGCTCTGACGTGGTCAATCAGGCTAATGTGGTAACTGCAGATACCTCCACAGAGTGAGGTGTCTGATGGATGGGCAGTCCTTCCATCACTCACAAAGGGTTACCATGAATTCCCAACTCATTGACAGTACCCATTCTCAGTACCATTCCAAGTGCTCCTTCTCCACTTTGTTCAGATACTGAGCACATCCTTCAAACATTTCTTCTGGCTTGATAGCCTATTCCCTCAATAGAGCTCAAAATACTGAATCTGTTTTGGGAGCTTGGTATCAAGTTTGCAAATGATGCAGTCTATTTGACAGAGCCAAATGATTGCAACTTGGGCTTCAATAATGAGGATCTTAATGGGTCTTCAAAAGCCTTTTGTCTCAGCTGGCCACAGGCTGAGCTGGCATATTGAAGGCAGTGGTGAATTTCTTCTTTGTTATTTGTTTTCACTGAGAGGCGGCTTCTGAGATATGGGGAGTGGTTGTCTTGGCTCCCAAACTCATAACCTTGACCACCAAGGACAGCAGATTCAGTAAACTCTACCACCTACAAGTTCCCCTTCAAGCTACACAATACCCTGACTTGGACATGTTTCAATGTTCCATATTACTGATAGTTCTAAAACCTAGAACATTCTACTAACAGGACGATTGCTGCAGCAGTTCTGAGGGGGCAGAGTGGCTCACCCCCACCTTCCAAACTATAATTACAAATAGCCAATAAAAGCCAGCCTCACTAGCAATGACCTGATCCGGAAAGATGAATATATAAAAATGTTATTTGATAGTTCTGAAGCAGATAAATTTGTTGAAAATGAAGAAGTGCATTTACTACACGTACATAGTTGTCAGAAGGCTGTAGATCACTGCTGTTTTTGTTGTGGCTGCCACAACTGTGTTGCTTTAACAAGAGCGGATTATGCTATTTATAGAGTTGAACTCCTGTGCACACAATGGACTTGGTTTCGTGTTTTTAAGAGTGTGACAGTGGCTGAGATAATGAATTTTCTTCTGATGACCAGCAGCTGAGTTGTCAGTTTGATTTTAAGTCAACAATATTTCAATTCACTGGCGCTGTAGTCCAATAACTTTCAAGGCAAAATAGAAAATTTAGATCAGTCCCACACATTGCTTCTTGTGAACCAAGGCCAGCTTTGAACAGATTGCAAACTTATGGTTTAAAGCTGATATAGTTGTGATACCGATCAGGTATTTTACTTATTTAGTAGTACTGAATTATCAAAATAATTTTCACGCATTTTCAGGGAACGGAACTGCAATGCTTAACTTTTTTTCCAAAGTTTCATATGGATAGAGAAGTGACAGGTGCAATTCTAAATATAAAGCAAAGGAAGTGAAGTGTCTGAATGTACAAGACCTAGTGAAACCGAGCTGGGCTCATCTTATAGCAGTCTCACTTATAATTCAGACAGTTATGGGCATTAGCAGCTGATCTGAGCAAAAATCTAGGCTGACATTTCCCATCTCCGAAGCTCTATTAACTTGAGCCAAATTAAGAATCTGCTTTATTTAGTCTCTCACCCATTCACCCATCACCTGTGTTTACTGGTTTTCTTCTGCCCATTTTAAAAAAAACTTAAAATGCTCTGATAATCTATTTTTTCCTCATTTCAAGGTCTTACTCCCACCATTCTGTGAACTCTGCATTACTTCAGATTTGGCCTGTGCACCGATATACACTGGTCCCCAGACTCTCAGCCGTCTGGGGTCCATGCTCTCAAACTTGTTCCATAAATGCTTTTCTTCTTTCACCTGTCGTAAGGACACTTCCTTAAAATGACCAGGCTTTTAGTCATTAATACTAATGTATTTTTCTTTACAGAGTGACAATTTTTTGTTTGGTAATATGGGAGAAACTTTATTTTGTTAACAATGTTGGCATAGAAATTCTATTACATAGTGAATGTTTTTTTTTAAATTCATGACACTATTCAATAGATGTGTCACATTAACACTAGCTCTCTTAAGCATGCGCAGCCAACAAAGGGAGTCTGAATTGAGCACTCTGGCATGCAGAGAATAGCTGCAATCACTTCTGTGTTGATAGACCAACTAATTAGTTACTTTTATTCCATAAATCAAGAGGAACATTAATTTCTTCAGTTTTTGTATCACTTTGACAGTGAAGCAAAGCTGGTGCCTTGCTACCAGCTGACATTGGTCCTTTGGTTGCTCATATAGCATTGCCTTGGGTGTGTGGTTTTGAGTCAATTAACATATATACATCCGCTATCTGCTGGGCTGCAGACCAATAGTCCTGAGGTTCTTGCTGTTGGCGATATCTTAGACAGGACAAAACACCTTTTGAGACTGAAGGTGAAAATGAGTGCCCTTGCTTTGAGTATATAACCTGTTTAAAAGTTAAAGTTCAAAGTAAATTTATTATCAAAGTACAACCCTGAGATTAATTTTATTGTGGGCATTCACAGTAAATCCAAGAAACACAGTAGAATCCATAAGAGGCTGCACCCAGCGGGGTGCAAAACAACCAATGTGCTAATAACAAATTGTGCAAATACAAAAAGAATAAAAAAGCAATAAATATCGAGAATTTGAGATGAAAAGTCTTTGAAAGTGAGTCAATAATTATCCCCACTAGTTCAAGAACCTGATGGTCGAGAAAAAAAATCACTCCGAACCTGCTTGCGTAGGTCCTGAGGCTCCTGTACCTTCTTCCTGATTTTAGCAACGAGAAGAAACCATGGCCTACATGGTGGGGATCCTCGATGGTGGATACTGCTTTCTTGAGCCAGTGCTCTGTTAAGATGTACTCAATGGTGGGGAGGACTTTACCTGTGATGAACTGCGCCATAACCATTACTTTTTGTAGGATTTTCTGTTCAAAGGCATTGGTGTTTCCACGCCAGACAATGATGTAACCAGTTAATATACTCTCCACCACACATCTATACAGCTTGTCAAAGTTTTAGATGTCATGCCAAATTTTCACAAACTTCTAAGGATATAGAGACACTGCTGTGCTTTCTTTGTAATGGGACTTACCAAAGAGTCAAGCATAAAGACACAAGCTTACAAGACACAATAGTTTTCATAGTAAGTAGTTTGCAGCTCCAGACATGTGCAACAATTGTGTTAAAGATGAATGTGCTTTTGTCAATAGATACATCCAGTTCCTTATCAAAGTTTAATAAAGTGGTAATAGCTGAGGTACGACATCATGTACTACAAGGTTTAACGCACTTTACTGTTCAAAGAAATGTCTGGAGAAGCGTAATATCTAGTGGTAGGTCAACATATTCTTGGAGTAAAGCATGAAGTTATCATTTAAAGAGTGCTACTAAATAACCTACTCAGGCATCACATTCTAAATCTGTTTTTTTGTGAAAAATATAACAGAAGAACATCTTTAGTGATGAACTCTAACTCCTGAGGTTATAATTGTCACTCTAATACTCACCATTGCTAACACTCCAATTTCCTGATACAAATACAACTCATGCAAGTCTCCAAAAGTTTCAATCAGTCCATCGGTTCCAAACTTAAAATATTAGATGATTAAAACCATGTTCCACTATCGACCCAAGCCTCGAAATACATTTTCAGTGGTGTAATAGAGGCAAGAAAAAAAATGAAGCAGAAGATGAAAAGAAACTTCAAGTCAACAGATGAAAGATAATGTATGTTTCTGTGAATAAAGTAGTAATCTGCATGGCTGTTAGTATCGGGAAAGTCATTTCATTGGCTCAGAAAGACCTATATAATGAGGTCAAATTACTGACAGCTTTTGATGACAATTTAATGATGTGCATATATCACACCTACAGCAGAAAGGCCCTGGAGTAGTTTTCTGATGAAAAAGAAAGCAAATAAATAGGAGGCCATAAATCAATCTAAACACTTTTACCGAATGCATATAATTCAGTCTGCATATCCTGCTTATTAGGGCCATGAAAGCTCAGCAAGGGATTGAGCTTGTGTTTTTGACATTGCACCGGCCAGACCAGTGAAATTACAACCTTCAGGCAGCATCTATGGAGTGGTATAACAGTCACTGTTTTGGGCCAAGACAGACATGTTTACTGCTTATTCCACTCCACAGATGCTGTCCCACCTGCTGGGTTCCTCCAGTATTTGGTGTGTGCTACTCTGGTTTTCCAGCATCTGCAGAATCTCTTGTATTTAGAAATTACAACCTTTGGTCCAGTTCTTTAACTATGATATAACATGACAAGAAGATGTTACTTAATATAAAATGTTGGACATTAACATCGGGTCAGGCAGCATCAATGAAGAAAGGAGCACTTGGGATTTCACGTCAAAGACCTTTCATCAGAATACTTGTACAAACACTGTGCAATGGGACTTCTAAGACAGCACTGAACCATACACTGGCATTGTTGTCAAGCACATCCTGTAACCTTGCAGGTCGAGCTGCAGTGGGGCTTCCTGGCGACTGGAGGAAGCCAGGACTTCAGACAGACATCAGCCTCCGAGACCTCCTCCAGCATTTACACTGGGGAAGCTGCTCTTAGATCCTGTGCCTGGTTACACCAGGCATGTAATCTGGGATCTCTTTCATTTCAATAGAAATATTACTGCTGCAAAGCGCTGTTTTATTCATCAAAGTTTCCCCACCATGTGGGTCAGGGCATCTTGCAGCTCCCCCATAGGGCAGGAGGTAAAGAAGCCTCATCAAGCTCTATACCACCAGGTTCAAGAACAGCTCCTTCCTATCAACTACTTGGTTCTTGAACCAACCAATGCAATCCTAATCACTACCTCAGTAGAGCAACACTTACATTACTTTCCACTTATTTTTGTTCCAACTGTATTCTTTCCTGTATAATTTTGAACAAGTTATGTTTAATTCATGTTTTTTCTTGTGAATGTCTCTAATACCATGCGCCTGTGATGTACATTAAAAATGTGTACTAGAATATTATATAAGCAGTGAATCTACTGCATTAAATTGCAGTTGCAGGACAGACCAAGAAGCTTCCTTCCTGAGAGAGGGCACAGACCAGATCAAACCTGCAGCCCGCATGAGCCTGAATTAGAATCCAACTCCAATTCCTGGCGATGCGCTGGGAATTTTTGTAGTACGGGATGGGAATGGGGTGGAGGGCAAGTAGCAGCTTGTGTGAGGATGCTGCGTAGGGGGTGGAGAGGGCATATGAGGGATTGGAGGGCAGGAGACTGTGAGGGTGGAGTTGTAAGTCCAATTTCACGAAGGAAGGTATTCTGTTAAATATTTCACTTCCTTGCTGACCAGCTGTCATTAGTTGTCCTAGGAGTACCCAATGATGGATGCCCAGAGGTCAACATTGTCCAACTTCCTCTACAAAGCTTCAAAAGGACATTTACCCAGGGAATGACAATGTTTTTGTTGCCCCAGACATGGAAACTACAATTGGGATCACAAAGGATTACTCATGACAAAACTGCCCACTTGAAAACTGTAAACTGTAGTTATTATGCTTCACTCGTGGAGAACTGATTTAAAATTACATAACTCTGGTTAAACAGGATTATGCAATCAAATTTTAGAAAAATTTAAGTCATATATTTTGAAATATATAATAGTAACAGTTTTAATTAATTAAAAGGGTTAGTCAGTGGAAGAATTTATAAAGCAAGGAGAAGATTTAATTTTGACTGGAATTTTAAACATGCAAGATACCAGTCACCTCTCAGATATAGTTTCACCACCATAAAGACAGCCATTAGGTCTATAAGTCGTAGTGTAGGGTCATATAATGGGTGTTAGATGACACATATTGCTCATTATAGAAACTGTTCTACATAATTCAGGAACATCGCCACCGAGTTATTGCGTTTACTTAAAGAGACAGTGTCTGACGCAATGACTTTTGGTTTGTTCATAATGCAAGTAAAGGGCTTTAGTGAAGCACATAAAATGACTCTTGCAGGTTTTATTCACAAAAGCCTACAGTGGTATCAGTAATTTTGTTTAAACTAGCAAATCCAAACTACAAAAATGGAACATCCTGACAACTAATTAAATCCCACATCTCAATCATTTACAGGAATATGACTTTGATTTTAATAATCCAACTCTCTGAACTGTAGTGATTCCATTTAAAGAGGTAATGTTCCTTTAAAAGAAACAAACCACAGCAGATCTATTACAAGAGTTTCAAGTGGATGGAGGGAATAGAATGGGTTGGCATGACAGTTAAAATTGAGTCACATCATAAACCGATTCATTTTCAAATATATGTACAAACAAGTATATACATAATTCTACACAATAAGCCAAATTCAAAGCAACAAACAGTCTGCTGATGGAACCCATTTTGTCAAGCGACATCTTTGGGGTTTGGAATTATCTACGTTTTGGGTTGAAATACACTTGATGCAGGTGTTTAACCTGAAATGTTTGCAATTCCTTTCAATGTGCTGAGTTTCTCCAACAGACTGCATGTCACTCCAGATTCAAGAATCTGCAGTCTCTTATATCTCCAAAGCAAACTCTATAAAGTTTGAGGTATCTCAACATGAAATGTCTGAAAAATTTACTACAATTATAAATTTTGAATATCCACACAATGCTTTCAGAACCTATTGACATCTTCTCAATTATATAATCAAAGTGTGTATACATTATATAGCCTCGCGATTCGTCTCCTAAACATTTGGAGAAGGGAATCAGAGGATCAGAATGGGAGTGTGGCGAGAGCCATCTGGAATTTTTCTTATTTTCATTGGAGTTAAGAGAGGCGGGACTGCGCAAGCATGTGAGGGAAGGCAGTAAAGCGTGGAAGATTTAAAAAGGACACAGCCTTATACAGCAGGCAGTGGAGTGAGCTGGGAGCAGAGTGAAGGCTTAAGGGCTTGGGCTCAACGGGCTTAGGCAGAAGTGGGTGAGGCAAGGTAGGTTTAGGTTTCAGTTTTTCCTGTTATTTGAGGAAAGGGGGAATTATGAGTGTGAGGGCAGCTTGTTGTTCTTAGTGTCGGATGTGGGAGGTCCTGGAGTCTCAATAGCCTCCTGGACGTCCACATTTGCGCCAGGTGTGCCGAGCTGCAGCTCCTAAGGGACCGTGTCAGGGAACTGGAGCTGCAGCTCGATGATCTTCGTCTGGTCAGAGAGAGTAAGGAGTTGATAGAGAGGAGTTACAGGCAGGTGGTCACACCAGGGCCATGGGAGACAGACAGGTGTGTCATGGTTAGGAGGGGTAGGGGAAGAGTCAGGTACTAGAGAGTACTCCAGTGGCTGTACCCTTTAACAATAAGTACTCCTGTTTGGGTGCTGTTGGGGGGGGGGGGGGGGGAAACAGCCTACCTGGGGTAAGCAACAGTGGCCATGCCTCCAGCACAGAGTCTGGCCCTGTAGCTCAGAAGGGTAGGGAAAGGAAGAGGAAGGCAGTAGTAATAGGGACTCGATAGTTAGGGAGACAGACAGGCGATTCTGTGGACATGATCAGGAGACCCGGATGTAGTTTGCCTCCCTGGTGCCAGGGTTTGGGATGTTTCTGATCGCGTCCAAGCTATCCTGAAGTGGGAGGGTGAGGAGCCAGAGGTCGTGGTACATACAGGTACCTATGACATAGGCAAGAAAAGGGAAGAGGTCCTGAAAAGAGAATATAGGGAGTTAGGAAGGCAGTTGAGAAGAAGGACCGCAAAGGAAGTAATCTCAGGGTTACTGCCTGTGCCACGCGACAGTGAGAGTAGGAATGGAATGAGGTGGAGGATAAATGTGTGCCCGAGGGTTTGGAGCAGGGGGCAGGGATTCAAGTTTCTGGATCATTGGGACCTCTTTTGGGGCAGGTGTGACCTGTACAAAAAGGACGGGTTACACTTGAATCCCAGGGGGACCAATATCCTAGCGGGGAGATTTGCTAAGGCTACTGGAGAGACTTTAAACTAGAATGGTTGGGGGGTGGGAATCAATTTGAAGAGACTAGGGGAGAGGAGGTTAGTTCACAAATAGAGAAAGCTAGTAGACAGTGTATGAAGGAGGATAGGCAGGGGATAGAAAGGGGAGCGCTCAGACCGAAGATGTAGGCGAGAAGGAATAAAAAGATAATAAAGTTGATTTCATCATTAGGGATAAACAGAGAGAAAGAGGTGGAGAGTTTCTTAAATGCATTTATTTTAATGCTAGGAGCATTGTAAGAAAGGTGGATGAGCTTAGAGCATGGATTGATACCTGGAAATATGATGTTGTAGCTATTAGTGAAACATGGTTGCAGGAGGGGTGTGATTGGCAACTAAATATTCCTGGATTTCGTTGCTTCAGGTGTGATAGAAACGGAGAGGCAAGAGGAGGTGGTGTTGCATTGCTTGTCCGAGAAAATATTACAGCGATGCTTTGGCAGGATAGATTAGAGGGCTCATCTAGGGAGACTATTTGGGTGGAATTGAGGAATGGGAAAGGTGTAGTAACACTTATAGGGGAGCGAGAATTGGAGGTGCAAATTTCTAAGAAGATAGCAGATATTTGTAGTAAGCACAAGATTGTGATTGTGGGAGATTTTAATTTTCCACACATAGACTGGAAAGCCCATTCTGTAAAAGGGCTGGATGGTTTGGAGGATATCTGTGCAGGATAGTTTTTTGCAGTAATATATAGAGGTACCGACTAGAGAAGGGGCAGTGTTGGATCTCCTGCTAGGGAATGAGATAGGTCAGGTGACAGACATATGTGTGGGGGAGCACTTCGGGTCCGGTGATCACAATACCATTAGTTTCAATATAATTGTGGAGAAGGATAGGACTGGACCCAGGGTTGAGATTTTTGACTGGAGAAAGGCTAACTTTGAGGAGATGCGAAAAGATTTAGAAGGAGTTAACTGGAACAATTTGTTTTATGGGAAGGATGTAATAGAGAAATGGAGGTCATTTAAAGGTGAAATTTTGAGGGTACAGAATCTTTATGTTGAAAGGAAAGGTTAAAAGTTTAAGAGCGCCATGGTTTTCAAGGGATATTGGAAACTTGGTTCAGAAAAAGAGAGATATCTACAATAAATATAGGCAGCATGGAGTAAATGAGGTGCTCAAGGAATATAAAGAATGTAAAAAGAAACTTAAGAAAGAAATTAGAAAAGCTAAAAGAAAATACGAGGTTGCTGTGGCAAGTAAGGTGAAAATAAATCCAAAGGGTTTCTACAGTTATATTAATAGCAAATGGATAGTGAAGGATAAAATTGGCCCCTTAGAGAATCAGAGTGGACAGCTATGTGTGGAGCCAAAAGAGATGGGGGAGATTTTGTACAATTTCTTTTCTTTGGTATTCACTGAGGAGAAGGATATTGAATTGTGTAATGTAAGGGAAACAAGTAGGGACATTATGGAAACTATGACAATTAAAGAGGAGGAAGTACTGGCGCTTTTAAGGAATACAAATGTGGATAAATCTCCAGGTCCTGGCAGGATATTCCCTAGGACCTTGAAGGAAGTTGGTGTAGAAATAGCCAGGGGCTCTGACAGAAACATTTCAAATGTCATTAGAAACAGGGATGGTGCTGGAGGATTGGCATATTGCTGATGTGGTTCCATTGTTTAAAAAGGGTTCCAAGAGTAAACCTAGCAATTATAGGCCTGTCAGTTTGACGTCAGTGGTGGGTAAATTAATGGAAAGTACTCTTAGAGATGGTATATACAATTATCTGGATAGACATGGTCTGATTAGGAATAGTCAGCATGGATTTGTGCGTGGAAGGTCATGTTTGACAAATCTTATTGAATTTTTTGAAGAGGTTACGAGGAAAGTTGACGAGGGTAAGGCAGTGGATGTTGTCTATATATACTTCAGTAAGGTCTTTGACAAGGTTCCGCATGGAAGGTTAGTTAGGAAGGTTCAATCGTTAGGTATTAATATTGAAGTAGTAAAATGGATTCAACAGTGGCTAGATGGGAGATGCCAGAGAGTAGTGGTGGATAATTGTTTATCGGGATGGAGGCCGGTGACTAGCTGGGTGCCTCAGGGATCTGTTTTGGGCCCAATGTTGTTTGTAATATACATAAATGATCTGGATGATGGGGTGGTAAATTGGATTAGTAAGTATGCCGATGATACTAAGGTAGGAGGGGTTGTGGATAATGAGGTGGGTTTTCAAAGCTTGCAGGGAGATTTATGCCGGTTAGAAGAATGGGCTGAATATTGGCAGGTGGAGTTTATTGCTGAGAAGTGTGAGGTTCTACATTTTGGCAGGAATAATCCAAATAGAACATACAGGGTAAATGGTAGGGCATTGAGGAATGCAGTGGAACAGAGAGATCTAGGAATAACAGTGCATAGTTCCCTGAAGGTGGAGTCTCATGTGGATAGGGTGGTGAAGAAAGCTTTTGGTATGCTGGCCTTTATAAATCAGAGCATTGAGTATAGGAGTTGGGATGTAATGTTAAAATTGTACAAGGCATTGGTAAGGCTGAATTTGGAGTATAGTGTACAGTTCTGGTCACCGAATTATAGGAAAGATGTCAACAAAATAGAGAGCGTACAGAGAAGATTTACTAGAATGTTACCTGGGTTTCAGCACCTAAGTTACAGGGAAAGGTTGAACAAGTTAGGTCTTTATTCTTTGGAGCGTAGACGGTTGAGGGGGGACTTGATAGAGGTATTTAAAATAATGAGGTGGATGGATCGAGTTGACGTGAATAGGCTTTTTCCATTCAGAGTAGGGGAGATTCAAACAAGAGGACATGATTTGAGAGTTAGGGGGCAAAAGTTTAAGGGTGGTAGCTGTGTGGAATGAGCTTCCAGTAGAGGTGGTAGAGGCAGGTTCAGTATTGTCATTTAAAGTAAAATTGGATAGGCATATGGATAGGAAAGGAATGAAAGGTTATGGGCCGAGTGTGGACCAGTGGGACTAGGTGAGTGTAAGTGTCAGCACAGACTAGAAGGGCCGAGATGGCCTGTTTCCGTGCTGTAATTGTTATATGGTTATATAACTGGCATATGGGAGAGAGCCTGACAATCTGGTTGAATGGTGCTATATTGCAACCTCTCACTTAATGTCAGCAAAACCAAAAAAAAAGATTATGCAGGAGGAAGAAACTGGAGGTCCATAAGCCAGTCCTCACTAGGAGATCAGAGGTGGAGAGGATCGGTAGCTTTAAATTCCTTGGTGTTGACATATTGGAGGATGTGTCATGGGGCCAACATGAAAATGTCATTACAAAGAAGGTACTGCGTACCTCAACTTCCTTATAAGTTTGTGTTGTTTCAGCATGCCACCAAAATCTTTGAGAAACTTCTATAGATGCAGAGTGGAGAGTATCCTAACTGGCTGCATCATGGTGTGGTATGGAAATACTAATAACCCGGTGGTGGATATAGCTCAGTCCAGCACAGGTAAACCCTCCACACCAGTGAGCACATTTACATGAAACGCCGTCACAAGAAAGCAGCATCCACCATTAAAGAACCCCACCATCCAGGCCATATTCCCTTCTGGCTGCTACTATTGGGTAATAGAAACAAAATCCTTAGGTCCCACACCACCAGGTTCAGGAACAGTTATTACCTCACAGCTATCAGAGTCCTGAAGTGGCATATATAACTTGAATCACCAATACTTTGAATTGTTTCTACAGCATACAGATTCATTTTCAGGGACTCTTTACAACTCATGTTCTCAGTACTTTTTTTATATGTTGGTAGAGTTTGTCTACTTTTGTTCATTGGTTGTTTGGCAGTCTTTGTTTATGTATAATTTTTCGTGAATTCTATTGCATTTCTTTCTACCCTGTAAATATCTGCAAGAAAATTCATCTCATGGTAGCAGATGATACATACCATCTCTTTAATATGATGAGAGGCATTGATCGTGTGGATAATCAGAGGCTCTTTCCCAGGACTGAAATGGCTAGCATAAGAGGGCACAGGTTTAAGGTGTTTGGAAGCAGGTACAGAGGAGATGTCAGAGGTAAGTTTTTTTACACAGAGAGTGGTGAGTGAGTGGAATGGGCTGTCGGCGACAGTGGTGGAGGTGGATACAATCAGGTCTTTTAAGAGACTCCTGGACAGGTACATGGAGATCAGAAAAATAGAGGGCTATGGGTAATCCTATGTAATTTCTAAGGTTAGGACAGGTTCAGCACAGCTTTGTGGGCCGAAGGGCCTGTACTATGCTGTAGGTTTTCTATGTTTCTATGTTACTACGCTTCTATGCTCCGATAATATATTTATTTTGACCCTTGAACTAAAGAGGGTCATTCTTGCAGAAAATAGTTGACATTTTTCTCCCCATTGTATGTCATTTTGAAGGTGACTCATCTCAACAATGAATCAGAGTATTTTACACCACAGGAATGAGAGTCTGCTCTGGCTACCAAAGGTTTACCTACCTCATCCCATTCCCTGACTATCCTGTATACCCTTTCTCACATTTATTTTTTGTCTGGTATTGAGATTAGAGGGGGCATTCCGAGTCAAGTAAGCTATAAGAAGGACAAAGAAAAACTGATTAAATTGGGAAAAAAGATTGCAGGAAATGCTATTCCAACTCCTGAAGGAAATCAAACAAGGTCCTAGAGATTTGATAACTAAAAAACAGCAACTTCCCCACTTAATATTAATGACCAAACATATCCCCAACTCTCAGGAGGTCAAATTGCTCTCTTTTGAACAGATATTTACCATATGGTTTGTGAATCGCTTTCAGGCGGCCAATGACTCACTGAAAACAAATATTAACTGGCATCTAACCAAACTCCATGCTTTAGACAATGCAATGAAGTTTTTAAAGACTCTGTCTCTGCAAGTAGGATTACTACCAGTTAACAATCTGAAAGGTGAGGATAGGGTAGATCAGCATTATATTAAAATTATCCATTTCTATATTCCTACTGTCAAGTTTTAAGTGCCAGGTAACATTGCATATCTATGGAATGGACTGAGAAATCAGATAATTTAAGACACTGTCTGAAATTATGAAAAATCAGAATTTATTTTGTTTTTAAAGTTGTTATGCAAAGTTCAGCAACTTATCATTTTGCAGCCCACAAAGGAGGTTTTTTTTTAGGTTAGGTTATAACCAGTTGAAGGTATCAGTAATCATGTGATTGCAACTATTACTTTCAATTTATACACTTTTTAATATAGAGAAAAGCCTGCATGCACTAAACTAAACCAAATAGTTTGCAATATTTTATTTTCTTCTGAAAATTAAGCTTGATCATCTCCAAAGAAGTATTTTTTAATATACTTAGCACTGAAGTATTAAGGCATAAAACATACATACAGATGAGGAACGGTACTGGTAATGTCATTCTCTTACATGACATCATTGCCTTCAATGGTCATTACTTCTTATCCAATTTATCTATTGTCACAGATTTAAGGAGTCAAGTTCAGAACTATTGAAAATAGCTATCTTGCTGCAAGAGCTGAAAACAAATTACATAAATATATTTGTATAGAATCTTAAATGTAATCATGTGCGTGACTTGAATTTAAATTCTTATTACGTGACAGATAATTTAAACAGGCTAAATATTTAAGGTGACACAGAACATTGTTCTGATATAATGTGCAAGGAGTGGTAGGATGTGGGTTTATTTAATCATAATTTCCCACACACTAAGTGCCCAGCCTTGATTATACTAACAATAGGTGTTCACTTAGGGAGGGGAGATTAATATCCTAATTTTAAATCGTCTCTCCGACTCAGAAACAGCTCTGGCTCAAACCTAACAGCAGCTGCTTTAATAATGCATTGCATGGGGGAAATTAAAGTGTTTTTTGGTTGATGAGTTGCTCTATTACCCTCGTGTATGATGACTGAAAATGATTGATGTGCAGAGATATTAATTTAAAACTGCTGTTAAATATTTCTTCTAACTACATAAAACAAATGCCATGGAGACAAGAACAGGCATTCCTGCAGCAAATACAGAAGATAAAGCTTCTTTCTGGGCTGTCAACTGATTGCTGTTAACTTGCAATGCTAAAGCAACACAAATAAATGCATCCTTTTTAATATGTTAATCAACATAAAAAAGTTTAACGAGAAAACTGAATGCTGAACACAACAGTAAGTGCAACCTGCACAAGGCTGGCTGGAACGTTGACCAGATGTGGTAAATCACAGGATTGCTTGAGGTTGAGTGACGGTGGTGGTGGTGGTGATGGCCCTGATTCTGGATTTATACAGGGTCTACTACACAGAAGCAGGCCCTTTGGCCCATCTAGTCTATGCTGAACTATTAATCTGCCTCATCCAAAAATCTGCACCTGGACCATATCCCTCCATACCTCTCCCACTCATGTACCTATGCAAATTTCTTTTAAGTGTTGAAATTGAATCCACATCCACCACTTCTGCTGGCAGCTTGTTCCACACTCTCACCATCCTCTGAGTTAAAAAGCTCACCCTCATGTTCCCCTAAAACATTTCACTTTTCATCATTAACCCACGACCTCCAGTTGTAGTCGCCAACCACAATGGAAAATGGCAGCTTGCGTTTACTTTATTTAATCTCCTCATAATTTTGTATATCTCTATCAAATCTCCCCTCATTCTCCTGTGATCTAGGAAATAAAGTCTAATAACTATTCAGCCTTTCCCTATAACTCAGGCTCTCGTCTCAGCAAGATCCTTGCAAATTTTCAAAGCACTTTTTCAATCCTATTGACATCTTTCCTGTAGGTAGCTGGCCAGAACTGCACACATTCTCCAAATGAGGCCCACCAATGTTTTGTACAACTTCAACATAACATCCCAACTCCTGTCCTCAATACTTTGATATATGAAGGCCAATGTGCCAAAAGCTCTCTTTACAACCCTATTTACCTGTGACTCCACTTTCAAGGAATTATGGACTTTTTCTCCCAGATCTCTCTGTTCTACCACACTTCTCAGTGCCCTGCTGTGTAAGTCTGGTTTGTTCTCCCAAACTGCAACACCTCACACTTGTCTGCATTAAGTTCCATTCTGTCTTTTTGCAGTCCATTTTTCCAGCTGGTCCAGGTTCCACTCCTGAAAATTACGGATCTGTGCATCATGCTGCTGCCTGCATCGGAGGAAGAGTACAATCTATTTGCGAGTGACTGTTTTAGTCACTTTTACTGTGATTGCAAGACCCTTTTGGACATTGCTGATGGGATCACTGCAAGTCTGATTCACTGACTTACTGGCGGGGAACGGGGGGGGTGGGGGAGCTGTGCGGACTTGGTCATAGCAAGGACAAGACCTCAAGCCACTGGAGACAGTGTGGGGTACTGGAATTGGTGCTTCCCCCACCCCCCCACCCGAGTAATCATCCAGCAGAACACGAGCTGTTTTGTGATCGACTGCAGATTTCTGTGGCATTCATGCCTTCTGTCTGGATTATTTTTTTTTATTATGCATGCCTGTATCTTACTACTATCTTTATATGCTTGCCATCTTGTAGGTGCTATGTGAGTTTTATGCTGTGTGACTGTTGGTACTGTATTTAGCACCTTGGCCCCAGAGTAACGCTACTTATTTATCGTAACTTTAAAAAAATATATATACAGTCGGCCATCCTTATCTGCGGGTTCTGCATGCGTGGATTCAACCAACCGCGGATCGGGAAAACCCAGAAGCTCTCTCCACAGCACTTGTTGTTTGAGCATGTACAGACTTTTCTTCTTGTCATTATTCCCCAAACAACACAGTATAACAACTATTTACATAGCATTTACATTGTATTATGTATTATAAGTAATCTAGAGATGATTTAAAGTATACAGGGGGATGTGCATAGGTTATTGCGGATCGGGATGAAAAAAAAACAGAAGTTCTCTTACTAACTAAGTCAGAATAGGTACGGGTATTATTTAGCATCAGTTAGTCAAACGTTTTTCTTCGTATATAGTATATATTTTACCTTTCTATGCATATAAAACACTTAAGAAATGTATGTATTTCAATGATTAAATCACTGTGTTGTTTAGTAATAAATGTAGCTTTCATTTGGGCAGGGCCATTCACACCTCCATTATTCTTACTTTATTCTTTAAAATTGTTCCGATCATTGGTTGCACCGTAGCCCATACGCATAAATCAGCCTTAACGCTTTTCCGATGACCAATAGCGTTTCACTTCTTTCCGATCGCTTTATTATTTCCACTTTATTTTTAATCATGATCGTTTTCAGTCAATGGAACAGAAACACTGTGGATTCAGAGCTCCGCCAGGTCCTAAAGTCCACCAGGTCCGCCAGGTCCAGGTCCTGAGACAGATTAAATAAGAGACTCGAGCAACCGCAGTTTTTGATATCCACGGGGGGTCCTGGAACCAATCCCCCGTGGATAAGGAGAGCCAACTGTGGCACACTCTGGCATCTCCTGTGAAACTAATGCTTGACCATCCTCCCATCTGGCACCTTGTCAAGGGCCTTGGTAAAGTCCACATAGGCAACATCCACTGCCTTGCCTTCATCAACTTTTCTAGTAACTTACTTAAAAACCTCCTAGAGATTGGTTAACCACGATCTATCATGCACAAAGCCATGTTGACTACCACTAATCAATCCGTCTCTCCAAATACTTATACTGTATGTCCGGTCCCCCTTTGAATACCTTCCACAACTTACTCACTGTTGGTATTAAGCTCACCAGCCTATAATTTTCCAGCTTATGTCTTTGCAGAAATCTGTTAATTCATATACAATTATAAAAATGCTCATTTTTCCATGAGTGAAAAAATCACGGTTGTAAGCCAAGCCCTTTTGATCCAAATTCTGCTTTATCCCTGCTTTGATATTTTCCTCCATTTGCCTCAGAGTCTCTGTCAGTTCTCAGAGCATTCCCATTGCTACTTCCTTCCTTCTAAAATGTACTCTCTCTTGCATGTCATCACCTCCCACTAATTCTTTTTCCACTCACCAACATCGAGGACAATTTACAGTAGGCAATAAAATTACCAGCAAAGCAGGAGCACAAAGTGAACCTTGAGCAGGACACTTGGACACATTCTGTTTTGTGACATTTTCTCGCACTTTACAAGATGATTCACAATGTGTATTTAATCCTGCAACGGTTTTCATAAATTTCTGTTGCTGAAATTAAAAAGCTTTGTGAATTTCATTCTGTAACTTGAATCCACTTACAAAGAACAAAAGACAAATTGCCTGACATAATTAGTACTTTGGTACATGAAAAATTGGAAGTTTTTTTGCCATTCATCATCAACACGTCAGTATCTGACAGGACACAACTCTACCTTGTGAGGTCATTTGAAGAAAGCACCAGCATGTTTTGAAAGCAAGACAGATGAGTAATATATGAAATAGATTTATCTTTATATCATTTATGTAAAGTTGAAAAGAATTCCTGGTTGGTAGTAAAAGTAGAAAGATGGAGTAATCTTTTCAATATATTGCCATTTTAAGATGTTGGTGGTCAAAATGACTTGGGCATTCAAAGTATGAAATATTAACATGAAAGTACAGTATTGAACTAGGAAGGTAGTTAATTTGGCCTTTGTTTGCAGGTATAATCCTAGTTAAAAGAGCAAGTTTTACTGGTATTCTATGGGGCCGTGGTACGACTACCTGCATGGGACTGTTTTTCCTATCACATGTTTGTGATACAGGGAATGCACCCAAGTTTACTCAAATAATTCCTCAGCTAGCAGATTTGACATACAGGCAGTCCCTGGGTTACGTATGAGTTCTGTTCGAGTCTCTTTAAGTTGGATTTGTACGTAAATCGGACAATTACGTCCGGTATTATTTAGTGTCAGTTAGTCAAACGTTTGTCTTAGTATATAGTACATATTTTACCTTTCTATGCATATAAGACACTTAAGAAACGTATGTATTCCAATAATTAAACCACTGCGTTGCTTAGTAATAATTGCAGCTTTCATTGGGGCAGGGCCTTTCACATGCTTCATTATTCTCACTTTATCCTTTAAAATTGTTCTGATCGTTCACCGACTGTAGCCTAACACTTTTCCAATGACCAATGGCATTGCACCACTTTCCAAATGCTTTATTATTTCCACTTTATTTTCAATCGCGATCGCTTCCCATCCATGGATCAGAAACACTGTGGGCGGCGGGTCCCGACCTGTGCCGGCTCCCGAAGTCTGCTGAGTCCTAAGGACCACAGCACTGAATTCCCTGGGTGCTAAACTGCATCGCACTGAGACAGGTTAAATGGGACGAGTGGGGGCTGTGCTGGGTTTGGGTATTTGATCCTCCACAATATTCCGTGTGGGAATTTAAACTGGAGGTGGCAGTGTTTTTTTTTACCAGGTCAAGTTGCGAGCTGGACATCAACACAGTGCGGATGGTATGGGAGTCACTGGATCGACATCAACTCGGCACGGGAGCGGTCTGTCACTAAATCGAACTCAGGAACCTCCCTTCTCTAGCCCAGTGCTGATCTGACTGCACCACCAGCCAACTGGAATGGAGGGGGGTCAGGGTGAATTTTACTAAGAAAAAGTTAAGCCAAATACTAAGTTAAACACTCAACACAGTGACAACGGCAAAGTCTTAAAATGGCGGATGGCGTCGCGATCCGACTTAAAATGGTGTATGGCGCTCTCCTTCCTCGGTTCGTAAGTACGAGTTGTCCGTAAGTCAGACGTTCGTAATTCGGGGTCTGCCTGTACTATAAGGAGCCATTAGACAGGCTAGGCTTAAATTCTTGAGGGGGTTGACAGGACAGATACAGAGATACCCACTGGGGTCACACTCTCAAAACAAGAATCAGATGAGAAGTGATTTTCTACTTTGAGAATAGTGAATCATAGGAATTCACTACCAAGACAACTGTCATCCTTGTGGACTCATTACTAACCACTATCTTATTTTTCTTTCAGCATCACTCTTACACACTCAATTCTCTTCAAGAGATCAACTGAAGGAGAAACATCAATAAAGCTGTCCATCATTTAACTGTTTTCTCAAATCAACATTTTGCCTCTTATTTTCATTTGCTTTTCATCTTTTTGTGGGAGGGATGTTACAATATCTCCGAAATAAAAAAAAACTACCTCTCTTCATCATTGCTAATATAAACATTTATATTGGCAATGCTCCTGATGCCATATATATTTTTTACTGCCACCACAACTTTCTCCATATCAGAACATTTATTTCACATTATTAAAATGTCATTTTATCTGGAAAAAAATCTGTTACAGATCCCTTAGGGTGGCTGGATTAGGTTATTAGAGGGAACATCTGGAATATAAATAGCAAAGAAAATGTTTTTGGATAATAGGTCATCGCCTTCATCCACATTGAAACTTATGGAATGCATATTCCCACAAACTGGTCTTTCATTCGCTCACACCCCCCCCCCCCCCCTTTACATCTGCAAAACATTTACTTATTATAGATACGAGTCATGAAGGAATCACTATTTTTTGGATCTCCAATTACAAAAACACAGCAAAACATCTAAAATTCTTGATCTGAACTTTAAAAGGGCTAAGCTGCAAGGCATAATATGTTTCTGCAGGCGAGAGTTATTTAAGGACTTGCTTGTTCTAATTTATCAGTCTTTAAAGGCACCTTGTTCACAGTACTGTGACATACACACACATGCAGTGGTCTAAATAAGGATTGGTAAAGTCATAATTCAGTTTTTGAATTTATAATGTTGAGTGCTATATGCAAAGTAATAACTGTTAATGTAACAAATTTATCAAGTTATACAGTGAGATAACAGCTGGCACCAGTATTTTTTTTGATACAGTTCAAAAAAATCTGGGTGGACAACAAATAGAATAAACTTTTGCAATACATGATGTTGTTACTGCACACAGAAGTTGAACTATTTATAGCTTGCTGACTACTTGGGGGAGGGGTTGAAACTATGCACAACATTCTTGTGATTGCACTTTTTTATATGGTTCCCAGTAGAAACTTTGAACAGAGGGATTATTGTGTGAAGAATGCAGAAATGAGTTTGTGGCGGTCTGCTGTGCTGGAGTGGTTTGTATTTAAATTATGATTTGCAAAAAGAATCTTGATTTTATGAAATACAAGTGTTGGTTCATCATTTTGCATCTCATCATTTAACTCATCAGCCTTGATGGTTGAATAAGCTCAGCTAGAGCAGGAATTTACCATAGCAAAGCACAAGGCTAGTCAAGATGTAAGTAATTAAGAATGCTACTGAAACATTCTATAGAAGAATCTGAAATAGTGAAAAATTCTGTAAGGTTTGAATTTGGCTATAAATAGTCTACTTCTGTACAGACTATCAAAACCTGATTTTTTTATTGGGGATTTAAATTTTGTGTTTATTTGTTTCCTTACACCAAACTAATGGAAATGGTAATCAACCATGATCTTAGTTCATTAAAACCATGTTGTGTCAATGGCTTATCGAATTATAGTCCTTAAAAACAAACCAAAACATCGTCTGAATAAAGAACTCACCACTTGAGCATGTACTTGTTCCATCTTGGCTGCCGGAGTTCCAGGACGTGGGTAAAACTGATTGATGAATAGGCTCGGAAATTTGTACTCCTGTACCAGTTTCAGCGTTTCTTTGAAATCTGCTTCTGTCTCTCCAGGAAAGCCACAGATAATGTCCGTGGCAATTGTAATTCCTGGCACCCTGAGTGAAAAGATGAAGATTAAATATTAAAATGCCTTTCCTGCAAACTGCTAAGGTGTTCAATCTGTTATGTGCGTTTACTGTATATAACTGTCGCTTATATTTTGCAGAAGCAAGGTTATAAAGTTAAAGTAAACCAAACATTTATATAGTCCTCTTTCATCAGAACTATTATACATTATAAAATCAATTGAACTAATTTAAGACAGAAGTTTGGAACAGCTACCTGAAAGACCGTCTTTATTCTTTGAAAGGGAGTGTCCTCCAGATACCATTAAAGTTAAACCCACATTATTTGAAGTATGCTTTTTTCAAATGATCATTTTCTTATTCCTCATTTTGTCAACACTTTGAATAGTTAATCCTTCACAAACACTTTTGACGTTACCTTTTTGAAAGACGATGGACAACTACTGTACTTAAGCTTTGCAAAATTAATATAGAAAAACACTTAATGAAAAGTTAGTATGAACATTTCAAAGTGAGAGAGAGGAACACCATCTTACTTTTGTTTGAATTTTACCTGGGCTTACAGGGTGTAAGGCACGTTGGAAAGGTTGGCATCAAGTCAGTGGGAAGAACTTTTAGAGGTAAAGGAGCAGCAGTCCTTAGTGAAATGACTGTCCCGTGTTAGTTTAATTTCAGGCCTCATAACTAGTTCAGTTTACGCAATGCAAGAAATTAGGATGACTTGAAAAACTGGACCTTCTACCTGTAAAATTTAATATTTCACGTGCAATCATTCAGATCAAAAAATGTGTAAAGTAGGTCACAAACCAAAAATCAAACAAATAAGAAATAAAATCATAGAACAAATGTGCAGGAGTGATGGATTACTGCTCAATGGGGAAAGAGTGTTTGTGCTAGCTTTAGGCAGGGTGGTGGGAGGCAGCTGCATTAGCCCAATACATAGCCACATACTTGGGCTGATTTGTAAGTTGGCAGCAGGATGTGACACTCTACAGGGATTGAATGTGTCTTTTAGATAGGATCAAAGAATCTATATGCAGCCATAGACATCTTTTGGATCAGATTCAGATTTACTTATCACATGTACATTGAAACATACAGTGAAATGCATCATTTGTGTTAACAACCAAGGATCTGCTGGACGTTGCCTGCCAGTGTCACCACACTGGCGCCAACAGAGAATGCCCATCCTGCTCAACAGGATAACACGGAACACAACACAACAGAACATACCGAGCAGAAAAGCAACAACAGCAAAACAAGCACTGCTTCTCCCTCCTACGCATCTACCCACTTGTGCACATAAACTAGCCATCTTCAGCCTCTGACTTCCAGCAGATTAATGCAGACTGGGCCTTCGAATTGCCCAGTGAACTTGTAGAGATTCACAGCCTTGCGGGGTCTAGTCACCAAGCTTCAACTTCTGGACTTTCAACTGAGCTTTGGGCTTTGATCTGGACTTCTGATTAACTTCTGGGCTTTGATCTTGATTTCTGATTGACCTTTGAGCTTTGATCTTGACTTCTGATTGAGCTTTGGGCTTTGATCTTGACTTCTGATTGACTTTTGGGCTTTGATCTTGACTTCTGATTGACCTTTGGGCTTTGATCTTGACTTCTGATTGACTTTTGGGCTTTGATCTTGACTTCTGATTGACCTTTGGGCTTTGATCTTGACTTCTGATTGAGCTTTGGGCTTTGATCTTGACTTCTGATTGACTTTTGGGCTTTGATCTTGTCTTCTGATTGACTTTTGGGCTTTGATCTGAACTTCTGATTGAGCTTTGGGCTTTGCTCTTCGGTGCCAACTCAGGAGTCAATGTTGACGGTGAATAAGGTCCCTCAATAAGGATCCGAACTCCAGGCCTCGAGTTCCAGACTTGCTGATGACGGATTCCAAACATTTTCATTGGTGTGCCAGTTTTTGCCCTTCGAATGTGAAGCAGAATCTTACTCTGTCCTTTGATTTCCCCCACATCCTTGTCCCTAAACCCTAACCTGACCGCTAACTCCCCTCTCTGCCCCTAAAACCATCCCTACAAAACCTAAACAAAACATCAAAGCCCGACCCATGACCGCTGCTTGCCCTTGGGTGGTGGGGGTGAGGTGGTGCATGTAGATATAATCTAAAAGCGATTGGAGGAAAGTTTAGTGGGGATGTCAGAGATAGGTTTTTTCAACACACTGCCTGGGACAGTGATGGAGGCAGTAACATTAGGGAGATTTCAGAGACTCTTAAATAGGCACATGGATGAAAGGAAAATGGAGGGCTAATTGGGAGGGAAGGGTAAGATTGGCCTTGGGAGAAGTTTGAAGGGTCAGAACATCATGCCTTTTTACAAATATGGACATCAAATCCAACTCAGAATCAGGTTTATTATCACTGGCATGTGACGTGAAATTCGTTAACTTAGCAGCAGCAGTTCAATGAAACACATAATCTAGTAGAGAGAGAAAAAAAAAATTTAATAATAAATAAACAAGTAAATCAATTACATATATTGAAAAGATTTTCAAAAAATATGCAAAAACAGAAATACTGCATATTAAAAAAAGTGCGGTAATGTTCAAAGCTTCAATGTCCATTTAGGAATCGGATGTCAGAGGGGAAGATGTTCCTATGTAAAATTCTGAAAATGCCTCTCTGTAGGTCAGAAAGATAAAAAAGAAAAATCAGTTGGGACTGAATTAGCAATAGCAGGTTAGGACTAGATCAGCTATTTTAATTGTGTATCTCAGCAGACCACAAGGTCTGGGTACACAAACACGAGAAAAACTGTAGATGCTGGAAATCCAAGGCAACACACATAAAATGCTGGAGGAACTCAGCAGGTCAGACAGCATCTATGGAAAGGAATAAACAGTGGATTTTTTGCACCGAGACCCTTCATCAGGATTGTTTATTCCTTTCCACAGATGTTGCCTGGCCTACTGAGTTCCTCTAGCATTTTAGGTTTGGGTACAACTGTGTTGTCCCAGTGTTTTCTCTGCAGAATCCACCAGGACAGCTCAAACTTCCCAGATCATAAACTTGGGAGATCTGCCTTCTGTACACGTGCCACATTAAGTTGCTGTTAAGTACAACTGTTCCAAAGAAATTAATGGAAAGAAATGGCAGCCAGCAGAACACCCAGTAGGTGTTTTGGTTGATTTAATTTAGTTGGTCGAAATATGTTTAATGTAACTATATTTCACTGCCTGTCTGTTTATTAATGCTTTGGTTACTTTTCATTTAATGATTTTTTTTAAAAATAGTGCTTTCATTTAAAACGAATGCCTGTTAATCCCATATACAAGCATTAGAAAATAAAATCAACTATTTAAAATGAACAGGCAGGAACGGTTATATACATCCATTGTGCCTGGAAGAAGAATTTTAAAACCATTACGCGGTTCAAGCTAATCTTCTGTCACTGCAGAGTTCATATGCTCCAAAGTGTTGCATTAATCCATGCTGATCAGCTCCACCCACCCTGGTGCATTACTCTTATGGTGCAAATCATGTGGATCACGAGCAGGTAACTGGCGAGGTCAGGTAGCTCACCAACCAGTGCAAGAACTGGGCAGAGTAGATATAATGATAGGTGGTGAGGATCAATTTCAGCTCCACTGTTTCAGTGCATGCAAGAAATTTAATATATTCTGGATGGCTGCATGGCAAACTGCATACCTGTCACTAGATTGTTTGCTTCAGTAATGTACCACTCGATGTAATATCTGCAGAGCAAGTACCTTCCCTGCTGGTGAGAGGAAGTAGCCCTCTCACAAAATCAACAAGGTGTGATTGTAGTGACCACTAAGGTGAATAACAGTGGCATGTTTCAACGCTGCAACCGATTTAACAATCATTTTGTATCAGGAGGATAAGCATGGTAGTGTGGCGGCTCATTTCCTAGCGTATGCGAACCGACTCACAATTAGATAGCCTACGGGGGTTTGCGAGCACAGAGCTTTGGAGCCTCTTCGCCATGGGGGGCCGGTTGACAGAGGCTTAAAAGTGAGGCTGAAGTTTTCGAATAAAGTTTTTCCTTCGACTGCAGTTACCGACTCCGTGTCGTAATTTTAGCGCTGTTTGTAGCACACCGCTACAATTGGTGACCCCGACGGTCCAAACGATTTTTGGACCAGAAATGACCGACGCCGCCTCTGTTCATGCGGTTTCGTTGACACTGCCGGGTTTCTGGACACAGCGCCCGGACCTATGGTTCCAGCAAGCCGAAGCCCAATTCCACGTTCGCCGGATCACCTCAGAAGACACCCGCTACTACTACGTGGTGGGCTCCCTCGACCAGGACACAGCTGCCCAGGTCGCGGAGTTCGTACAGTCGCCCCCGGCAGACGGCAAGTACACGGAATTCAAAGCCCTGCTCCTCAGGACTTTCGGACTCTCACGGCGCGAGCGGGCTGCCCGTTTACTGCACCTGGATGGCTTGGGCGACAGACCTCCATCGGCTTTAATGAATGAGATGTTGTCTCTGGCCGAGGGACACACAGGCCTCATGTTTGAGCAGGCATTCCTGGAGCAGCTGCCCGAGGACATACGCCTGCTGCTGTCCGACGCGGATTTCAGTGACCCCCGGAAGGTGGCAGCCCGGGCGGACTTGCTGTGGAACGCCAAAAAGGTGAGCGGGGCGTCCATCGCACAGATCACCCAGCCACGCTCCCGGCAGCAAACCAGTCCAGGCCCGGCCGCAGAGCCCGCCAACCCCCGGCCCAATGACCACTGGTGCTTCTACCACCAGCGGTGGGGCGCAGAAGCCCGCCGTTGCCGCCCGCCCTGCAAGTTCCCGGGAAACGCCAGGGCCAGCCGCCGCTGATGGCTACGGCGGCTGGCCATCGGGATAGCCTCCTGTATGTGTGGGATAGCAGGTCGGGACGCCGCTTTTTGGTCGATACTGGGGCTGAGGTCAGCGTTTTACCTCCGACAAGTTACGACACTCGCAGCAGGGCACCGGGTCCCCCCCTGAGGGCCGTGAATGGCAGCACAGTAAGGACCTATGGCACCCGTCAGGTGCAGCTACAGTTCGGCCCCAGCCAGTTCACGTGGGACTTCACACTGGCCGCCGTAGCCCAACCGCTTCTGGGTGCGGATTTTTTGCGAGCTCACAGCCTGCTGGTTGACCTGCCCAGGAAGAGACTGGTACACGCCCAGACCTTTCAGACGTTCTCCCTGGGCGCGGCCCAGTTGCCAGCCCCTCACCTCGGCTCCATCACGCTGTCCGACAACGACTTCACCAGGGTCCTGGCGGAGTTCCC
Organism: Hypanus sabinus; assembly: GCF_030144855.1. Classification (NCBI taxonomy): domain Eukaryota; kingdom Metazoa; phylum Chordata; class Chondrichthyes; order Myliobatiformes; family Dasyatidae; genus Hypanus; species Hypanus sabinus. Next base: position 48,585,999 of record NC_082725.1, read on the forward strand.
ATCGGTTCTGGCACCGCAGTTCACAGCAGCCATGCCCAGGCACGGCGTACAGCACCACATCCCGACACAGGGACCACCCCTCCATGCCCGTGCTCGGCGGCTTCCCCCGGACAAGCTCCGACTGGCGAAGGAGGAGTTCCAGAGAATGGAGGAATTGGGGATCATCCGGCGGTCCGACAGCCCCTGGGCTTCCCCCCTGCACATGGTGCCCAAAGCGACGGGGGGCTGGAGACCGTGCGGCGACTACCGCAGGCTGAACGAGGCTACCACACCGGACCGCTACCCTGTGCCGCACATTCAGGACTTTGCGGCAAACCTGCACGGCGCCCGGATCTTCTCCAAGGTCGACCTTGTCCGAGGGTACCATCAAATCCCGATGCATCCTGACGACGTCCCCAAGACGGCTCTCATCACCCCGTTTGGCCTCTTCGAGTTCCTCCGCATGCCGTTCGGCCTGAAGAATGCCGCACAGACGTTCCAGCGGTTAATGGACGCGGTGGGACGGGACCTGGACTTCGCGTTCATCTATTTGGATGACATCCTCATAGCCAGCGGCAGTCGTCAGGAGCATCTGTCCCACCTCCGTCAACTCTGCGCCCGACTGAGTGAGTACGGTCTTACAATCAACCCTGCCAAATGCCAGTTCGGACTTGATACCATTGACTTCCTGGGCCACAGGATTACTAAAGACGGGGCAACCCCTCTGCCCGCTAAGGTAGATGCGGTCCGCCACTTCCCCCGACCCACCACGGTCAAAGGCCTTCAGGAATTCGTAGGTATGGTCAATTTCTACCGCCGCTTCCTCCCTTCAGCTGCCCGGATCATGCGCCCCCTGTTCGCCCTGATGTCGGGTCCGAGCAAGGACATTACCTGGGACGAGGAGTCCGCCGCCGCTTTCGTTCAAACGAAGGAAGCTTTGGCTGACGCCGCAATGCTAGTACATCCCAGAATGGACACCCCTACCGCCCTCACAGTGGACGCATCAAACACGGCAGTCGGTGGGGTGCTGGAGCAGCTCATCGCAGGTCGCTGGCAACCCCTGGCGTTTTTCAGCAAACACCTGCGGCCACCCGAGCTCAAGTACAGTGCTTTTGACCGGGAACTGTTGGCGCTCTACCTGGCAATCCGGCATTTCAGGTACTTCCTAGAAGGTCGGCCCTTCACCGCGTTCACGGACCACAAACCGCTTACCATTGCGTTTACGAAAGCATCCGACCCCTGGTCATCCCGCCAGCAACGCCACCTGTCCTACATCTCTGAATACACAACGGATGTCCGGCACGTCTCGGGTAAGGACAATGTCGTGGCGGATGCGCTCTCTCGCCCTACCGTTCATGCCCTTTCCCAAGGGGTAGACTTTGAGGCACTGGCAGAGGCACAGCAGGTAGATGAGGAGATTCCGAGTTACAGGACTGCAGTCTCTGGTTTGCAGCTCCAGGACCTCCCCGTGGGCCCAGGTGAGAGGACCCTACTCTGTGACGTCGCCACCAACCAGCCCCGTCCGGTCGTCCCCGCAGCCTGGCGGCGACGTGTTTTCGACTCCATTCATAACTTGGCGCATCCCTCCATCCGGACAACTGTCCGGATGGTTTCCAGCAGGTTCGTTTGGCACGGACTCCGCAAACAGGTCAGTGAATGGGCCAGGACGTGCATGCACTGCCAGACGGCCAAGGTTCAGCGGCACACCAAAGCCCCACCGCAGCAGTTCCATCCCGCCCACCGGCGTTTCGACCACATTCATGTGGATATCGTGGGCCCCCTGCCAGTGTCGCGCGGAGCGCGTTACCTCCTGACTATCGTGGACCGGTTCACAAGATGGCCAGAGGCGGTCCCGCTCACCGACACCACCTCCGAATCTTGCGCCCGAGCCCTGATCGCCACCTGGATATCCCGCTTTGGTGTACCAGCCCACATTACCTCCGACAGAGGCGCCCAGTTCACCTCCAGCCTGTGGTCAGCTATGGCCAGCCTTTTGGGGACTCAGCTGCACCACACCACTGCCTACCACCCACAGTCGAACGGGCTAGTGGAGCGTTTCCACCGTCACCTGAAGTCGGCCCTCATGGCCCGCCTGCGAGGAGCCAACTGGGCGGACGAGCTTCCCTGGGTCCTTCTCGGCATCCGCACAGCGCCCAAGGACGACCTGCACGCCTCGTCGGCCGAGTTGGTATACGGCGCGCCCCTGGCCGTCCCCGGGGAGTTCCTACCAGCCCCGAGGGGGCAAGAGGAAGAACCCGCTGCAGTCCTGGGCAGACTTCGCGAGAAGCTCGGTAACCTGGCCCCCATACCCACTTCACAGCATGGGCGGCACCCGACCTGCGTACCCAAAGATCTACGGAACTGTAAGTTTGTGTTTGTACGAAGGGGCGGGCATCGGCCACCGCTGCAGCGGCCATACGAGGGGCCGTTTACGGTGCTCCGGAACAACGGGTCCACGTTCGTGCTGGACGTTGGGGGGAAGGAGGAGGTTTTCACGGTGGACCGCCTCAAGCCGGCCCATGTGGACCTGGCGCAACCGGCCGAGTTTCCGGCGCCTCGGCGCAGAGGCCGACCTCCCAAGCAGGTTCTGGCCCAGGCTGTGGACATTGGGGGGTGTATCGCCGGTTCTGGGGGGGGGTTATGTGGCGGCTCATTTCCTAGCGTATGCGAACCGACTCACAATTAGATAGCCTACGGGGGTTTGCGAGCACAGAGCTTTGGAGCCTCTTCGCCATGGGGGGCCGGTTGACAGAGGCTTAAAAGTGAGGCTGAAGTTTTCGAATAAAGTTTTTCCTTCGACTGCAGTTACCGACTCCGTGTCGTAATTTTAGCGCTGTTTGTAGCACACCGCTACAGTAGCACATTCACCTAATCCTCAGCGCAATGACTACAACCCTTCAATCAACTTGTGTAAATTTACATCTATTCCCTTTGCTGGTATGCCTGGTTCCTTTCTTTCTCCAGTTCTTCATATCCCATTTACCCAAAGATTCACAGTACACTTATTATCAAAGTATGTATGCAATTTACAACCCTGCGATTCGTCTCCCCCACAGACAGCCATGAAACAAGGAAAAAAAACCTGGAATCGATTCAAAGAAAAACATCAACACCCACCTCACCAACCGTGCCCAAAAAACAATCAAAAAGGGCAATGAGTGAAGAAAGCATAATATAAAACATAAAATTCAAAGAGTCCAGGCATATTTCAGTTCAGCTCAGTGTTCGTTATCTGAGGTCAGTGCAAGTTAAAAAGTCAAAATAGCAACAAAAAAAGGAGTGATCAGAAACCAAAACCACATAATGTGAACTACAGAGTCCAATCCACAAACCATGTTGATTAAACCTTGCCCATGACCCAGACTCCAGCACCATCCTCTGACAGCACTGAGGGAGAGAGAGTCTATTCAAATGCAGGAGCACTACCAACCAAACTCATCTTTATCCAAAATCAAGCTTCTCCTTTATTGGCAGTCTACAAATGTTCTCCATCGATCTCTTAACATTTTCGATAACACAGACTTAGATTTATTCTTCACCTTCAAGTATAAAACATGGAAAGGCAGTGAATTGTATAGAATGCGGGAGCTTCCAACTACTCCAGTTCAGATTCTATATGAAAACTTGCCTACTTGCCTTGCACTCCATGAATGATACATTACCACCCAGCATTGGGCATGGAGCATTAAGCTCATTGCTAACAATGGCCCTGACACCATTGAGGATTGATTATCATGGAACCAGAACGTTGAGCAAAGTGCTTCTACCCTTCACCTATTTCCCCACTCTCCCCTGATGTCCAGGTAGAAGGGAGTTTAGTGAGTGAGTTAGTCAGTATCCCTCATTTTTAATAATGGTTGCGTCTGCCATTAAACAGGTGCTGTCACTCAAAGATGCGAGTGCACTGCTGCCTGAATACCTGCTGAGGGCATAGGAATTGCACCTAGTAAATTCCAGAAGGGGAAAAGTACAGAGCAGAAGTTGCAAAAACATGTTTTCAGAATTTTTTAAATATCACACCAGGCCAGAAACCCATATCCTGTCGCAGGCCAATTGGAACTGTCACTTCCAAATATTTAGAAAGAAAGACTAGCATTGAAGTGATCTGAAGTATATGTAAAAAGATATCGTATTAGATTGGTGATTAGATTTATAATATGCAGAGTATGTTATAAATCTGAGGAATTTATAGAACGTTAAAAGCAGGAAAAGGTTGACTACAACCCAGCAGTACCCATCAATATTGGACGATTCGACATAAAGGACTGCTGGTTAAAGTCATGATGTTAAGAAACTTCAGGACATACAATCTACTAGTTTGCCTGTTGCAAATCACGCAATGGTGAAGCCTTACGAGATGTCCCAAGGGTTTCTTCTGGATGGCATTATGGCACAGTAGGCTCCTATGTTCTCCCAGTGACCGCATGTGTTTCCAACCATCCTTTTCACCTCCCCTATGCCTCTTCTGTTTCCTCTCACATCCAACTGGTTGCTACGTTACCCCTTGTTTAGCTAGCTAGTTGAAGAATCAGGGAAGTCTTGATGGACAAATATGAAAGAAAGCGGAGGGAACTAAGTGGGCAAGTGGGATTGCTTTGAGATCCAACATACATTCAATGGCCGAATGGTCTTCTCTTATGGCATAATAAACCACAAAATAAAACTGATACAAACAAAATGGATTGCAAGAACAAATTAACAAAAATAAATTCACATTACAAGACCTATAGACATATATGAAAATAAATCAAATGTTGGTTTTGCAGAAACTGAGACAGGTATTTTAAATGGATAGGGGCAGGGGTGGGGGATGGCAAGCAAATAGCAAAAACATTATGCAAAACATTTCTATCTGCCCTCACATTAGAACAGGAGGAGGATTTACCACCCCATCATCCAGATCATTAATGTATATGACAAACAACATTGGACCCAATACAGATCCCTGAGGCACACCACTAGTCACCGGTCTCCAACCTGACAAACAGTTATCCACCACTACTCTCTGGCATCTCCCATCTAGCCACTGTTGAATCCATTTTACTACTCCAATATTAATACCTAACAATTGAACCTTCCTAACTAACCTTCCGTGTGGAACCTTGTCAAAGGCCTTACTGAAGTGTATATAGACAACATCCACTGCTTTACCCTCGTCAACCTTCCTCGTAACCTCTTCAAAAGGTTCAATAAGATTTGTCAAACATGACCTTCCATGCACAAATCCATGCTGACTATTCCTAATCAGACTCTGTCTATCCAGATAATTATATATACCATCTATAAGAATACTTTCCATTAATTTACCCACCACTGACGTCAAACTGACAGGCTTATAATTGCTAGGTTTACTCTTAGAACCTTTTTTAAACAATGGAACCACATCAGCAATATGCCAATCCTCCGGCACCATCCCTGTTTCTAATGACATTTGAAATGTTTGTGTCAGAGCCCCCGGCTATTTCTACACCAACTTCCTTCAAGGTCCTAGGGAATATCCTGCCAGGACCAGGAGATTTATCCACTTTTATATTCCTTAAAAGCGCCAGTACTTCCTCCTCTTTAATTGTCATAGTTTCCATAACTTCCCTACTTGTTTGCTTTACCTTACACAATTCAATATCCTTCTCCTCAGTGAATACCAAAGAAAAGAAATTGTTCAAAATCTCCCCCATCTCTTTTGGCTCCACACATAGCTGTCCACTCTGATTCTCTAAGGGACCAATTTTATCCCTCACTATCCATTTGCTATTAATATAACAGTAGTAGCCATTCAGATTTGTTTTCACCTTACTTGCCAAAGCAACCTCGTATCTTCTTTTAGCTTTTCTAATTTCTTTAAGATTCTTTTTACATTCCTTATATTCCTCAAGCACCTCATTCACTCCATGCTGCCCATATTTATTGTAGATATCTCTCTTTTTTGCAACCAAGTTTCCAATATCCTTTGAAAACTATGGCACTCTCAAACTTTTAACCTTTCCTTCCAACCTAACAGGAACATAAAGATTCCCTACCCTCAAAATTTCACCTTTAAATGACCTCCATTTCTCTTATGTCCTTCCCATAAAACAAATTGTCCCAATCCACTCCTTCTAAGTCCTTTTGCATCTCCTCAAACTTAGCCTTTCTCCAATCAAAAATCTCAACCCTGGGTCCAATCCTATCCTTCTCTATAATTATATTGAAACTAATGGCATTGTGATCACTGGAACCGAAGTGCTCCCCAACACATACATCTGTCACCTGACCTATCTCATTCCATAAGAGGAGATCCAACACTGCCCCTTCTCTAGTCGGTTCCTCTATGTATTACTGCAAAAAACTATCCTGCACACATTTTACAAACCATCCAGCCCTTTTACAGAATGGGCTTCCAAGTCTATGTGTGGAAAATTAAAATCTCCCACAATCACAACCTTGTGCTTACTAATTCTAATTCATTAGGTGGTCTATAATACACCCTGTTACGAAATCCAGTAACTGGATCACTTACCAGCAAAGATAGAGAGGTCCGTTGAAGTCTGATGGTACTATTTTTAAAAGTATTTATTGATAAAGGGCACAAAAATAAGATTAATGCAAACATACAGATAATATACATCGTCAATATTAAATCTAAAGCGCGGGTATAATAAGAATCAAGAAGAAATAGCTCTTTCGTTGTCTAGGGAGATAATGTATTGTCCGATGGAAATACAAAAGTCACTTTTAGTTCGTTCAAGCTGCAGCGTTTTGGGTTTAAGAGAGAGATGATTTAAACTTGCCCAGTCTTTAGGGTGCCAATCCATTGAGTCGGGGAGTTGGTTTCCCTGTTGTTAGCTAAAAGCCGTTTTCCGTGTTACACGCCACCAGTCCCAGGCAACGGAACTGAACGCATGTGGCCTCCTTCAAATAGCCTCCCGTTGTCATGGGAGTGTTAGCGTTTCTTCTGGTGCGTCTGAAGGGGTTGTTCCCCAGACCCTCTTTTATCCTTACTCACAGGGTCTCAGATGTCAATCAGGTTGGGATGATGCAATCCCTCAACCAGCCCACTCTGGTCATCCCCTGAGGGGCTTCAATGAATAGTACAGTACTCAATACACAACTTGGTCTTCCGGAGACAAAGGCCATGTCCCGTAGCTTTACATCGCCGGGGAAACGAGGCATTTTGCATGTCTCTCTCTCATTTCCTGGGCCCCTTGACCCAACCCAACAGTGATCTTGCGATTCTCACAAAGGAGGGGGCTACAGACATAACACCCCCTTTCTTCAGTGCATTTTTTTACCATCGGAAAAAAACAAAATAATACAGAGGTGTTAGAATCTAACACAACACCAAAGTTTTTTTTCTACAGAGTAACACAGTGATACATTCAATTCAGTATCTAAACAGTTAACGATTACAGTGTCACTTTCTTTAATATCTTAACATCTTGTAATAAAGTCTTGTAGCATCAGACTTCAATTTAATGACCACCTATTTTATTTTTTTCCTTCAGCAACAAAACTAAGGAGGTGTGATCTTAGCTTATGTGCATCTACAAAAGTTTATGTAAATACTAGTCTTTCGGTCGTTTTCAAACTGAACAGGCAGGCTTCCAAGGGGGTTGTCTTTATTATTCACAGGCTTTGGTGAAATCCCGTAGAACCGGCTTTGCTATTTAAAAATGGCATCCCCCTTAACCGTCGCCTCTTTTCCGGGGAGTTCCCACGTGGGGAGCTTGAGTAATGTGGCGAGATATTCAGTTCGACTGCTCTGCTCAAGCAGCATTTCAAATTCTGCCTTTTCACACCACATTCTGGAATAACAATAGCGCGGGGGGCCCCGTCATCTTCCGACTGAATTGGTAAGCGATCGGCAGGGTTTAAAATTTCTTCATTCGATTTGGGAACTACAGATTTCCCGTTTCCTTCAATGATATTTATCTCCCCATTTTTGAACTCCGCATTAACTTTCAACACACCTTCGAGCACAAACACCTGGGAACTCTCACTTCCCACTATTACCAAGGTTAACCCTTTCTTCACTGAACCAAGTCTATCTGACCCACCAGGACGGCCGTCACGTTCCACTGAATCAAATACCTCAGACTTTTTCTGAGCTCCGTTACTAGGTTCAGTACCACATGCATCCCCATCTTGGACACACCCAAACGGGACACTGGCCTCTTCTAGGCTTTCAATACCCGTACCCTTTTCAAATTCTAAGTTCCCCCGATCCTCCCAGTTACTCTCTGGGCAACTCCCTTCCGGAGTAAACTCAACCCCGCGGGCTGAAACAACCTCATCTACCAACCCAGCAGACTCCTTCAAGGCAAGGGCACCCTTTTCATCTAGGACTGCCCTCATTTCATTATCAGGAACACCTTTAGAATTTTCAACTTCTTCAAACAGTTCTGCCAAACTAGACAGATCATCCCTGTCCAACTCTGGACCTCTTAACCACTCTATCGGTTCCTCATCTTTACTTCCTGCCTCTAGGACCTTTCTCCTCGCTAAGGGAAGATCTACCTCCGCCTCCTTACCCTCTTTCCCTTTACTACTCTTCGTTTTATCACCCTCTAAACCCTCGTGGTACAGGGTCGGTAGAAACGTCTCGGTCAAATCAAAACTGGCCGGATTTAAACTGCTCTCGTTCTCAGCTGCCTCTCTCGACATGCTGCAAGTGACCGCGCATGCGGGATAGATCTTGGAATCTAGGGGCGGGGCCACAGCACTCACCGGCCGGCGTGTCGGCATCATGGCTGCCCAAACCTTACCACCTGCTAAATCGTTACTGAGAAGGACGTCCGCGTCAGTTCTCGGGAATTCTGATCGCACCCCTATTTCAACTGGTCCAGATACCAGCTCACAATCCATAATGACCTTATGTATGGACAGCATTTCTGTCCCTTTACTTATTCCCTTTACAGCTACTATCCTCGTCTTTCGACCAAATTCTAGTACCTTACTGCTGATCAACGACAGCTCAGCCCCCGTATCTCTCCAGATCCATACTGGAACTGGTGTGTCTCCCTCGCTCACAGACACGGTTCCATGTGACAGACAAGTCTCTAACCCTTCTCGTACTCTGTCTACCCGGGGCTCTCTTGTGAATTTATTGATTACCACAGCACATCCAATAGGGACGGCTGCTTTCCCTTTTCCTGTCTCTTTCTGCGGAGCAAAGCACCTAGATGCAATATGCCTGTCCCTTCCACAATAAAAACAGGTCAAGTCCGGAAATCTTTGGCAGTCTGGCCTTTCCCCCTCAACCTTACCACTAGCTCCCAGCGGGACCTCTGCCTCAGCCAGCGGACTTTCTCAATCGTTCCCATGGTCTCTCCGGGAACTTTTATTCGAGGAAGACCTTGTCTTGTGGGTTAGGGCATATTCATCTGCGAACCTGGCAAATTCCAAGATGGACTTATGCGGCTTCTCATTCAAATATGTCCGGATATCCTCCAAAACACAACATTTAAATTCCTCATTCAGAATTAACTCCCTGAGACACCCATAATCCTCTTCCACTCTCTCTGCGGTGCACCACCGGTCCAAGAGCACCCCCTTCTCATAGGCAAACTCGGTATACGTCTGATTCCACCCTTTCTTTAAATTTCTAAACTTTTGTCTGTACGCCTCAGGTACTAACTCATAACTCCGGAGAACAGCTGCCTTTACTTTGTCATAACTCTCCTTCTTTCCCTCCTCCATGGCCAACACCGTATATGCCCGCTGTGCCTTCCCCTTTTACACACTCTGTAACAACGCCACCCACTGACCTCTGGGCCACTTCTGATTCACTGCCACCTTTTCAAAAAGCAAGAAATAACTATCAACATCCGTCTCCTCAAACGGAGGTACTAACCTCAACTCTCGACTAACATTGAACCGCTCCTCTCAGTCTGACCCCGGAACTCGTGGCTCCTGCCGTAACTTCTCCATCTCCAAGTCATGTTTCCTCTGTTTCTCTTTCTCAGCTGCTTCCAGCTGTTTTAACTCAATTTCATGCTCTCGTTTCACCTCTAACTCCTTCAGCTGGAGCGCATGCTCCCTCTCTCTCTCGGCCCTTTCCCCCTCTCTCTCTTGGCTCTTTCCCTCTCTTGCTCTCTCTCTCTCTCTCTCTCTCTCTCTCTCTCTCTCTCTCTCTCTCTCGGCTGCCTCCTGCTGCTTTAACTTAATTGCATGTTTCAACTTTAATTTCTCCAACTCTAACTGAGCCGACCACTAGCTGGTACCTTTTCAGGGAGATTTTCCAATACCGCCGCCACAAACACATCCTTCTTGAGTTATTGCCCTTCGCACCTCCCACTTTTTCATTGACAACCTCACCTCTGCGAGGTTTAACTCCTTCGCCAATTTTATCAAGTCTGATTGGAGGCCGCCTCCAGAGTCAGGTTTCTATAAATTCACCCACGTCCATCTTTGCTGGTTTCCTGTCTGGCTACCCGCATAACCAGATCCAAGTTTTGGACTTACAAGCCCGATTCACTGGCCTCCCAATTTGGTGTCAAATCCCGAGATGAGAACCCCAAATTTGTTACGAAATCCCGTAACTGGATCACTTACCAGCAAAAATAGAGAAGTCTGTTGAAGTCTGATGGTACTATTTTTAAAAGTATTTATTTGCCCAGACTTGCCCAGTCTTTAGGGTGCCAATCCGTTGAGTCGGGGAGCTGGTTTCCCCGTTGTTAGCTAAAAGCCATTTTCCGTGTTACATGCCACCAGTCCCAGGCAATGGAACTGAACGCATGTGGCCTCCTTCAAATAGCCTCCCGTTGTCACGGGAGTGTTAGCGTTTCTTCTGGTGCGTCTGAAGGGGTTGTTCCCCAGACCCTCTTTTATCCTTACTCACAGGGTCTCAGATGTCAATCAGGTTGGGATGATGCAATCCCTCAACCAGCCCACTCTGGTCATCCCCTGAGGGGCTTCAATGAATAGTACAGTACTCAATACACAACTTGGTCTTCCAGACAAAGGCCATGTCCTGTAGCTTTACATCTCCGGGGAAACGAGGCATTTTGCACGCCTCTCTCTCATTTCCTGGGCCCCTTGACCCAACCCAACAGTGATCTTGCGATTCTCACAAAGGAGGGGGCTACGGACGTAACAACCCCTATATGTGTTACTACACCTTTCCCATTCCTCGATTCCACCCAAATAGTCTCCCTAGATAAGCCCTCTAATCTATCCAAAGCACCGCTGTAATATTTTCTCGGACAAGCAATGTAACACCTCCTCCTCTTACCTCTCTGATTCTATCACACCTGAAGCAACGAAATCTAGGAATATTTAGTTGCCAATCACACCCCTCCTGCAACCATGTTTCACTAATAGCTACAACATCATATTTCCAGGTATCAATCCATGCTCTAAGCTCATCCACCTTTCTTACAATGCTCCTAGCATTAAAATAAATGCATTTAAGAAACTCTCCACCTCTTTCTCTCTGTTTATTCCTAATGATGAAATCAACTTTATTATCTTTTTATTCCTTCTCACCTACATCTTCGGTCTGAGCGCTCCCCTTTCTATCCCCTGCCTATCCTCCCTCACACACTGTCTACTAGATTTCTCTATTTGTGAACTAACCTCCTCTCCCCTAGTCTCTTCAAATTGATTCCCACCCCCCCAACCATTCTAGTTTAAAGTCTCCCCAGTAGCCTTAGCAAATCTCCCCGCTAGGATATTGGTCCCCCTGGGATTCAAGTGTAACCCGTCCTTTTTGTACAGGTCACACCTGCCCCAAAAGAGGTCCCAATGATCAAGAAACTTGAATCCCTGCCCCCTGCTCCAATCCCTCAGCCACGCATTTATCCTCCACTTATTCCATTCCAACTCTCACTGTCGCGTGGCACAGGCAGTAATCCCGAGATTACTACCTTTGTGGTCCTTCTTCTCAACTGCCTTCCTAACTCCCTATATTCTCCTTTCAGGACCTCTTCCCTTTTCCTACCTATTTCATTGGTACCTTTCAGGATATCTTGGACGCGATCAGTAACATCCCAAACCCTGGCATCAGGGAGGCAAACTACATCCGGGTCTCCTGATCGCATCCACAGAATCGCCTGTCTGACTCCCTAACTATTGAGTCCCCTATTACTACTGCCTTCCTCTTCCTTTCCCTACCTTTCTGAGCTACAGGGCCAGACTCTGTGCTGGAGGCATGGCCACTGTTGCTTCCCCCAGGTAGGCTGTTCCCCCCCCACCCCCAACAGTACCCAAACAGGAGTACTTATTGTTAAAGGGTACAGCCACTGGGGTACTCTCTATTACCTGATTCTTCCCCTTCCCCCTCCAAACCGTGACCCACCTGTCTGCCTCCCGTGGTTCCGGTGTGACCACCCGCCTATAACTCCTCTCTTATCAACTTCTCACTCTCCCTGACCAGACGAAGGTCATCGAGCTGCAGCTCCAGTTCCCTAACACGGTCCCTTAGGAGTTGCAGCTTGGCGCACCTGGTGCAAATGTGGAAATCCAGGAGGCTAGGAGACTCCAGGACCTCCCACATCTGACACAAAGAACAAGAAGCTGCCCTGTCATTCATACTTCCCCTTTCCTCAAATAACAGGAAAAACTGAAACCTAAACCTACCTTGCCTTGCCCGTTTCCACCCAATCCCCAGCCAAAGCTCTTAAGCCTTCACTCTGCTCCTGGCTCACTCCGCTGCCCACAAACGATGCTGCCCGCTGTATAAGGCTGTGTCCTTTTTAAATCTTCCCCGCTTCACTGCCCGCCGTCACACACCTGCGCAGTCCTGCCTCTCTTAACTCCGATGAGAATAAGAAAAATTCAAGATGGCTCCCACCGCACTCCCATTCTGATCCCATTCTGATCCTCCGACTTCCTTCTCCAAACCAATTAGAATTCTATGAAAATATATCCAGTAGGATAGATAAAGGTGATCCACTGAAAGTACTGTATTTGAATTTCTAAAAGGAAGTCGGCGAGATGCCACATAAAACCTGGATTATTGCTCATGGATTGAGGGTAATATATTAATGTTGGAATAAAATAGGAGTAAAAATTATCTAGTTGTTTTCAAATTGCTAAGCTGTAGCAATAAATTCTGAGATCTCAGCTACTCACCATCTATAATAATCATTTCGATGAAGAGGGCTAATTCATGTTTGTTGACAATACAAAGTGGATAGGGAAATAAATAGAGACATACAAGGGATTACCACTGTACATGTATGTGCTGGTTCACTGAGAGGACAAACTGATGACAGAGGGAATCTGAGAAGCACATATGACAGGTTATTCCCTTTGGTCGGAAGAACAGTAACAGTATTATTTCAATGGTGCAAGACTATTGCAGGTGTACAGAGGAATCTGGGTGTCCATGAAAAAGCAGTCTTTATTGTTAATTTGTTGATGGGCAAATAGGACTTGATGTGAGCAAATACAAGAGATTCTCCAGATGCTGGAAATTGCTCTTGATTTGAATATGCGGCTTTCGGTACTAATGCCAATTTCTGATGATCCCAATCACTGGGAGGATGACGAAAGAAAGCCGGGAACGTTCTAGAACTATTGAGTCTAAGGGTAACTAAGATATGGATGAGAGTTTTGGCAGCAGAGGTGCTGAGGGGATTGAAATAGATGGTTTTAATGATAATTGAACATGGCACCAAAGCTCTCCTTGGGGTCAAATGCAAAACCAAGGTTTCAACAGTACGGTTTGGAGACTACAAAATGAAGAGGTAGAGTAGGTGACTAGCAATCAGAGATCATGTCAGGCACTGTAAAACAAATATTATAGCAGAGGCTGTGTATTGTACTCTGCGCCTGAAATTCAGTTCCTTTGAAGTTAACAGAACCACATTTCAGATGCACTGCACATTGACATAGGACTCTGTTTTTAGCATGTGACTAAAGGCAGGCTTTCACTGTGAGAACTTTAGCTTTCTTATTATATTGTGGGAGAAGATCTCCACTCATTAAATTTTTGGAGATCTGACTATTTTGAGAAAGTAGAGGTGTCAAATCAAGTGCAGTATGGTAGAACTGGGCATAATCAACAGTGTAAAATATAAATATTATATTAACTGACAAACATCTGTGGAGATCATCCAGTGCCAGAACATCATCTCCTTTCAGTCAATGCCACCAAGAGCACAAATACATGTTAGTTACAGTGCGTGCTCTTTGTGGGACCTTTTCAAATCAGATGGTTGCTTTGTTTCCCACATCAGAGTCTCCACTCCAAAAACAAACAAAGCCTTTCCTTACTTCATCAACAAGCTATCTGATCCAACTGGTAGTTCTGCTGCTAATCCTGCATATGACCAGTTTATTCAGTAAATGAGGGCTTAATTATTTATAAGTGATGTATTTAGTGTTGAGTGTGTGCCTTCAGGCTACTGTACCTCCTTCCTGATGGTAGCAATGAAAACAGGGTATGTCCTGGATACTACGGAGGCAAGTGCCCATGATGGAGCTGACTAAGTTTACAAGTCTCTGCAGCTTGTTTCGATCCTCTGCAGTAGCCCCCTCCAACCCCCATACCAGATGGTGATGTAGCCAGTCAGAATGCTCTCCAGGGTACGTCTGTAGAAATTTGCCGTAATTTAGGATAAATCCAGCTATTAACAAAGGCCTTTTCTATAGAGCAAGTTGAAGTGTATTTTTTGAATCTCTTCTAGTAAAGGGATTTTTTTCTTGAAAAGCATTCCTTATGGATCTCCTCCAGTTAAGATTTTCTCATACGAGGTGTAATTTAACAGGTTGAAAGGACTTCATTGATTCATAGAGACATACAGCCTTTTGACCCACCAAGTCTGTGCTGACTATGGCACCGGGGTGCTCTTATCCTATAGTAATTCCATTTTCCTTTCCAAATTCTCCTCAATTCCACTTAGATTCTAGCACTGGGAGGCATTCACAGTTGCCAAGCCTTTGCCTTTGGGATATTGGATAGAGTTGGAACATGTGATGACAGGGTGCAAACTCCACACAACAACTGTGGTCAGGACTGAACCCATGTCTCTGGTGCTGTAACACAGCAGTCCACTCTGCAGCTCCCTTCTCCAATGATACCTTGGACACATCTCTGCCATGGTCAGCATGAAAGTTATGATTGTATGGACACTATTATAAGCATATCCTCCGTAACAGTGGCAGATTTTGATCCTAAAAGGTGATCTGTCAATCATCTCTTTAGATGAGGATCTGTGGGCTAATCTCCCGCTCCTTACTCACTCAAAGTGAGACGTCATCCTACAGCAGCAACCTCAATGTCCTTATCCTCCCTAAAAGCACCCTCAGCATCATTTTCTTCCTCTGAAGTCAGGAGCTGTTGGATCCTGGTATTTAAATCCAAGGTTCTTTAATTAGTCAGGAATGAGGCATAATACTTGTTGCTTCACAATCATTTTACTAAGAGTTGATAGAACAAAAAGAACAGTGAGTCTTAATACTGGAAGAAGAGAGGATCTAAAGATGAAACCTAGCATAAAACAGCTATTTTTATACCTAAAAATTAAGAAAATTCCGTAGCTAACAATAACTTAATTAGAAAACTTATTTAATGCTATTACAACTTATTTAAAATTAACCAATGAGAAAATACTAGCCACTTAATGAAGGAACAAAGAACTTTCCAGAATTATACTTTGTACAGTCTCTAGAGGCACATTAGGTTATTATGTATATAAGGACTATTTAAAATACAAGCAGACAATTGATTGTTAAACTTCAAAGACAATGACAATTAAAATTAAGTGTCAGATGCAACAGAACTCAAACTGGGTGGAAATTATGGACATAAACCTGTATTTTACTACTTTATGGCACATCTTAGAATACCAATGTGCTTCATTGTCACTGAACAAATTTTTATTGAGAGTAAACAGTCCAGTGTTTACTTTTTCCACAGATATAGCCTGGCCTGCTGAGTTCCTCCAGCCTTTTGTGTCTGTTACTTTGAATTTCCAGCATCTGTAGATTTCTTGTGTTTGAAATTTTATTAAGGAATAGTAAAAAAAAGATGAACAATAAATCCTCATCAGTCTATATTTTCTACCCCTCTCTAATTCTTTCATTACTCCTCTTTTCTTAAATGCGAAGAACCCAAGATGAAGACAAAGTGGTGCTATGTTTGAACATACCTCGTGTGAGATGACATCGTTGATGTTATCAACCAATTAATTTCCCCGGGGATCATATCACAATCAAGTCTGATTTCAGTATCACTTTAAAACTACATACATACATTTCTAATAAGCAATGGGTGAGGAACTGATAGGAAAATATTCCTGCCTGATACTTCTCTTCATAAATCAAGTATTCACTGATTGCACAGGTCAGGAATTAAACAAAACTTGTGAAAATTTACGGATCACTCTCAAATGATGCAATGTATTTATCTATCAAATGATAGAACAATGATGTATGCTTATAATTAAGTGATTCTTTTCCTATTTAATATGTATATAGAATTCTCTATGCAGGCTACATTTCCTCGATGTCCTGGATAAATCTATGCCATATGTTAAGAGTAAATGCAGTGATTGAGAGAAACTTCAACAGAGGATTTCTGGATTCATGGTTTGATCAAACATACATGTGCATCTTTGAAATACTAGATTTATTTGGCATTTTTTTCAGGGCACAGGGTTTATATTCAGTGTCAGAAAAGGAAAATTCTAGTTCTCCTTGAGAAAAACTTGGATCACACCAATTAAGAGTAATTTGCAAAATAAAGAAACAAGAATTGACTGCTCAGTGCACTTACAATAACTAACTGCATACTTTTTGAAGTTGCTTTATTTTTAATTCTGATTTTGATAGTGAATATTGATTTTCAGACCATTCAGGTGGAGGTGAGTTTCAGCTCGCACAACTGTGCAGTGCATCAAGATAATCTTAGACTACCTTATGACCTGGCTAGAAGGGTATGAAGCCCCCTTCATTTCACTTCAGCATGCTACATGCCATCATAAATAAGCATCAGAGAAAAAGAGAGTAATACTAAGCCAACTTTTAACTTAGGAGTTAAACCTGAAAAATACTGAAAAATAACTGAACCACCAACAGGCACCATAACACAAATTAAACTTTAAAGCAAGCGTTTTTGAAAACTCCAGAGAAACACCAATTAATAATAGGTTGCAAAACACCTTCAAAGAAAGGAGGACTATGCAGGTTTTCATGCCTGTTGATTAAAGTTAAAAAAATGTTTTGATTGAAATACACATTGAACACTAAAAACATTTATATTTTACCAAATGGTTTACTTCCCCCCTTGTACATTTGTCATTGATGATACTATAGCTAAGGGTGCATGAGGTTTCTGTCAAGGAAGCGTTAAAGCCTTCACAAACTTTATGGCAACTTCAACACAGAGGGATCTCAGCAATATAATCAAATGTTTTGAGGAAAAGTGCAATGTTTAATTTATTGGCGCAGCTGAAATTCATCTGGCCAATACCAAACATTAGGTTCGTATGAAGGAGCCTTCTCCTTTGCAGAAGTTCTTGGTGGTTTTAGCTGTGGACGGGCATCATGATAATGTTTTGGATGATTTTGGTATATTTTGAAGCCCTTATGTCAGGCATCATAAATGTTAGAAAGGCTGGGAGCAAAGATTACAATTGCCAGTAAGTGATCTAGCAATTCAAAATTAATAACAAAATGCAAATTTGTTCATTATAGTCCTTGGGAAATATTTTGGGCTGAATAACTCGTAATACAATTAATGTTCTTAATTTTATAAAGCTTTTCAACAGAAATTTTAAGCCATAATATGTCACTGCTTTCCTTGTTGACCAAGTGAATTTAGAGCCATCTAGTTGCATTTAAGTGCAATGCCTTTTAACTGAAACACGATGTGCTTTCTACTAAATAGCTAATTTATTCTCTTAGTTTTGTCTGTAAAAAGGTCAGTGCTATTTGCTGCTGCATGACAAGTAATAAAATAAACTGAAACATCAACATATTTTTGAAAAAATAAATGCATGATCATTGACAGAGGTTGAACTACAATACTGCATTCCATCCACTCCAGGTTACTGCAAACGTAAATTATGTGAAATAACAAAAATTACTTCCAATAAATTACAACTAATATTCCAATTATAAATAATTAATATTGTATATGTTCCTTTTAATGGTTTTAAATATACGTATTTCTTCCTAAATGTGTGAATCAAAAATAAGTAGAACATTTGTAACGGACAGCTGTAAAGGTTAGTTAGAATAATAAGAAAATACCAAAGCACAAGTAATTCTGATTTTTAAAATTTGTAGGAAATAAATGCTTGGTTATTAAGGAAGCTGTTTAACTGTGGGATTTGGTGGGGATGAAATTCTGTGTCAATTCTAATGGCAGAACACGAATCTGTGGTCGGCTCCATTACTCTGCATCGATTAAGGTGTCGAACAAGATTAAAATCACCGAGGGCAAGAGTGAAAAATGAACAGGTGTTCAGCGCTGTCCGCCTGTGTTCGACCAGCCTCTCTCGCTGCTGCTGGCCTACGGAAGGTGCAGGATTCTTGGGACCCACGCAACCAGGTTTGTCTGCAACATCAGTCTTCTGGGTGGGCCTGCCTCGACGCTGATCATGCTCTGCAGTTGTGGACTCACTTTGAGGACTCAGTTCACATTCTTTGTGTGTTTGTTTTTGTTTATGTTCTTTTTACTACTTGCACAATTTGATCAGGCCGCTTCAGCACCGAACTAACTCTGCAGTTGTGGCCTGCAGCCATCAGCACAATAGTGAGGCCACCACTAGCACAGTGCTGAGGACTCAGTTCTGGGGTCTCTACAGTTAATGTTATGTGAATGATATGAAGGAAAATGGACTCAAAAATTGAAGTATTTTTCAATACAGAAAACTAATTGGTTGCAATATTAGATGGTGTGGAGAGGAGGATGGCAAAGTATGTTTTTTTAACTAAGGAATTAAATATTTATTGATCTTAATAATTTATAATCTAGAAGATTTGAGGTTAGAATGGTGTTTATTAACAAAATTTGAAAAACGCTCTTTAAAACTTTAAAGATCTATGTCAATGAATGATAACGAGACAATAAGCATTCTAAGCATTGCCACAATCCCCTGTGTTCAGTTATTCAGTATGAATTAAGACTTTGCATATGTTCTGGGGAAGTTTATGGAAAGATTATGAGGTTGGGGATCGAACCTAATATCCTCAGTCTCCACTTGGAGTGCAACATTTCAGCCTAGTCCTACCCGATGCCTCAGGATTATGCTGATGAACTGCCCCCCATCCTAAGTTAGGTCAGAAGCAGAATCCAAAACACTATTGACTTCTATGAGGATTCTGGGGGTGGGGGGGGGGGGGCAAAAGACAAAGTGAATTTTTCTTTTCCACTTATTTTTTCTCCAGCTTTTTTATTTCATTATGTTTAAGTGATGCATGTGCCTTATAACATTAATTCTTAATGTTATAATTTTAGTAAAGTAAGTAACTTAATACTCAGACACTGGAATAAGGAATTTTGTTAATTAAAAATATACAAGAAAATGATTGCTCATGAAAATGTGTGTCTGAATAGGCAGTGAAAGAAGATATCAAAGTAACTTTCAGAAGGAAACTGGACTTCTAGTTGAGAAATGAAGTTCTGCACATCTTCTGGAAAAGATCTGGGGAGTAAGATTAATCAGTTTTGTTCTTCCCAAGAGCAAAGAAGCCTCCTTTATTGCTGTATGATCTTGTGGTGTTTGTTCTGCTACTAATGTTTCTCTCATCCTCTCCTTTTGCATTCTTTATTTTTTAATACATGCACAGATATGCAAATCTTTTCCTTGGCTTCTTTTTAATTCCTTCTGTCTCCCATCTTCCACTTTCGAAACTGAAGTTAGTTTCACGGCATTTGGATTGGATCCAGAAGTAAGAAGTACTTCAAAAACACTGGAAACGGGGAATGTAGAATTATGCTGTTGAAATATGATTTTAATGAAAATAAAACTAAGTGCATATTTCAGTAGTTTCATAGAAAAGGTATTGGTATTGCTGCTTATTTCAATGTCAGTACAATTTCTGGAACCTGTGGTACTGAGATGAGTAAACTCATCCATTTCGCTTAAATTATTTAAAAAAAAGGGACAAATTCAACTAGACAGATGACATTTTCTCAATCATGTATAATCCACTGATTTTAAATCAATGTTTGAAAAGCCAGCTCCTCAGAGGATTGTAATAGTTCAGATGAATCTGTATAGTCAGCACACTGTGTTAGAATCACAGTTACAGAATTATACAGCAGAGAAACGAGCTTTTGGTCCACTCTGTCCATGCCAACCATCAAGTACTTATACTATGTACCAACACTTGGCCCGTAGCTTTCTATGCCTTGGCAATTCAAGTGTTCACCTTAACACCTCCGTTATTCTTAACCTTAAATCTCTGTCCTTTGGTTACAGGCACCTCTGTTATGGGGATTTTTAAAAAAAACTCTTTGCCCTATCTGTTTTTGCACAGCCCTGTTAGGCCTTTCCTCAAACTTCTCACCTCCAAAGAAAACAAATCCGTCCCATCCAATCCCCCTTCATAAGTGAGGCTCTCCATCCCAGACTTCCTCTCTCTGAAAGGCATGTTGATTGCAGCTGTTTTTCAAACAAAATAACCGCAATTCTACAACACTGATTTTCAGTCGACAAATTTTACACTTTTTATAGCACCACTGAGTTTTGTTTTTCCCAGTGCAAAAGACAAAAAAACAGTAGCAATAATGTACAAAATTTGGAAAGCCAGTCTCTTTTTCTGTGAAGACTTGCAGATGGAACAGTTTGCAAGTTAGAAATGCAGCTGCAAACTGAGTTCTCACATGTCAGAAGAAGTCTGTAGCCCACAGCAGCTGGCTAATCCAAATGTTGCTCTCCCAAAAGCTCTTTCTTATATAAGGGCTGTACATAAAATTAGTGTTTATAACCTGTTGAAGATCTGTATAGCTTCATTTGCATGATATCAGCAATGAAGAGGTAGAATTATAAAGTCAGACTTGAAAGACCAAGATAAGAGTGATGGTGGAGAGGATGTTTCCTATAGCAGGGAAGTCTAGGAACAGAGGACACAGCCTCAGATTTGAGAACCGTCCCTTTAGAACAGAGGTATAGAGGAATTTCTTTAATCAGACAGTCGTGAATTTGTGGAATTCATAGCCACAGACGGCTGTCAAGGCTAAAGTCTTTGAGGAGTGGAGGCTGATAAGTTCTTGATTAATAATGGTATCAAAGGTTATGGGGAGAGAAAGGAAAATTGGGTTGAGAGGGATAATAAATCAGCCATGATGGAATGGTGGAGCAGATTCCATGGGCCATGCTCCTGTGTCTTAAGACTGTGCCCTCTTCTTCAAAATGCAGTAGCTTAACACAATAAGGGGTTACAATACTGTTTGGGTTTGGAGCTCATTATCATTGAGCATAGAGAGAGGTTAGCCAGTTTACAGAAGTGAAAGAAAGGTAGGTCAAGGGAGAGAATCTAGTAGGTGACAGGTGGCGCTAGATAAGGAAGGGATGACAGGTAGATCAATACAGATGGAGGAGCGGACAGAACAGGAGAACCAAGGGGAAGAAATCTCAGGAAGTAAGGATGTGACTGATAGAAGCAAGTGGGGAAGGAGAGGCAGAGGAGGGGGAGGGGAGAAGGTAAAGATGAACAAAGTGAGAGAGAACTCTCTGGTGGGAATGGGAAAGCAATACAGAGGAATAGATTTAATTAAATTAAACCCCATTGAGTTAAAATGCAAAAATATTTGTTGAATACCACTGAAATTAATAATGGACCCAATTTACAACAATTAACGTCATAAGATATAGAAGGAGAGTTACGTCAATCAGTAACCATAAGGAGCAATATATTTCTGGATATTGTGACAGTGCACAAAATATGGTATTTTAGCCAGAAGATCATTCATGATTTTTCTGAATGATGGAGCAGGCATGAGGGACTGACTCACTTGCCCTGCTCTCACTTCTTATTTTTCTCTTATTCATTATGTTTTTACTGAAAGTTTTTGTGAATTACTTTTTAAAGGAATAAATGACATTTATTAAAATGTCATTTTAATTTAATAAAAATTAAATTCCACATTTAATAAAAGTCTGAGCTACCACATTATTTTCTTCACAATCCTAAAAGCCCAAACTAAAATTCTGTTTTTCCAAAGATGAATAATTGTGGTGTGTAAGACAAGAACAGCTACAATATGTCAGATCATGGTGTTACGTACTCGTGACACATGACAGTGATACCCTTGTCACGTGACTGGGGTTGAAGCTTTACTGGACTTGAGGTAATGGTCTTGTGATGGTGGAGTGACGTCATTTTCCCACCAGTAGAGATCATGTGACAGGTTTTGTTTTACAGGTTATAAAAGGTAGACCCCACCCTGTGAGGAGGGGCAGTTCGTGGCTGGATTTGCCAAGTTGACTTCATGCCACTGCGTGATTTAAGTGATGACGCAGTTTAGTTGAAAGATGAAGTTTTATCTAATGCCTAAAGTTTAAAAGGTCATTGCCAGCAGGTTCTTTACGATTCTGCTAGTTTGAGAATTAGTGGAGAGTGAAGATCGAAGTTCGGGAGTTAAAGATCGAGGAGAATCGCTTTCTATGGTGAAACGGGTTTCAACCTTTGTTTGATCCTTATTTGGAAGGATTTTGTTGACTATCTTCGCGTTAATCCCTGGGTTTACCAGAAAGGATTGAGGATAGTGAGGAAGGAAAGGTCAGTGCCTTTAAGCTGTTTCGTTTCGTAAATTCTTCGTGGGTAGTTCGACGCTGGGGATCGAAGCCAAGCGACGTGAAAGAGAATTTAAATCGTCTTATAAAGTCTCTCCTTTTAAATGGACTGTGAGCATATCGAACTTTTGGCAATACCACTTTAAAGAACTGTTTTTGCAATATCGCTTTAAGAACTGTTTGAGCTGCCGCACCGCAGTTGATTTCCGGTTACGTTAGTGTTTGTTTACTTTCGGGGGGTTTGTTTTCTGTGTTTAATAAACGTGTTGTTTGTTATAAAAAAAACCCTTGCCGAACTCATATATTTATTGTTGCCTGAATACGTAACACATGGACAAGTCCAAAAGAAAATGTACAATATTGTGATGCCCCTCTCCGCTGCTCTGTTGTTGCAAATACAAAACCAACAGAACTAGCAGGTCAGCAACTTGTACAGCTCCAACAGTGCTGTTTTTTGCAACATAGTGAGCACTGGTCTCCACAACAAGTCAATCTGATTTTGCTCTCACCCCCTCTGAAGCATGGAGCCCAATTTTACAGCAGTTGAAAAATAAAGCCAAAGAGAGACAATTACCAAATCTGTAACAGTGCTGCTTCCTGAATACAGTGCTTGTCTCTGCATACATGGGAATACTAGGTTTATACACAGAAATATGAAAACTATATTTAACTTGAAATGTCCAGAAATGTAGTTCTAAACTTGAAAATTTAGATCTGAACATCAAAATGTACAATTGTTGACCTTTCGTAAATGAAGAGTGAACAAATATTCAGCAAACATTACTATAATAAATTGGGTAGTAAAACCTTAATGTGTTGTCAGGTTAGTGTTGATAATTAAAATCCATATTTAAAGAATGCAAATTCATCAGCTTCAGGCCAGAGTTAGAAGTCATCATTGGCTGTAACATTTTCTGTCTGCTAATGGTCAGATTTCTGTAGCCAAGACATTAAGTGGAGCAGTTAAACACATTTGGCCATGAACCAACTCAAACAAACTAAGATATGAACGAAGTCCTGCTGATAAAGAATAAGCAACTCTGTGTTTAAGTGAACACAATCCTCTTATGCAACCTGCCTCAAGCCTTTTTCTTAAAATAAAATCCTATTTGTTATTCTCCTGATGAACAATATTAAAACTGTGGCATATATAGAAAAACATTTTAAATCACTTAAACCCAACTACTCCTAACCAGCTAAGGCCAAAACAATACATAACAATTATTGTAGCTACACTCAGTGATTATCCATAAATATTTAATATTGGCACTGCCATAAATTACTGTTATTTAGTACTTCAATCCAAGCTATCACATGAGCAAGATGAACAATTTTTACAGTTAACAAAGATGGTGCTTACTTTAATCTACAATTTCAAATCAAGGTCGACATTTTAATGTTGTCCTAATTATGTTCTCCAACTCTGAAATAAGAAGGACTAAAGGAATCTGATTCCTTGATCACTTTACTTCTGGCAACATGTGTGAATGCATGCAGAGTGCCTCTGTTAAATTTTCTATGCAAAATAAAGGTCATTGCACAAACATGAATAGCTACTATGGCAGATCATAAGAGAATGATGAGGCATTTTGGAAATATACCTTAGTGATTAACCAGAGGATGGAAATACCATAATTGGAAAGTTACCCAAGAGTAGATTTTCTCAATAACTGCTCCATTTATTAGATTGGATTTACTTGAAGATACTGAACATTGAATTTCACTTCCTTAGCTGTTCTGTTTGGAAAGTGAGGTTCATCTTGCCCTAAAATGGAGTGGAAAAAGTAACTTCTACCTATTTGAAGTGCTTTGCTGTAAGGCTATATTATTTTAAGGATTTTTTTTCACATTTGTTACAATGGGAAAACATATTTATCTGTTGGTTTTCATGTCATTAGTAAACTGTGGATCATATTGCTTCATTTGTTCCCTATTGAAGTCTCAAGTGGAGACAAATGTTATGGATTAATTACTAAAAATAATTTGATATTCAAAGTAAATAAGATACAACTGAAGAGAAATCCAAGAGCAACACTGGAATTACTTTTACTAAAGCAAAACAGGAGGGCTCTAAGAAAGTGGCACAGCACTGGTAGAGACTGAAGAAGATTTAATGTTTCAGGCATGGTGTTCAGTATCACAAATACATCACTTCTGAGTTGCTTTGCCCTGCCTTTTCTTCACTATTTCAAGATTGGGCAATAGTTCTAATTTAAATTTCTAATAAGACCATCTATTCCCATTTCCAATAACGTCATCTAACTATTTCTAATTCAATCCTATGGTAACACTCATCCAGGAATTGTTTACAAGAAGCTACAACTTTTCCTACACTCCCACCAGTCCCCACGTCCTTCTGAAGGGTTTCGACCCAAAAAGTCGACTGTACTCTTTTCTGTAGATGCTACCTGGCCTGCTGAGTTCCTCCAGCATTGTGTGCATAACCCCTAGGTCCTGTTTCTTTCCTCTCCTCTACCCATCACTCACACACTACTCAGGCTGGTGCCCTCCCTACCTCCATTTCTTGAGTCCATGTTCCATTCACCTTCCTCTTCTTTCAGATTCTATCTTTTTCAGCCCTTTATTGCCCCACCTATCACCTCCCAGCCCGGCCACTCTCCCCTCCTCCATCTATCACACCCACCTCACCTCGGTCTATGCCTGCCATCTGTTGCTTCATCCCCTTCTCTCCACCTTTTTATACTGGCTAACTCTCCTCCATCTTTCAGTTCAGATGCAGGTTCTCAACCTGAACCACTGACTGCCCATTTTTCACCAGCTGAGTTCGTCCAGCTTTTTGTGTGTTGCTCCAGGTCCCAGCATCTGCAATCCCTTTTGTCCCAACTTTTCTATGTTTACCTGACTAAATTTGCAATGATTTCTCTATACCAAGTGTGTTGAGCAGTAGACTTGGTTTATTGTGGAAGACTAACCCAGGCAGTGCATCTGTAATGTGTACTTCTACAAACTGAAGTATTTCTAAACTAACTTTCCAACTTTCCAGTAGCTCCTGACAAAGTTATAGAACATCACATATGACAAGAAAGAATATATTCTTCAGCATGACAGTTGTAAGGCAGCTGAAAACAAGCTACTGCTTGATGTGTTGCTTTCTCTGTGTCACTGTTCACACTAGTACTACCTTGAAATTAACTACTCATGTAGTAAACGATCATAATGTTTCAACATTTTTCCTGAAATGATACTTATAAAATTTTTTGCAATAAAATATGAATAAATAGGATGCACCACTAAACAATTTATTATTCAAATACCACGCCATACTTGGAAACAAGTTGTCTAAGAGAAGTGGAAGATTACACCATATGGGTAAGGGACAAGCTTAAATGAGTAACTGGCTTTTACTTTTCCTTTTTCAAGCTTATAGCCGAGATCGAAGGAACTTAAATGACCTGGTTTATTCATCATTTGCTTTTGTCAGCAAACTCCAATCATGTGTGTAACATACAGCCACCAGCTGACACATCAAGTCACAAAACAGAGAAAGGTAACCCAACCCATCTGCTTTCACACACAAGGTCTGGAGTTCAAGCAGGAAGTCCAGATGGCTGGGATTAAGTTTGTTCACATTTAGAGCAAAAGATTAATCTTACAGTAAAGTAATCCAAAATGCCTTGTTAAATTGAACAGATTGCATCTTCTGAGCTGCACTGATGCTGTTCTGCTACTGATTGCTGGAAGGTGTGTGAAGCTCATCGACAAAGTAGATACTCTTCTCCATCTTTCTACCCCAATTACTTGGCTTAAAAGAGGACACTGGATTTAAATACAAGTATTATGAACAAGTGGAACATTCTCCCACTCCTGTTTCTTAACCTCTTTCTCTTTAGACTGAGCTTTTGGTCAGTTGTCCTCATATCTCTTTGCACGATGATATGTCAATTTCTTCTGATAATAATTCGTGGCACTTTGGACCATTTTATTAAATTAATGCACAAGAAAATCTGCAGGTAGTGAAAATACAAAGCGGCACACACAAAATGCTGGAACAACTAAGCAGGCCAACAGTCGGCATTTTGGGCGTAGGCTCTTCATCAGGACTCCAAAGAAAGAGAAGTCAGAGTAAAAAGGTGGGGGGAGGGGAGGAAGAAGTACAAGTTGGTAGGTGAGAGGTGAAACTGGGGGGGGGGGGGGGGTAAAAAACCAGGAAGTTGATTGGTGAAGGAGATAAAGGGCTGGAGAAGGGGGAATCTGATATGAGAGAGCAGAAAGCCATGGAAATAAGAGGAGGAAATGAGGAGATAAGGTGAAAGAGGGAAATGGGAATGAGTAATGGTGAAGGAGGGGAGAATTACTGGGTTGGAGAAATATTAAATTAATGGGCAGATTTGGAGAGAAGCTGCTATTAATTCAGATATTCAGAAACTCACAATTTATCTGTTGATTTAGAAGATTATCATGACTGCCCTTTTACATTGGCCACTGCAGAAAGTAAGCAAATTATGTTTTTTTATTAACATATACATTTCTTCTCTTTTTTTAAAACCAGTAGTTTAGGAATGGTGATTCACATTTTTAGCATCTAACTTGTCCACACTTTTTGTACTGTGGAGTGGATCCAGTAAAAATGAGTAATCTGACATGGTATGTGCAGATGTTGTGAAATCATAAACACAAAGAACCAGCAAAATAATAAATCAGCATCATTGGTAGTACTGAGTAAGCAGGTTTTACAGGTTATTGAATTTTACGCTATTAAGGCCAACAGATACTTTTATTTCACTCTTTTTACATCTTATACATTAGATGATACATTTTCCAATGAAACTGGTGAGCTTAAATACAAACGTTTGTAGATTGGATACTCCAAGATCTGGGACTCAACACCTACCTTTGCAATTGCATCCTTGACTTCCTGACCAACAAACCACAATCAGTTAGGCAGCAACACCTCTGCTATGATTATTCTCAACACTGGTTGTCCACAAGGTTCCACCCTTAGCCCCTTACTCTTCTCTCTATAGACTTATGACTGTGTGGCCAGATTCTGCTCTCAGCCTATCTATAAGTTTGCCTATGATACCACTATCACAGGCTGTATCTCAAATAATGAATAGTCAGACTACAGGAAGAAGAAAAAGAGCATAAAGAAATGGGGAAGTGACAGCAATCTTTCCCTGAATGTCAGCAAAACAAAAGAGCTGGTCATTGGCTTCAGGAAAGAGGGCAGTGCACATGCTCCTATTTCCATCAACAATGCTGAGTTTGAGAGGGTTATGAGGTTCAAGCTCTTCAGACTGATTATTATCAGTAGCCTGCCCTGGTAATCACCATGGCCAAGAAAGCCTAGCAGTGCCTCTACCTTTTCTGAAAGCTAAAGAAATATGCCATGTCCTCTTTGACCATCACCAGTTTTTATATAGAAAGCATCCTAATCTGAATGCATCACGGCCTGTAACCACAAGAAACTGCACAGTTGGGGGCACAGCTCAACCCTTCCACATCTTCTACTCAATGGACTCTATCTATACTTCTCACTGCCTCTGTAAATGAGCCAACATAATCAAAGACACTACCCACCCTGGACCTTTTCTCTTCTCCATCCTCCTGTTGGGCAAATGATACAAAAGTCTGAAAGCATGTACCAGCAGGCTTCTATCCCTCTCTTATAAGAATATCGGATGGTCCGTAACATGAAAAGATGGACACTTGATATCACAATTCTGTTGTGACCTTGTACCTTTTTGCATACTTGCACTGAGCTTTCTCAGATTATAATCAGTTATTACCACTGTCATGAAAGATATAAAATTGGCTGTTCTGCGGCAGCAGTTTGGTGCTAAGACATAAGATTACTGTAACTTATGAAATAAATATATAGTGCAAAACAAAAGCATAATGAGGTAGTGTTCATCGACTGTTCAGAAATCTGACAACAGAGGAGAAGAAGTTGTTTCTGAATGAAAAGAGTTCTTTGGGCCAGAGAGCATTGGGCTCTGAGGTTTTAGAGCACCTGAATTGGTTACTTGTTGTTTAACGACAGTTGTTGATCATTTAGAGTTCCTTGTATATTTCGCAAGAGACTCACTCTTTGCAACTGGTGTCCTGGTGCTTTCTGTTTATACTTGTTAAGCTTATTTTGATGGGCTCAGGAATTCCTTGCTACTTGCATTATTTAAGCAGATGCCTGATTCGTGCTTATCACAGTGTCCGCACAGTGTTTCCTGGCTGAGCCACTGACGTTCTTTTGGAATTATGAATAAACTCTTGTTGCTGTCTCTGCATCAGAATCTGTCTTTCCTCTATTATTCCATTACTGCCAGTGCACACCATGACAGAAGGACCCTGCCAAGTACTGGACCCAGCAGAGGTTGAACAGCGGTGTTTTGACATTGGTGGTCGGAAGCAAGGGTACCTTCTCTTCTCAGCGCACATCCTGAGAATATGTTCCAAGCTTCTCTAGTCCACATTCTGAGTTTCTAAAGTTTTCTTCCAAGCTTTTCAAGTCACAATTACCTAGAGCCCAGGTTCAGTGACCCAGGTCTGCATAACAACTGAGCTTCTAAAGCAAGCTTATTGATAAAGTTCATTTGATTCAACAAATCAGCATTCAAATCAATAGAGGAAGAACCCTGGTCCAAAAGCTGATCCCTGGCTGGAGTGCGAAAACACACAAATAACCCCACCCAAATGAAACAGATCCAACAGCTCAGCGATAAGAAGAGCCTGTGTATGTTCCTCACTCGGTAAAATTAAGAGTACATCCTTCTGTATCCTAATTGCTTCTGGATAAATAGTGAAGGGTAAAACATTGTGAGTAATACACACAAAATGCTGGAGGAACTCAGCAGGCCAGGCGACATCCATGAAAAAGAGTAAATAGTCGAGGTTTTAGGCTGAAACCCTTTATCAGGCCTGAAATGTCAGCTGTTTACTCATTTCCACAGGTGCTGCCTGGCCTGCTGAACTCCTCCAGCATTTTGTGTGTATTACTTTGATTTCCAGCATCAGCAGAATTTCTCTTCACTGTGAACAAGTTCCTTCCAGGATCCTACTCTAGTTTTTGAGTTTCATGTTTTCAAGAACACAGGTGTCTGGGTCTCAATGCTTTTTTCCAGGTCTAAGCATTCATAGTTCTCAAAGTCATCAAGGTGCTCCAGATTTCCTATGGTACTCTAGGTTTTCCAAGGACTTTTCTCAATGTTCACAAGGATGTTCCTCAATGTTTCCAAGTTTTTTCAATGTTCTCCCAATCTCAAGATTTCCCAAGCCTCCCTCTCAGGGCCCCACTTCAGGTTGCCCTTGAGATCCCCCGTTTCCTCAGTCTCTTAGGGTCCCCAGGTCTCGAGTCATCCCTGGATCTCGAGTTTTCAGGTCTCCCTGGGCCATCAGGTGCTGACTATAGGGAGGTTGGAGGGGTCTGGTAATGAATTCTTCGGGCCTGTACTGGGTGTCAGGGAATACTGGGTTCCACGGTTTTCAGAGCACCTGAATCGGTTAATTGTTGTTTACGACAGTGGTTAATCATT
Source organism: Hypanus sabinus (assembly GCF_030144855.1). Classification (NCBI taxonomy): domain Eukaryota; kingdom Metazoa; phylum Chordata; class Chondrichthyes; order Myliobatiformes; family Dasyatidae; genus Hypanus; species Hypanus sabinus. The sequence goes on from NC_082725.1 coordinate 48,616,138, forward strand.
TAGAGTTCCTTGTTTTCCATGTTCAGTTCCACACACAAGATAACCAAGGCAGGTATACGTCTGTTGCTGTATAACACAGGTATAAAATGGGGTAAATGACTGGTGCTTATGAGACAAACACTGTATTCCATTGCTGCACATGCTTGTGGACACAAGCCCGTCAATGTATGGCACAGGTCTTTATCACACTGTTTAAAGTCGGCTGATATATAACACAGAGGGACAGTATAGGTGGCATTGTGTGTCACTATGGTACATTTCTGGTGGGTACATTCCTGCTGTATAAAACTAAAGTACAGTACTGGCACTTCATTGTACTAAGCACAGGCCTTTCCCTGCAACACTAAGTCACGATACTGATAGTCACAGGTCTGGAACAGGACTGCCAACAACTTCAAATCTATTAAAAATGAAATAATAGCAGAACAGTAATGGCTGGTGTTTATGGGGGAAATTCAGAAGGCGCAGAAGAGATACAACCCAAAGATGAAAAATTACTCTAAAGGGAGGATGAGGCAACCGTGGCTGACAAGGGATGCCAAAGACAGCATAAAAACAGAAGAGAGGAATACAATATAGCAAAAATTAGTGGAAAGGTAAAAGATTGGAAAGCTTTTAAAAACGAAAAAGAGTTAAACTAAAAAAAGAGAAAAGATGAAGGTAAACTACCCAATAATATAAAAGAGGATACAAGAAGTTTTTTCACATATATATGAAGAGTAAAAAAGAGGCACGAATGGTTATCAGACTGCTGGAAAATGACGCTGGAGAGGTAGTAATGCGGGACAATGATACAGCGGACGAATTTAAGTATTTTGTGTCGGACTTCACTGTGGAAAACACTAACAGAATGCCAGAAATGTGAGAGTGCCAGGTGAAAGAAGTGAGTGTTGTTACTACTACAAAGAAGAAGGTGCCCGGGAAGCTGAAAAATCTAAAGATAGATAAGTCACCGGCACTAAATGGACTACACCCCAGATTTCTGAAAGTGGTAGTTGAAGAGACTGTGGAGGCATCAGACAGACATACTTTATTGATCCCGAGGGAAATTGGGTTTCATTACAGCCGTGCCAACCAAGAATAGTGTAGAAATATAGCAATATAAAACCATAAGTAATTAAATAATAATAAGTTCATCATGCCAAGTGCTCAGGCTGTCTGACACTCCGAGGGAGGAGTTGTAAAGTTTGATGGCCACAGGCAGGAATGACTTCCTATAATGCTCAGTGTTACATCTCGATGGAATGAGTAATGATCTATCAAGAATCACTGGATTCTGGAATGGTTCTGGAGGAGAGGAATATTTCAAATGTTACTCTGCTCTTTAAGAAGGGAGGGAGGGAGGCAGAAGAAAGGAAATTGTAGGCTATTTAACCTGACTTCAATAGTTGGAGATATGTTGGAGTCTATTATTAAGGGCGAGTTTTCAGAGCACTTGAACGCACATCATAAAATAGGCCAAAATCAGCATGGTTTTCCAAAGGGAAAATCTTGCCTCAAAAATCTGTTGGAATTCTTTGTGGAAATAAACAGACAGGATAGACAAAGGAGTCAGTGTAAGTTTTTTACTTTGATTTTCAGAAGGCCCTTGACAAGATGCCTCATATGAGGCTGCTTAACAAGAGCCCAAGGTATTACAGGAAAGGTACCAGCATAGATAGAAGATTGACTGACTGGCAGGAGACAAAGTGTGGGAACAAAGGGGGCTTTTTCTGGTTGGCTACTAATGACTAATGGTATGTTGGCGGGGTTAGTGTTGGGACCAGGACTGTTTTTTTTTCATGTTGTTTATCAGTGATTTGGATGAAGGAACTGATTGCTTTATTGTCAGGTTTGCAGATAAGAGGCAGGTAGCGTTGAGGAAGCAGTGTGTCTGCAGAAGGATTCGGACAGATTGGGGGAATGGGCAAAAGAGGAAATTAAATTTCAGATGGAATATAATGTAGGGAAGTGCATGGCATGAGCTTTGACAGAAGGAAATGGGTGTGGACTATGTTCTAAATGAGGAGAAAATTTGACAGTCAGAGGTGCAGAGGGACTTTTGAGTCCTCATGCAGGATTGACTAAAGGTTAACTTGCAGATTGAATACTACCAGGTCCCACACCCCAGGTTGTTGCCCTGCAGCCATTGGGCTCCTGGACTGGTTTCACTTGCCTCAGCGCTGAACTGGTTCTTCAGCCTGTGCACTCACTTTCAGGGACTCTGCCGCAAACGTTTTCAGTTTTAATGTTGGCTTGTTTTATTATTTGCATGATTTGTCCTCTTTTGCACAATGGATGTTTGTCGGTCTTTGTTATGTGTGGTTTCTTTATGGTTCTATTGTATTTCTTTGCAAGAAAATTCATCTCAAAGTTTATATACATACTTTGGTAATAAATTTACTTTGAACTTTGTAACAAGAGTCCTTTCCTCAGAGTCCTCAAACTCACTTCTGAAAGGAGATTATTATCTAACTGCTGTTGATTCATTCTTGAGTGAAATTCACTGCCCTATTCCTAACGCAAGAAGCTAGGCCGAACACTGTTAAGAAACATGTAAATACAAGGTTTTGCATTCAATATTGTGAGGCCACAACCCATGACAACTAATTTTTATCAGCCCTAAACACTTGCACAAATATAGCAGATTTAATTGAGAAAAAGTCCCAAGTCACAGAGATGTAAATGGTCACTGAGCCAAGAAGGAAATGGTAGCTACTGTTGAATGAGTAGACACTTACTTGCATAAAATTTGTTTCCAAACGGGACAGGCTTAGATGGGAATCTTGGTCAACATGGACCAGTTGCCTTTTTCCGTCTTCTGTGGCTCTCTGAATCTAAATACTGATCCATCGATTTATACAACACTGGCATGGTTTACTTTGATCAGATCAATAACAGAACTGTGTTCCTTCTTTGGTCTGGAATGAAATGTTTGGTTCATTGTAGTTTGTGTTTAATAGGGTCCCAGGAGTCTATTAAATACATTTCCAAATTGCTTTTTCTGGATTCATTTATTCCTGCTTGATAAATCTTCAGCTGTACAATCAGGTTCTCCAAATGAAATACAGACACTACTACTGACTCAATTGGAATACTGAAGAATTTTTCAGCAATTGCAAGTTTATTAAAAAGACCAGCTGTTCTTTTGCCTGTAATGAATATATTTCACAATTTGCTGTGGCTTCAAAATTCATCCAGAAAAACTGTGCACTTTAACAAGTTCACATTAAAAAGAGCATTAGTCACTTTTACTGAGGGTTTGCTGAAGTTTATGATGGGATTTTTGTGAATTAAAATGAGTGATTAGTGAGAAAGAAGTCATAACAATTCTGAAAACTTCATTTCTATTCATTGTAAAATAGATACCATCTGGTATGTTCTTTAAGATTAGATAACTCTGAATAATCCTACAAAATTTACCAAAACTCATGTATAAATACTGTTATAAAATGCCTTATTTGCTTGAATCTTTATCTTTTGTATTGCTCACTTTCATAAGAACAATTGTACAATCTCTCAAGATCCACATCAACCTGTCAAAGTTTAGCAACATTTTTCTTCAACATCTGGCTGTGTTCCATCCCATTACCTACTTGATCTTTTCCTCAAACTCTTAATTTTTGTCTACCTGTCCACCAACTGTGCTATTCGATGGCACATAACACATTATGGGGTTGGGTGATACAAGAGGTCCTTCAGCAGAACAATTGACATTCCATGTGACTGTGAAAAACCAGAATGGATGAATTTGAAGGCTGGCTAACACCACTTTGAACAGATTATAAAGACACAATTTATAGAACTACAGAACACACATGATAACCCGCTGCTATGACAGTGTCAACCAAACCAACCAATATAACAAATCTGACTGCTTTAGTCAAAGACATAATACTGCTAATTATATCAGGATAACTAGCCTATTTTGCCCCCTTAGTAGAGGAAACCAACAATTAAACCTCACTGAAGGAGATACTATGGTTCAGAATTATTAAGACCAAGAAATTATGCACTCAAGTTAGATACAACAGGAATCAAGCTCTTTGGGCCACAAGTCTCTCATACATACAAAACAAATAAAAGATATTATATATCACATGTTTTGTAGTTATATGTTCTTTCCAATTTCACGCAAGAAACACAAACTTAAAAAGTGCCATTCCTGCCTTAGCAGAAGCTCTTAAATTAATTCAGCTTCAATGAAACCTTTGAATGATGGACAGCAATGGATGATAAGCCACTGTTCTGCCAGTTATTTACATCTAGAGCGAGGACTGAATGGTCAGGCTCCATATCAAACCCCTTGCCCACAGATACAATCTTATCTGCAACAAGAGAGACATTGCAATTGTCATGAAAATTTGATGGTGGGTTTCCTGACTGCAGCTCAGGTAAGGAATGGCCTTTAATTTGTGCAAGCCTTTCTCCTTCCAACACAGAACATAAGAAATAGGAGGAGATATTGGCCAAATTGCCCTCAGACTTGCCTCACCATCAATAAGGTCATGGCCAATCCAATCCTGCCCTCCACTTTCCTGCCAGATCCCCACAATTCTCGTCTCCCATATACTTCAAAAACCTCTCTATTCTGATTATATTTAATGGCACTGCAGGTATATGAGGTAAAGAATTCGAGAGGCCAAAGCCATCGGAGAAGAAATCTTTCTTCGTTTCTTCCTGAGATGTGTGATCCCTTATTCTGCAGTTTTGTTCCTTGATTCAAGATTCCCCAAGAAGGGGAATTCTGATTGATTACATTGCTGCATGTACTTTAATATGTAAATGTATGGAGGGCTGCTATACAACTTATCAAGTGTGTATGAAATAGTGATTGATTTTCTGCTTTAAACAATTGTAATAGCACTTTAAAATTATGCTGAATGTAGCAGAATTTAAAGCTCTTCTTTATTTGTTACAGTTGAATCTCTATTTTACATGATTTTGCTCTTGTTAGGTTTTGGAACCAATATTAGGTCATTAGGTACATTTAATGTCAGAGAAATGTATACAATATACATACTGAAATTCTTTTTCTTTGCAAACATCCACAAAAACAGAGGAGTGTCCTAAAAAATGAATGAGAGTTAAATGTTAGAACCCCAAGGCCCCCTAGCTCCCCCCTCCCATGCATAAGCAGCAGCAAAGCAATGATCCCCCCTTCCCTACCAGCAAAAGAAGCATCAATAAAGACACAGACTTGCAGTACCTCAAAAGCTACTCGTTTACCCAGTAATTCAACATACCACAGGCTTTCTCTCTCTCTCCCTAATAAGGGAAAAAGAGGTGACCCTGTTTCAAGTTATAGACAATCACTTTATATCCACACATACTTACTAACATATTTAATAAAAATTGATCCTAGTACCTCGCTTCCCTAGGGCAAAATAGAATTTAACATGAGGGACAACAATATAATATTGGAGGCAAACTTTCTGTGATTATTCAAAAGGCAGCTGGTTCCTGCCATGGTGATTTCCTTTGAAAGCTGAAATAGATAGAGTGAATGCTCTCCCTCATCAGAATTTATCACTGACCCACCAAAGATTTAAATAAACCTAGAATCTGCCGAATGAACAGTTGTGAATTTTGTGCTGTTATCCTGAATCACAACTTAAAGTAATGGTGTTCCCACTAAACAATTTACATTTTTCATTTAGGAAGGCTACAATCTTGACAGTTTAAAGTGGGAAACATCTCAGCTTGGAGAAGGAAGCAACATCAACATATTCAGTGAAGTACAAAGTAAATATTCAGCATGTTCAAAGCTTCTGAAAATTAAATTTTATATCTTACTGTATCAACAAAATAAAATGAGACATATGTATCATTAAATCAATCTGTTGATGAAAGAACTTGACCCTGAATGCCTGTGTTTAACTCTCATGTTGATCTAATCAAAGCCACCGAAGTTAATATTCACTAACTTTATTTTTTAGTTTTGTTATATGTACATCAAAACACATAATGAGATGCATCATTCCTATCAATGATCAACACAGACCAGGGATGTGCTGGGAGCAACCCGGAAATGTACCCATGTGTCCGTAACCAACACAGCAAGCCCACAACTTACTAACCTGTCCAACTTAGGAATGTGGGAAACTGGAGCACCCAGGGAAACCCCGTAGTCACAGGAATATGTAATATTTCTTACAAACAGCGACAGGAATTGAACCCTGATCACTGGTGCTGTGAATGGTTTGCTAGCTCCTATGCCACCATACTGGCATTCAAATGGCTGGACGAATCTTCCACTTAACTCAACATAGTAAGAGATATAATTTACAAAGTTAGGAAAGTATGAGACGCAAGTTGACAATGTTACCATCAAACTCAGTTTCAGATTTTAAATCCAGTAAATCTCGATTACCACAGACAAAAGGCTAGAGGAACTCAGCAGGACAGGCAACATCCAAGGAAAAAAGAAACAGTCAACCTTTCAGGCTGAGACCCTTCATCAGGACTGGGGAAAAAAGTGAGAAATTAGAGGAAGAAGGTAGGGGGAGGGTAGGAAGTAGTACAAGGTGGTGGGTGATAGGTGAAACTGGGAGAGGGGGAGGGGTGAAGTAAAGAGATGGGAAGCTGGTAGGTGAAAGAGGTAAAGAGCTGGAGAACGGGGGAATCTGACTGGAGAGGGTAGAAGACCATGGAAGAAAGGGAAGGGGAAAGAGCATCAGAGGGAGGTGAAGGGCTGATAAGGAAATGAGGTGAGAGAGGGAAATCGGAATGGGAATAGTGAAGGAGGGGTAATTACAAAAAGTTCGAGAAATTGATGCTCATGCCATCAGGTTGGAGTTTACCCAGATGGATATAAGGTGTTGCTCCTCCAACCTGAGGTGTGGCCACATTACAGCAGTGAAGGAAGCCATGAACCAACATGTCGGAATAGGAATGGGAATTAAAATTGATGTTGACACCAGGAGATCCCACTTTTTCTGCCAGGCGGAGCATAGGTGCTCGGCAAAGCAGCCTCTCAATCTACTAGGCTGAGTTACACCAATATACTGGACGCCACAACAGGAGAACCTGATACAGCAGATAACCCAACATACTCAGAGGGAAAGTATCGCCTCACCTGGAAGGGCTGTTTGGGACACTAATGTGAGTGAGGGAGGAGGTCCAGCGGCAGGTATGGCACTTGTTCCTATTGTGAGGATGAGTGCCAGCAGGGAGATCAGTGGCGAAGGATGAATGGACAAGGAAGCCACGTAGATCCCTGCAGAAAGCTGAAAGTGGGGGGAGGGGAAGATGTGCTTGGTAGTGGCATCCCATTGGAGATGGCAGAGTAACAGAGTGAATTTTGATTAACTGGGCCATCTTATAGGTGCAGCTCTTATCGATCCTAAATTGAGTAAATAGCCAGGATTCCTTTCACTTATTTGGGACACTATTGTGCTTACTTGGGGTAAGAGATTATTGCCAAACAGCTTCTAACTAACATCAGCCACGTGCAGTTGTGTGGCTGTTAGACATTACACCATGCACAGAGTGATTCATTTATAAATAGTATCAGTTACCTGTGTTTTTGCTAACAAAGCAGTGATTTTTGCCAGTGATAGTGAAAAATAAGCAGCAAGGCAATTCAGAAATGATTTGCTCACTGCAGTTTTAAGCATTCAGGCTTGGATATGCCAGAAATGGCCAGAAGAGAAAATGAAACTATTTCACTACTTCGACAAGTTAGGAATTACGTAGAATTTGAAGGATCAACAATCCTGAGTGTTACAATGAAAATAAAGATTTGGAGGATGTATGAAGGCAGTCTATAATTTGCATTAGGTGGCTGTGTTGATTTTGTTTATTTACAGTCAATCAAAAGAACATGGCAGATGAATTCCTCCGTCAATAACTACTGGGAACTAATACACCATTTTATAGTACTGTAGAGGATTGGTAGTGCTCTAATTTGTTTTGCATTTCATTTAAATACATAAATTGTTGCTCAGTTAAATGGTAGCTTGTTTTTTTGATACTTTTCACCAATCTCCATGAAAGTTCAGATAATTGAGACAGCTGTTTAAATGGGCCAATATGTATGGATCCCGTTGTGTCTCAATAACTGGAATCCACTGAATCCAATCATAACCTTTTTGCAAAGTGGGAGATTTTCTGCTTCATATAAATGTTCTTAAAACTGTACTTTGATAACACTGCAAGTTAGCAATACCATTAACCTGCATGATCACAAACATAAAATCATCAAAGAAACAATGAAATTAGCTCAAGAATAAGCCATCTTAAGAAGTATACAAACATCGACCTTTGAGAGACTTAATTTACTGAGTCTAAAAGAGCTGGACAGAACTATCAAACAGTGGTTCACATTCAATGGCATGCTAGTAAATAATATACAAACCTGTTTTTTTATAAAATGCCTGCTAGTGCTGATGCACTGAACAAAATAACACATCCTGAAGAACCAATTCACACGGTACAATTAGTAAATGTGGCTAGGGACTCAGCCACTTGTCATGGCAGGGTCCAACTAGGCAAAATCAATCTGAAATCATGTAGGAACTAACAAATAGGAAAATACCAAATTCTGTGTCAGATCAGGTACAGAAAACAAATTAAAGAAGCAAAGGACTAGGTTAAGAAAGGGAGATAAAAGTCAAGGGAATAAGAAAAGGTTAATCTACCGATAAAATATGATTGAAATTTCACAGTTTCATTTCACAAGTTCTATGTGTCTTACAATTAAGACCTACCCTTCTATAACTCCAAAGAATAAGCCCTAACTTCTCCGCTACATCAGATAAGTGTTGGAACTACGAGCGTTCAGTATATCTGAATACAAGATACAAGTTGGATAGTGAAATACTGTTATTGCACAGCCATTAGAAGGCCAGAAATCCCTGTAAGCTTGATTTCACCATCTGCAGTTACTATTATTTGCAGTCTGACTTCTAAAATAAGAACTGATTTTTCTCCCCATATACACTTGTAATACAAATATTATCCCAAAATTGAGATCCAAAGAAAAAAGACAAAATTAACTGTTGTTCCTTTAAAAATAAACCTGAGCATTACAGAATATATACAGAAAGATAGAAAATTATTTTAGTAGGGATCAAATGAAGTATGGTACAATGATTAATGCAGAGCAAAAATAAAATTGTAACTATAAATACAGACAAAGGAAAATATTTAATATGTGCAAGTGATTAATTACGCATGATGGTGAAAATCAGGTTTACAAGATGAAGATACTGCTGAAAAAAATAGCATGAGGAACAGGAGCAGGCCATCCTGCCCTTGAGCCTCTTCTGCAATTCAATCAGATCTTCAGAAGTAATGAGCTAAATGAAAAGAAAATGGATATGAATTTGTAAAACTTAAAAGTAACACAAACAAGATAGTGTTACAGAGGGAAGATATAGAGCAACAAGATAGAGACAGCAGGGTTAATTCTGATCGTAGGCAAGGACATGATAGTTTAATTGGCCTCCCTGCTGCAAGCATGCATAGTTCTACATTGAAGTTTGTAGTGATGATTGTTATTCTGCAGGCATTATTTCATTTTCTTACTATCTATCTGTGAGTCACACTGTTCCAGTTAAAGTGAATACTTGGCCCCTTGACCCTGTTTTACCATTCAGTAATTCACGGCTGATTTACTTCAGGCAACATATTTCAGCACTTCACCTTATATCCCAATTTTAAAAAATCAATTTCTGTCTTGAATACACTGAATGACTGAACTTTCACAGCCCACTTAGGCAATGAATTTCAAATTATGCCCTACTTTCTGGTGAAGAAATTGTTTTCAACTTGCTCCTGAAAAGACAATCCATTACTTGGAGACTACGATCTCTGTTTTCAGATATCTTAGCCAGGAAAATTTCAACTCTCCAAGTTTATTCGTGTCTTCTTTTAATTTGCTGGTACTAATTCCCAAAGATAACATGCAAAAGTTGTATTTATAAACCCAAAATCTTAATCAGAAATGCAAATTAAGAAAAGAATCAGTGCTAGCGCTACTGCTTATAGAGTGCCTCTATTTGCCTCCTCCCACTGGGAATAGTTACATATTGTTTTCACTCCCTCCGTACTATACCAATGGTAGTTAGCTATGTACACTGTCCCCCGACTCTCCAATCACTCTCATTAAAGGATTACTTATCAAAATCCTTTTGAATATCTGAATGAATTATGCCTAGAGCATTACCATTATCTATTTTTTATTGCATCTTCAAACGCTCAGTAAGTTTGGATATGTAGGATCTGGGTATGTGAAGTTGGTTCAATGGCACAACCAGGGAAGCTGCTGCTTCACAGATCTCTAGTAACTCCGGTTCACCCCAACCTCTGCACTGACCAGCATGGAGGTTGCACATTTCCTTTGTGATTGGATGGCTTACATTCCAGCTGCTTTATAGAGATGTGGGAGGAAACCTTCATTCCGAGTCGTAAGAGTATGGAACCAGCTGCCAGTGCAAGTGGTGCAGGCGAGCTCGATTTCAATGTTTGAGAAGCTTGGATAGATACATGGATGGTAGGGATATGGAGGGCTATGGTCCCGGTGCAGGTCGATGGGAGAAGGCGGTTTAAATGGCTCTGCATGGACAAGAGGGGCTGAAGGCCTGTTTATGTGCTGTACTTTTCTATGACTCTAGATGAAGGTTGGTAGGTTAATGGCCACTGTAAATTTCTCCTGAGTGGGTGAATTCCACTATCTGGAGGGGGAGAATGAGAATGTGGAAGAGAATAAAAAGCGACTGATATAAGTATGTCTTTGCTGTTCAGGATTTTCCCAAGGAGGCTGAAGAGCCTGCTTTGGTACTGTATGTTACTATGAATCTATCATAAAGATATTTCCTTTGTAGCTGTTCAATCTTTCCTTTAGAAAGGATTATTTTTCCTTACTTTGATGGTGAGATGACTGTTTCATAATTCTCTGGACATGCTCTATTCCTCTTTTCAAATATAGGTATAATATCAGCTATTTGCCAATTCTGTATCACTATATCTTCTCCCAATAAGTACATAGAATTAGTTGCAATTTTGGTGCTTTTGATTATAAGGTAAAATAGAAACCAAGAGCTTATTAAGTCAGACATCCTGTTGAAGTTTTACTGCTTAATATGTTAAGATCAATCAAAACACTAACTAGTGTCATAAGCACACAACTGTCATCACAAAGGCAGCATCTTCACTTTCTTTGAAATGTATGTAAATTTGGCACGGCACCAAAAATTTGACAAACTTCAAAACATAGACAGTGGAGAGTATCCTAACTGGTTACATCATGGCCTAGTATGGAAACACCTATGCCCGGGAACAGAAAAGGCTAAAGAAAGTGATGGATGTAGTTCAGTCCATCACAGGCAAAGCTCTTCCTACTACGGAGTACATTTACATGGAGTATTGTCACAAGAAAGCAGCATCCATCAGTCTGCCACCATCCAGGCCATGCCCTCTTCTCACTGTTACCATTGAGCAGGAGGTAAGGCAAGACAAGTTTATTTGTATAACACTTTATAAACACAAGGCAGTTTAAAGAGCTTTACATAAAACAAGATATAAAAATCAAACATCAAGTTCAGTGAAGTCTTAGTGAGAGCTCTAGAGGCAGTGCTCTGAATGAGCTGCAGCTGTCCTGTGAAAACGCTATCACAGTAGTCAAGCCTACTAAAAATAAATGCATGGACAAATTTTTCTAGATCTTGCTGAGATATAAGCCCCTTAACTCTCACTATATATTTTTAAGATAGTAGTAGGCTGACTTTGTAATTGTCTTAATGTGGCTGTTAAAGTCGGAGTCCATCACAACACCAAGGTTTCTGGTTTGTGGTCTGTGATGACAAGGATTCTAAGTGAGCACCGACATTTAATCATTCTTTTTTTGCACCAAGTACAAGTATTTCAGTTTTCTCTTTGTTTAACTGGAGGAAATTTTGGCATATCCAATCAGTGATTTGTTGATTGCAGTTTTTTAGTGATTGTATGAGGTACAGGAGCCTTAGGTCCCACACCACCAGTTTCAGGAACATTATTACCCTACAAATATCAGGCTCCTAAACTGATGTAGATAACCTCATTCATCACTACTCTCAACTGATTTTCTACAACCTACAGATTCACTTTCAACAACTCATGGCCCCTGTATTATTTTCATTTGTGAAGTAAATCTTCTCTTGCACGTTGATTGCCTTCACAGTCTTTGCTTATGTAGAGATTTTTGTAAAATTCTAGTTATTTCCTTTTTCCTGTAAATGCCTACGAGGAGATGAATTTCAGGTTAGTATATGGTAACATATACGTAATTTGATAATAAATTTACTTTGAACTTGGAACTTTAATGCTTCATGCAGATCCCTGAGCCACAGGCATCAGAACAAAAGTACCTCCTTCGGGACATTGGAAAGCTACACTAAAACATCACTGTGATTTGTACCCATCAACTAAAATTTACAAAATCATGAAGTCTGATCAGATGACAGGATCCAAAGCAAACTTGTCTCTTGGAGTTTCCATGGGCCCCAGGTTGTTCAAATAATCTCTTGAGATTTGTTTAGTTGAGCTATCACACTAACTTTAATCATATTTCAGGTACAGACATGATGAGTTATAATTTAAATGAGTTTTTTGGAACATAAGCATTGATTATTATATTGAATACATAACATACTGTATAAAGATTCTTGATTAAGGATAGCAGTGCATGTTGGTGTAAAAGTATCTTAGCTCAGAGCTCTGGATTCTAACAGAGCTCCAGGTATCATCTATGCCATCCAAAAGGAAGAATGAATTGTTGGCAAGTGCCTTCCCCTGTGGAGGAGAGAGAAATAAAATCTAAGGAAGCACCATTCTGGGCTGGTGTCTTACACCTGCTAGTAGCCAACTTACGAGCCAACTCACTGGTAAAAACCTGAGAGCAGATTGCCAGAATATTATACTGTTTCACTTAAAAGAGATAAAGCAAAAACTGTAAAACAGCTATTTAAAGTAGACTTTTAAACTATGACTCCATAATTCCACTGCACTGTAGTATGGGATATCAGGACATTCCAAATCAAAGTAAGTTCATTTTTCGATATGCTTATTTACTTAATTTCAGTCACAACTGGCAATGAAACAAAATAACCTATCCCATAAATAGTAAAATTCTCTTACAAAACACTGGAGGAACTCAGCAGGCGAGGCAACATCTATGGAAAAGAGTACAGTTGACGTTTCGGGCAGAGACTCTTCAGCAGAACCTTTCAGCTGTACTCTTGTTCAGAGATGCTCCTTGGCCTCCAGCATTTTGTGTGTGTTGCTTGGATTTCCAGCATCTGTAGATTTTCTCTTGTTTGCAAAATTCTCTTGCAGCTTTAGAGTCCTCACTACCCAGAGCCTTATTGCCCTATTGTCTTGTTTATTATTTATTGTAATGCCTGCAATGTTTTGTGCACTTTGTGCAGTCCTGGATAGGTCTGTAACCTAGTTTTCTTCTGTGTTGTTTTTTACATAGTTCAGTCTAGTTTTTGTACTGTGTCATGTAACACCATGGTCCTGAAAAAACGTCTCATTTTTACTATGTACTGTACCAGCAGTTATGGTCGAAATGACAATAAATTGACTTGACTTGAATGAAAATCAGTTAGGGTTCTAACTCCTGATCTTTATTCAAAGGCATCTAAAAATTTCTGTGTATACTCGGAGAGAAGTGAACGTGTTTGGACTTGATGCAATGTATGTTCAATAAGCTGTTTCTCTGAGTGTAAATGACTGAATGAAAAACTGCAAATAGTATTCGGCACTGGGGAACTGGTAGATATGCCTTCCATGAAAGAAGACACAAGGGGAGAAAGCTGGATAGCAACTTAAGTTCATTAGTACTTTTTAGTTATAGTCTCAGGGCCAGGAGCCATGCAGGACGCTGATATATGGAGGTTAATCACATCTGATGGATAAATTAACCTGGGAAATGTAATTAATCTTAAGGATTCTAAAGCAGGGGCAAGATAATGCAGGGAAAAAGCAAAAAAATTGAACCTTCTACACATACTGTTCTGTAATATTCATTCATGATAGACACCAACTCAAGAATTTACTGTTCATCAAAGACCAGATGAAAACTACGAAATTTGCACCACTGCCAAATGCAGCTTTCAAAGATTTATAAGCCTAGAAGAGCAATACCTCGAAACAGATTAAAAAAAACTAGTCTCACGTCATGCTCAACGTGAGGAAGGTGTTAATGTACCATTTCTATTCCAATTGCACTCTCCCTTTTCACAAAAATACTTAATATCTTTCTTCTTCACAGGCGCATGGACTGTTTGAACTGCTTCCGTCTGGTAGGCGCTTCAGATCCCTCCAGACTAAGACTAATAGGCACTGTAGAAGTTTTTTCCCTACTGCGGTCACTTTGCTGAACAGTTAATTGCTGGTTAACTGTCGGCTAACTATTACTTTGATTGCACTACTTGTATGTATAATCTATATTTTCATTTATATTTATCATTATTATTGTTATGAGCAGAGAGACAACATCTGCCGGAAGTAAATTCCTTGTATGTGCACAGGTACTTGGTGATTAAAGTCTGATTCTGATTCTGATTCTGATGCATACAGTTTTCAGTAAAATCATATTTTAAATTGAATTAAATTTGTCTCAGAAGTATGCAATGCTAGTTGTGTTGAGTTGTAACATATGCACTAAACTTTGAACTGCATAACACATTAGAATTGTCAATATTTACTACTTCCTAGGTAATGTGCTTCTGTCATCAGTTGTAAAATACAGATGAATTTTCACACCATTAAGGGGGAAAATCATTCACTAATAAAAAATATACATCTTTCTCCCCACCCAAAAAAAATTATAGTTAGGCGTCCAAAAACTGCTCTTTAATTTTGGATAGAAAACACTAATGAAACAGTCCAATGAGAAATAGCACATGACTTGCAGGAATAGTCTTTTCCAATAAACTATTCATTAAGGATGCAGTTCATGAGAGGGTCACTCCTAGAATGCACGGTAGCATAGTGATTATGATTCAGATCCTGCATTTCAAAGATAAAACAGAGTTAATATCCACATCTGTTACATCACATGGTATATCCCTGCTAACGCTTGGTTGAGTGATTCAGAATTACCTCAAGACTTAACTATTCTAATGCAATCCTTGTACGTCTGCACCTTCTCTTCTTCATATATTAATCTTAAATTCTGCTTTATATATCCAAACACACCATATGCCATTCCATTAACATTCCTGCTCTTGCTATCTATAGTGGCTCAGAGTCCAGCAATATCAATTTTAAAAATCTCTTGCTGTCTTCAAATGTCTTTCTTGCCTCAACTGACTACTCTAATATACCACTGACAGACCTGTACTTCTCTAATTATCTCTTCATTTTATCCACTCCATCAATGATAATCTTAATCTATGGATATTCTCCACAAATTTCTTTGCCTAGTTGCCTTGATTTCCTTGTTTTTGATGCCACATTGAACTTAACTTTAACTAAACCACCTGACTTAATCTCACACTGTCACAGAAAATTTTGCAACCTGAAGGTGCTGAATTGTTGAGATTTCAAAATCCAGGGGAATTTACAAATATATAATAAATGCTATAGATGTTAGGATGAGGTTACTACAGATATCCTGAAGCCTTTTCTGCGCAATATGATACAAATCCAGAGTGTGACATTATTCTTTATGTACCTGGATGACTATAGCTCCAGCACCATTTTAGAAGTCAAAACTAATTGCTTACTCTGTACGCATCCATCATCACAAGCAATCCCTCCCTTTGCCATAGCAGGATCAACAAAATAGCTGGCAAAAAGCAAAAAGACATATCCTAAGGGAACTCAGCAAGATTTCATTGATAGCAAGCACAACCACCACAAGGCCATGACTGCTTGAAAACAAAGTTAACCCTTAGTTACTCACCCTGAATTGGAAAAATATCACTAGTACTTCATCAGCCTTTAGCCAACATCATAGAATCCACATCGAAGGGACTCTCCCTTTTCTTTCTTGCATCCTTCCTAACATTAACTCTGTGCGGCTGCAGCAAGGCCATTTCCTAACACCTATGCAAGAGAAAATGTGGCTGGCGGTACTAAGCAGGTCAGGTATCCCTTTGCCTTCACACATGCTGCCTGACCCACAGACTTTCTCTAGCTTCTGTTTTTCTTTGCTGCAGATCCCAGCATCTGCAATTTCTAGAATCTCCACTCTAACACATGCCATAGAAATAACACCTGCCATTACAATGGACAGAAACTGGTACTGCCAAACTTCCTTCCTGGCAGTGGGACTTTGGAATAGATTTACCCTCAATGGCACATGATTAGAGTAAATACCCAGTAGTAAAACAGAATATGCAGCCTTTGGAGCTGGTTACTCAGTGCAATGACATTTGTGACCATGTTTCTTCATATTGTAAAAATGAAATTAGAATTTTCACCTGGAAATTATTGGGCTTACTTCACTGGCCTTGTGTCACCCAACAATGAAAAGGCATGAACAGGTCTTTTAAAATGTGTTGTATCCTAAGTATGTAATAAATGTCACTGTTTACTGAATGGCACAAGAGCAATGACCATGAACAAGTTCACCATGAGCATAAAGAACAGCAACACAATTTGCTGGGTTGTATTATGTGGGAATGGCTGTACCTACCAAATCTGGTAGCACTGGGCTAAGGAACCATTTTTTTAATCTGTGGGACCACTATTGGTATATTCAGAGCCACACAGAGCATCGTGTCCTACTCAACTGGCCTTGCATAATACAAACCAAGAATAATTATCCAGGGCCAGGTATGGGAGGAGAAATGACTGGGGAAGAAAGCTGGAATCAGTCCAAGGATCAACATGGGTATCTTCAGCAACTAGAAGGTTTGTAATGGTAGCAATTGCTGGGGCAATGGTGGAAGGAACAGCTTCTATAGTTGCAAAGAACTGGCAGGCATATTGAGAAGACTTTTAAAACAAAAAGCAGATAAATACCTGCTTAAGAAGAACTTGACTAAATCAGTGTCATTCTGTGACCTGCTTGAATAAGTCCCAATTAAGTCATAATAATAATCTGGTAACATCCTCAAAAATGTCAACCTATAACGCACAAAACCATGTTGACTGTTCTTAGTCTCCCCAGTTTATCCAAATATATATCTTGTCCCTCAGAATATCTTCCAACAATTTACTCGCTACTGACATCAGGCTCCTTCTGATGCTCTAAACAACTTCCAAGCAGGTTTCAGGGCATGAAATGCAATAACAGCCACAAAAGCTATTACCCCCATCCCCCAAGCGAGCAGCCACTATCTGTAACAGGAGCTGACGTGAGAAGGACTCTGCAGAGAGTCAACCCCTGTAAGGAGGCCAAGTCAAACAACATCCCAGGCCAAGTACTCCAGGAGTGTGCATACCAGCTCACTGATGTCTTCGCAGATCTCTTCAACACTTCACTCAATCAGGCTGCTGTCCCTACATGCTTCAAATCAGCCACCATCATCCCTGTACCAAAGAACTCTATACCTTCAGAACTAAATGACTACTGCCTGGTGGCACCGATGCCAATCATCATGAAGTGCTTTGAATGGCTGATAATGTCACATATCAAAAACTCCATTCCTGCCATGTTGGAGACTCACCAACATGCTCACAGACGGAACTGCTCTACAACAGATGCCACAGCATTTGTCATGTATCTGGCCCTGACACACCGAGAAAACAAGGACACTTACGTCAGAATGCTGTTTCTGGATTTCAGTTTGACAATCAATGTAGTTGCCCCACAGATCTTGGTGAACAAACTCTTACTCCTCCATCTAAACACACCAAAGTTCAAATGGGTGTTGGACTTCCGAATCAACGGACCTCAGCCAGTCAGGATACACAACTGCTCCTCCCTCCCATTTTCCTCAACGTGGGTGCCCCCCAGGGCCGAGTGCTTTGCCAATTGCTGTATACTCTGCTCACACAAGTGCACGGCAAAACGCCTGAGCAATCACATCGTTAAGTTTGCCGAAGATACGATAGCGGTGGGGCTCATCAACATCAGTGATGAGATGGCCTAGAGAGAGGAGGTGGAAAAGTTTGAGACCTGGTTCAGACAAATGACCTTTTCCTTAACGTCATCAAGACAAAGGAGATGGTTATCGACTTCAGGACAACTCCCACCACTCACGCCCCTTTTACCTCGGCAGCCCAGCAGAGGAAAGTGCAAGCAGTTTCGAACCCCTGGCAGTGCACATCACACTCAACGCCTCTGCTTTCTGAAGAGCTGCACTGTACACATCTAAACATGTCATTCTACAGACGCAAATAGAGAGCATATTAACAAGCTGCACCACTGCTTGGTACGACAGGTAGTCAAAACTGCCTAATGCTTTACCGGCACGAGCCTACCCACCTTCAAGGACAGATATACAGAAAGGTGCCAGAAAAAGGCCAGGAATGTCATGAAGGTTCACACAAACCTTGCTCATAGACTGTTTATCCCACTCCTATCAGGGAGTAGACTATGTATTTCATAGCATACATGTCAGGACCACCAGACTCAACAACTGTTTACCCCTCATTCTTCTGAATTTCATTGAGTAGAGGCTCACAGCCATCAAACACCTCTCATATGATAAGCCTTTCAATCCCTGAATCATTTTCGTGAACCTCATTTGAACCCTCTCCAATCTCAGCACATCTCTTTTTTTAGATAAGGGGCCAAAAACTGCTCACTATACTGCAAGGGAGGCCTCACCAGTGCCTTGCAAAGCTTCAATATTACAACCTTGTTTTTACATTCTAGTCCTCTCGAAATGAAGGCTAACATCGCATTTGCCTTTCATGAGGAATTGAGGAGAAAACTGAAATGAAAAAAATGTACATTCCATTTTCTCTTGCTTTTAAATAACAAATTAATGGAAATGCATCTTCTTTTCAGTTAAGACAGCTCTGACTTTTATACAAAACTTTCAAGGCATTTGTGAATATGAAGCTAACCGGGATTCATAATCCTTGTTGGCTTCATATTCATGATCCTTGAAGGATGTACCTTCAGCTGACAACAAATTTCATGACATATGTCAGTGTTAATAAACCCGATTCTTTTTCTGAGCTGACTGGCATTATAAAGCAGGTTCTTAGTCATTACAAATATACTCATGTTGGCACAGCAGGCCTGGATACTGTATTCTTCGGTGTGACGTTTTCTGGCTTCATTACAAGACATACGTCTCCACAAGTGGCTCAGCTAACTATCAGGAATATGACAATAAGAGTTTAATATCACAGCTGCTCAGTTGTAATCCCAGTCTCTAAATTAAGGCTCATTATTTGTGTATCAAATATCTAACACAAAAGCATCACCTAAACAACTCACATTTTTATGGATACAAGCAGGCACAAGTACTTTTTTAGAAGTAAGTTAACTCTAGGAATTGGATTAATTTTCAAATAATTAAGTATAAAAGGATTTTACTTGGGTTGGATCATTTACAGGTGACATCATGCCCATTGGGAAATTGACACAAGCAAATCCATGAATGATGGACCCTAGCATGACCAACATCAGTCATCCACTCAGTGATATCTCAATTCAAGTGCAGCCCTGTTCTTCTCTTATGAATACAAATTGAAATTTGAAGCTTTTATATGCAACCTATGATATTTTATTAATATTCACAATAGAGCAAGGCACACGTTGAGGTTAGTTAGATGAGCAATTAAAGGTTCTTCCCTCTGACATTAATGTCTTACACACAGCACCAACAATCCTCAATTTTCAATGCTCTGGATATCTGAAACAATTAACACCAAAGTACATGCAACCTTTCTATTCAACCCATTTCAAACTGCATACTACATGAAATTCAGGAACGGAGACATTTGTTCATAAGGGTAGGTACTCAAAGACACAAGAAATCGCAGCAACTTCCCTATCCTATTTATGACCGCCATGTAAGATGTTTAAAAATCACTTTTTACTGTGATCAGCATGGCAAAATCAGGACAGTTGGGAGCTTTCCAAGGTTCCAAACTTTTCAAAGTTTCAGCTTTTGTCAGAAACATGCTGCTCCCATTTTAATGCATGGTTCTGTGTGCAATCCCAGGAGTTCAGTAATTAACATATTTTCAGCCAGTCGCATGAGTTTTTGCAGGAGATTTGATTCAGCATCTGTCCTATATACAGCATTCACATGAAAGGTTAAATCCAGTTTCCTGCAGTTGTTTCTTAGCCAAGATCAGTTTAGAATATTTCTCAAGCTAATGAACAGAAAATGCATACAATTAAGATAGAAACCACATACCAAGAAAGCTATGCTTTTAAAAGGAGCCAGGCACCAAGTTGCCATCCATTCCTACAGTTTTAGATGACGTTATTAGGATCATGTAAGGAATCATATTCTCAACCACAAACTTTCAGAGGGCATACTAATGTCTGCTTTTTGTGTTCTAGCAAAAATACGATGATGGATCATTTACAGTATACTTAAGTGCTCTTCCACTATACCAATAGCCAATGAACATCCATTCTGAGAGAAGTAAATGCTTATAGTCAAGGTGAAAATTGAGAATGTATGTTGCGTCTTTACACACAGTGAAAAAGTACTAAAATCAAACTCTTCCATTTTTATTATGATTAGAATGACAATTTTTAATGACAATTTCAGCCATTACGAAAGATAAATACACCTTATTCACATGCACAAGACTTTCAAGAACTCAGCATTATCGTAGGCTTACATCTGTTCTACCAGTAAGACATTACCTTGCAACATGGACAATATGACATTCTCAAAATTTACTGAATAATAATCTGGATTTTTAAATCAATGATGAAGGAATAACAACTGCCTTTGATCAGCTGCCCACCAACATTCTGTTGGCTAATTAATGGCAATTAACACTAGCCAGAGGTTGTTTTAAACATTTATACTCTACAGAGCACCAATGATCGGGAAGAATGTCAAAAGCCAAAAAAAAGGTTTAAAAAAAAATCACACTGAAACCAAAACTAAGATATTTGGGCCTCAATGGGCTCAAAGAGCTAATTTGCATGTTTGTGATTCATCATATTTGTATTTACAGTAACACCTTCCAACCCCATTTTGATCTGAACAACTGGGTGCAGACAGACTGCTCTGCCTCTACCATTGCCATTAAGTGTAAGTATTGTCTTGTGCTGTGGCTTCAATAAGTTATCACATCGCTGCGAGATCTCCCTGCTAGTGCTAATGATATGTTCTTCTCAACTCCTCTTCAAACAGGATTTGGACTTTATGCTTAATGACAATGATATTAGGGATAGCCTCTGCTGACAGAAGAGTGTTTACTTCTATTCACTGTTTAAAGACACGGCATAAAGCTTGCAGAGGGATCTGGACCAGCTGGAAAAATGGCAGATGGAGTTTAATACAGACAAGTGTGAGGTACTGCACTTTGGAAGGAAAAACCAAGGTAGAATATACAAGGTAAATGGTAGGACAGAGTGCAGTAGAACAGAGGGATCTGGGAATACAGATACAAAATTCCCTAAAAGTGGCGTCACAGGCAGATAGGGTAGTAAAGAGAGTTTTTTCATTGGCCTTTATAAATCAAAGTATTGAGTATAAGAGTTGGAATGTTATGGTGAGGTTGTATAAGGCATTGATGAGGCTGAATTTGGAGTATTGTGTGCAGTTTTGGTCACCAAATTACAGGAAGGATATTAATAAGGTTGAAAGAATGCAGAGAAGGTTTACAAGGATGTTGCCATGACTTGAGAAACTGAGTTACAGAGAAAGGTTGAATAGGTTTGAACTTTATTCCCCGAAGTATAGAAGATTGAGGGGAGATTTGATAGAGGTATACAAAATTATGATGGGTATACATAGAGTGAATGCAAGCAGGCTTTTTCCACCGAGGTTAGGAGAGAAAAAAACCAAAGGACATGGGTTAAGGGTGAAGGGGGAAAAGTTTAAAGGGAAAATTGGGGGGGGGGGCTTCTTCACACAGAGAGTGGTGGGAGTGAGGAATGAGCTGCCAGATGAAGTGTCAAATGCGGGTTCACTTATAATATTTAAGAAAAACTTGGACAGGTATATGGATGAGAGGTGTATAAAGGGATATGGTCCAGGTGCAGGTCAGTGGGACTAGGCTGAAAAATGGTTCAGCACAGCCAAGAAGGGCCAAAAGGCCAGTTTCTGTGCTGTAATGTTCAATGGTTCTACATTGTCTCAATCAGAAAGATACACACAACATTCAGGCTTGGGTTGATTAGCAACAATTAGTGCCACAACACACTAGGACTGCGCAAAACACATCTTTGACAAAAGTCTCCATCTCAAGGGATTCCTATCAACAAATCTCCGAATGTCAACACCTTCGGTGTCCTCACCAACCATGAACTTGACCAAGAACAGTAAATAATTAGAATGGCATATTGCCTCATGATGCTCTAACAATTTTCCATCATCTACAAAGCAGAGTGAAGAAGATAGGAGTGTGGAGGAGCAACACTTTATATTCCATATGGGTACCCTCCAACTTAATGGCATGGATATCGTTTTTTCCTTCTGGTGAGCAATATTCACCCCCTCCCTCTATTTCCCACTCTGACCTCTTACTTCTTCTCGCCTGCCTATTACTTCCTCCTGGGTCCTCTCCCCTGTCCCTTTCTCCTATTGACCACTCCCCTCTCCTAACAGATTCTTTCTTCTCTAGCCCTTGACTTTTCCCACCCACCTAACTTCACCTAGCACCTTCCAACTAGTATCCCTCCCCTCCCCCTATTTATTCTGGCATCCTCCCCCTTCCCTCTCAGTCCTGAAGATGGGTCTCAGCCTGTAATATTGACTATTTATTCTTTTCCATAGATGTTGCTTGACCTGCTGAGTTCCTCCAGCATTTTGTGTGTGTTGCTTTGAAGAAGTGTATGATTAAGTTCTTTCTATTTGCAAAGAAAAGTGCAAAACACCAAAGGTTTGACCATGTCCACACTCTTCTTGACTGAAAGCTCATTCATGACAGTATTTAGCTCCTCCGTCACTAAATGTCTTGGCTACAGTCGTTTCCATATACAAGACGCAACATTCACCATGGCTTCTCAGTTAGCACCTACCAATCTTATTGACCTTACAAACTAGAAAATTACAGGAATTTGACACATAGCAATACCACCGGCTCATAGTTCTCATACAAAGTACATTCAACACAGACATCAATAAAGACTAAAAAGACATTGAAATACATTGTTAACCTTTCCTCATGGCTACATCTCTTCCTAACTGTGGAAGCACCTGCAAATTGAAGACTGTTGCAGTTTAAAAAAAAGTAACTCACCATCTCATTCTCATTAGAGATGAGTATTGAAAATTTCAGCAATATCAAAACCCCAAAGAAAAGTAAGTGGGAAAAAAAAGCAAAAAATATCAACCTATTCAGTAAAGGACAATGGAATTGCCTTTTCAAGACCCTTTCTATAACTCAAAATACAAAAATTGTTCTGCAACTAATGAAATAATCACACTATCATACAATATGGAAGTACCCATACAGACTACCAAATTCATGTTGATCGTCAAGCACTTACTTGCACTTATCCCTTTATTTCCATCATTTTGTTCCCCCATCTGAATCAACTCCTCCCAGATTTTAACACTCACTTATACAAAAGGAGTAAATTACAGCCACTAACTCATCTATTTTTGGATGTAAATGGAAATGGGACAACCCAGAAGAATACATGTGCGAGAACATGTAAATGAATGGGAAACTCACTATTTCAAACTCCCCTCATATTCATACACCATCCTGACTTTGAAGTATATCAATGTTCCATCAGGCATTGTTGCTGTGCCTGAATTTTGGAACACATTCTCCAAGAGCACGTGAAGGGCCTGCAATGATCCAAGCATCGGCTCAATATCACCTTCTCAAGGACTGTTCGGATGGATAAACAAATATTAACTTTGCCAGTGACATCTGCATCCAGGTAAATGAATAAACAAACACAAAAATATACCATCGGTGTATGATTTAGTGAATAAAATAGAACTTATTTGTTTCAGTATTCCATTTGTAATTCACTTTTTATCCTGATAAGTATGCTATAATCTGTTCTATTTATTTCAAGATTAATAGGGTGTTTTGTGTACGACATTTCCCACTAAAATTTAATTGAGATAAATTCACTACAACATTTGTAGCTACATTAATTTTTATTGAACAGCACACAATGCAGTTAAAGCAGGCATTAAAATAGAGGACTCCGTTGTGCTTAGGATTCAAACAAAGACAATTTTGTCAGATGTTCTACAATAAATGCTCTTCAAAATGGAAATTGTTGTAGAGTGAATTTTAAGATGATGTTTTCCAAAGAGGCCTGCCCTTTACTATACATACATGAACAAAAGCATTCTTTCAAATAATGGTAATTATATAAGAGAATTCCTGTCATAAGAAGATGGAGGGCAGATACTAGAGAGAACAAAACACCTGATGACTGAGAAGTATTTAAAAATGCAACAGCAAGAGTTCAGGGTCAGCATGTCCGACAGGTAAGAGATGATGTCTAAATAAGGGAACCTTGGTTAACAAAAGGAATTGAGGGTTTGATTGGAAGAAAGGAAGAACATGCCATGTACAGGAAAATTGTTATCAAATAAGTCCTTTGAGCTTTATAAAGTATATAGGAGAGATTCTTAAAAAAAAAGCAGGTATGGGAGCAAGTATGAGAAATGAAATGGCCACGGTCAAAATAACTAAAGAGAATCCAAAAGCATTTTATAAATACTTTACAAACTAGCTCAGGCAACAAGTCATTGGGTAGAGCCAGGGGTCTTATGTGAAGCCATGAATAGATACTTTATATCAGTAAAGTGTCACGCTCAAATAGGATTTCTGCATCATCTTTAGCAATGGTTCAGATACCAGAAAACATATTCAAGGATGGTCCAGGAAACTACAGGTCAGTGAGTCTTATATCGGTAATTGGGAACCTACTAGAAAAAAAATTCTTAGGGACAGGATTTATGATCACTTGGAAAGGCGGGAATTGATTAGGGGAAGTTAGGATGGTTTTGTGCAAGGGAAACACTGCCTCACAAATCTGATTAGAGTTTTTTGAGGAATTATTAAGCTAACGGACAAAGGTAATATGGGAGGCATGGTAAACAGGTGTCCCCGTTTTTCGAACATTCGCTTTACAACACCTCACTGTTACGAAAGACCAATATTAGGTACCTGTTTTTGCTAACAGAGTATGTTTTCACTGTTACGAAAAAGGCAGTGCATGAAAAAAGGCAGCGTGCACCAGGCAGCCAAGCTCTTCCCCCGGGATTGCATTCTAGCCATCATTGTTTAAACACATGCTTGTGAGCATTTGTGCTCTATGTCAATTTATTTTGTGTATCCGTTAGCAAAACAAGTTCTAAGGTATTGGAAAAGCCTAAAAGAGCGTGTAAGGGTGTTACACAGTATAAAACTAGATTGATAAAGCATTTCAATCATGGTGAACAAAATAAGGATATAGTGAGTTTGGCTGAGGGTTTGTGGAAGTTGATGAAGATGAAGTTGAAGAGGTTTTGGCATCCCATGATCAAGAACTGAGAGATGAAGGGCTGATGAAGAGGAAAGGATAACAACTAAAACCGAACGCAGTGGCAAACGGCCCGAAAGTGAAGTCGTCCAGGAACTGAACATGAAGCAATTGCGTGAGATTTTCGCTGCGATTGACAACGCTGCAATGATTACAGAAAAGTATGACTTTAATTTTGAAAGGGTACGTAGATTTAGGGCATATTTGCAGGATGGTTTGAGTGCTTACAAAGAACTGTATAATAGAAAAATGCGTGAGGCTAAGCAATCAAGCATACTGTCGTTTTTCAAGCCTTCCACATCAGCCACAGCAGACGATGAACTTCGACCTTTGACATCAAGGCAGGCAGACATAGAAGAAGGTGACTTCCTTGCTTTGAAGGAAACAGACGACGATGAGATGACACCCCAGTGTCCCACCACCCCAACCTCCGACAACTCAGCCTAACACACCATCATCAGTGTGCTCACTGTCTTCCTGATTCCGGTAGGTGAAACTACACTGGACGTACATTATTTCTACTTTATATAGGCTGTGTATTTTTATGTGTTATTTGGTATGATTTGGCAGCTTCATAGATTAAAGGTTACTGGAAAGAGAGCTTCTGCCAAGAGCGCTTGCGCCGTGTTTTTGCCACGAGTGCTGCTGAGAGCGCTTGTGTGAGATTTTTGCTAAGGTGGACAGTGCTGCAATAATTGCAGAAAAGTATTCCTACTTTATATAGGCTGTGTATTTATCATATCATGGCAAACACGAGGAAATCTGCAGATACTGGAAATTTAAGCAACACACACAAAATGCTGGTGGAACGCAGCACGCCAGGCAGCCTCCCCCTTTCCTCCCATGATCCTTTCCCTTTTCTAGCTCTGTATCCCTTTTCCCAATCACCTTTCTGGCTCTCAGCTTCACCCCACCCCCTCCGGTCTTCTCCTATCATTTTGCATTTTCCCCTCCCCCTCCTACTTTCAAATCTCTTACTATCTTCCCTTTTGGTTAGTCCTGACCAAGGGTCTCGGCCCAAAACATCGACAGTGCTTCTCCCTATAGATGCTGCCTGGCCTGCTGTGTTCCACCAGCATTTTGTGTGTGTTGTTGTTCGTCGACAGTGCTTCTCCCTATAGATGCTGCCTAGCCTGCTGCATGCTACCAGTATTTTGTGTATGTTTATCATATCATTACAGCTTTTACTATATGTTACTGTTATTTTAGGTTTTATGTGTTATTTGGCATGATTTGGTAGGTTAGTTTTTGGGCCTGCAAATGCTCACAAATTTTTCACATATAAATAAATGGTAACTACTTCTTCACTTTATGACATTCGGGCTTACAAACCATTTCATAGGAACGCTCTACCTTTGAATAATGGGGGAAACCTGTACATAGACTTTAGCAAGGCTCTTGACAAAGTCTCACACCTTAGGTTGGGCCAGAAAATCAGAGCACATTGGACCCAAGATTTTTTGCCAAACTGTAACCTGGTGATAAAGAGGCAGAGGGTATTGATGGAGGGTTTTTACTCTGACTAGAAGTCCAGTAACCAGTGGTGTACCACAGGGATTGATGCTAGGTTCTTTGTTGTCTAACTTAGATAAGAATGTCTATTGGCTGAGAAGCGAGTTTGCTAGGATATAAAGGGATACAGGTCAGTTTAAAAGTTAGCCTGAAGTGATGGCAGGTGGAATTTAATCCACACAAGTTATTTGGTAATTTTTGGCTAATACTAGCTAGAGATGTACAAAAATGCCACGAAGCCCTGAAGTGTGATGTACAGATGGACCTTGAGATAAAAGTACATAGCTCCCTGAAAATAGCAACACAGGTGAATAGGGGAGCATAAAAGGCATTTAACTTGTCTGCTTTCTTAAATGGGGGTCCTGAGTTGGGACATGGTGCTCCAGCTGTTGCAGACATTGATTAGGCCACACTTGGAATACTATGTAAAGTTCCGCTCACCAGACAATAGAAAGGTTATGATAGCTCTATAAAGAGTGCAAAAGGGATTTACCAACACGTTACTTGGAACAGAGAAATTTGATGGGATTGGACTGCTCCCATTTGGCTGAGGGGTGGACTTATAGTGGTTTACAAAATCAGAAGGGCACAGATAGGACATTTTTTGCCAAAGGGAGGGGAGTTAAATCCAGAGGACAAGCATTTAAAGTGAGATTGGAATTATTTAAAAGGAGGTCTGAGGGGTAAGTTTTTCCATACATGGGAGCTACATGGAACAAACTGCCAGAGGAAGTGTTAAGGCAAGTTCGTTGTGCTAATTGTTCCTGTTCCACATTGGAACAAACTGAGGCTAGGAATAGGATGCCAGCAATTCTGGGCTAACAGAAGACCTGCTCTGCTGTTATTATTCAGGGAATTGTTATTCTCCCTGACTACCCCAGCTCAGACTGTAAGTATCTGTCTAATTCTTCAGACTGAAACAAGACCTTTTATTCACCCTTGACTAGTGCACTTATACGTATTTCTGGTATAATGACTTAATTGTATTTATGCTGGGTCATATATACCAATAAAGGTCACACACAGCTTCTTGCCCCTGTTTGTATAGAGCAACTCACACCTGGAAGAAGTTTAGCTTTATTTTTTAACCTGTAATAATACCTTGAAACTTAATGGTAAACTTTCTTGCTGTAAACTTTCATATGACCATAACTCATTCTGCCTATTGGTGACCTTGCTATTTACCCATTAGTCAACGTGGATAAATAAATACAATACAGTTTAGCTACATACTTCCTCACAATTATTAAGTCTTTGCTCTCTAGTCTAGCACAAGCTCCAAACTGAGCATTTTATTTACTCTCCAACTGCAGAGGCCACAAATACAGAAATATGTTTTACATCAGTGAATCATTTGCTAATGTAATCATTATCCCATCCAGTATTTCACTCTAATAATTCATTGATTTTGTTGCTAACATATGGACTGCTAATACTGCTTGACCAAACTAATGCACTACATCTCATTCCACTGATTTCAATCTGGGATTTAGAAATTCTGGTTTATAATTATTGCATTATAATGCAGACTACCATCATTTCCCTCTTCTGATTCTTACAAAAATGCCAACAGCCTTTCAGTATACCATGCTTGTAGAAGTTTCAGCAAGGCATATTCAGTGACAAATATGTCAAGCCAACCTGATTCTGCTCTTAGCTGTCTGAACTCAATATGAATTTATGTGGTGACTGGCAACAAACGCCCTGCTCTTATCCTTACCTAGCACAAATAGTACTAATGCAACAAAGGCAATTACTATGATTTCACTGAGTTAGAGTAAGAGAATAATAAGATAGATGAACATTTGGAGGCAGATGCTATTCAGCACTGAAATAATATCATTTCTTTTCTTTTTTTTTCTTTTTCAATCTTTTTATTGAATTTCATATATAAAAAAAACATAACATAATAATGAATAGGTTATGAGTGCACTAGACTTGAAATTGAATTAATAATAAGATAACAATATCCTATTAAAATATAAACAAAAAATAGTACATTAATCAATCAAGCCTATAATAATTATACATGAAAAAAAGTAAGAATAATCGTCAAAAGAAAAAAAAATTAAAAATACAAAAAAAATACATATTGAAAAAAAAACACTAAACTAAACTAACATGGGCAACAATAACAGTTTATATGTATATGATAGTGTCAAAAACTCCGGAACTCCATACCAGAACAAGAATAAACAGAGAGAAGGTCCAGAAGAGGCCAAATTAATTCATATGAAAATGTCGAATGAACGGTCCCCAAGTTTCTTCAAATTTAATTGATGAGTCAAAAATAGTGCTTCTAATTTTTTCTAAGCTCAGATAAGAAATAGTTTGAGAGAACCACTAAAACGTGGTAGGAGGATTTACTTCTTTCCAATTTTGTAATATAGACCTTCTGGCCATTAATGTTACAAAAGCAATCATTCGTCTAATTGAAGGGGAAAACTGATTACCATCCTCATTTGGTATACCAAAAATTGCAGTAATAAAATGAGGTTGTAAATCAATATTCCAAATTGAGGAAATGGTAGCAAATATGTCCTTCCAATAGTTATATAAGGTGGGACATGACCAAAACATGTGGGTCAATGAAGCCACATCTGAATGACATCTGTCACATTGAGGGTTAATATGAGAATAGAATCGAGCAAGCTTATCTTTAGACATATGAGCTCTATGTACAATTTTAAATTGTATAAAAGCATGTTTAGCACATATAGAAGAAGAATTAACCATTTGTAAAATTTTTTCCCATTTTTCTGTTGATATATTATATTGAAGTTCTTTTTCCCATTCTTGTTTAATTCTACCTGATATTTCTGGTTGTATCTTCATAATAATATTATAAATAAAAGCCACTAATCCCTTCTGACAAGGATTTAAGGTAAAAATCAAATCTGAAAAATCTATCAAAGTTGAATTGGGGAAGGATGGTAGAACTTTATGTAAAAAATTTCTGATTTGTAGATATCTAAAAAAATTAGATTTAGGTAACTCAAATTTGTTGGAAAGTTGGTCGAAAGACATCAAACTACCTTCATAAAAAAGATCTCGAAAACATTTTATCCTTTTCCACATGCTAAAAGCTTGATCTGTCAAAGAAGGTTTGAAAAAGAAATTAAGTAAGATAGGGCTATCAAGAACAAAGTTTTTCAGAGTAAAAAACTTACGAAATTGAAACCAAATTCGTAATGTATGTTTGACAACAGGGTTGGATATCTGTTTATTGAATTTAACTAAATCAGCAGGAAGAGAAGAACCAAGAACAGAGAATAGAGAATATCCCTGTGCATCATTGCATTCTAAATTTACCCACTGTGGGCACAATGGTGAATCCAAATCTAATTTCCAATATATTAAGTTACGAATATTATTCGCCCAATAGTAAAATCTAAAGTTAGGTAAAGCTAAACCACCATCTTTTTTAGATTTTTGTAATTGCCTTTTACTTAACCTGGGGTTTTTATTTTGCCACACAAATGAGGAAATTTTTGAATCAATGTTATCAAAAAAAGATTTAGGAATAAAAATTGGTAAGGCTTGAAATAAATATAAAAAGTTCGGTAAGATCATCATTTTAATAGCATTAATCCGACCAACTAATGATAAGGATAAGGGAGACCATCTTGTAGTAAGTTGTTGAATTTGATGAAGCATAGGTAAAAAATTCAGTCTAAATAAATACTTATATTTCTTGGTAATTTTTATACCTAAATAGATAAAGTTATCAGTAACAACTTTAAATGGTATCCTGTAATTCAATAAAGTTTGCGCATTTAAAGGGAATAATTCACTCTTATCCAAGTTTAGTTTATAACCAGAAAAACTACCAAATTGAGCCAACAAGGATAAAATAGCGGGAATAGACCTGTCAGGATCAGAAATATATAACAACAAGTAATCAGCATAAAGTGATAACTTGTATAACCTCTCATTACGGGTAATACCAAAAATATTAGGAGATTCACGAATAGCAATGGCTAAAGGTTCTAAAGCGTTATTAAATAATAAAGGACTTAAGGGACAACCTTGTCTCGTACCACGAGATAATTGAAAAAAGAGGATCTGTAATTATTTGTAAAAACAGAAGCACCAGGTTTATAATATATTAGTTTAATCCATGATATAAAATTAGGACTAAAATTAAAATTTCTCAAAGCATTAAATAAGTATGTCCATTCAACTCTATCAAAAGCTTTTTCAGCATCTAATGAAATAACACATTCTGGGATTGTGGGTGATGAAGTATAAATTATATTAATCAATTTCTAACATTAAAAAAGGAATACCGATTCCTAATAAAACCAGTTTGGTCTTCTGAAATAATCTGTGATAGTAACTTTTCTAACCTAATAGCTAAAATTTTTGTAAGAATCTTAGAGTCTACATTTAATAGCGATATAGGGCGATAAGATGCACATAAAGTAGGATCCTTATCTTTTTTAAGAATTAGAGAGATAGTAGCTTCATAAAACGACTGGGGTAATCTCTTCTTAGCAAATGCATCATTAAAGATTTCACATAACCACGGGAAAAGCAAAGAAGAAAAAGTTTTTAAAAATTCTATAATATAACCACCAGGACCAGGAGCTTTCCCTGAAGTAATTGATGAGATAGCCTCTCCTATTTCGGCCATAGAGATAGGAGCATCAAACAAGCTACGATCTTCATCTGTCAGTTTGGGAATATTCAAATTGTTAAAAAACTTATCCATCATGGACAGATCGCCATCAAATTCTGATTGATATAAAGATTTATAAAAATCTTGAAAAGTGTTATTGATTTCTTTATGATCAGTAGTCAGATTACCATCTTGTTTACGAATTTTAATAATTTGTCACTTAGTCGAAATAGCTTTTAATTGGTTAGCTAACAATTTACCAGTTCGATCACTATGAATATAAAATTGAGCCCTGGTCCTAATTAATTGATTCTCAATTGAAGAAGATAATAATAAGCTATGCTCCATTTGAAGCTCAACTCTCTTCTTATGAAGTTCTTTGGTAGGAGTCACGGAATAAATCTTATCAATTTCTTTAATTTTATCCACTAATAAAGCAATATCTAAATAACTTTGTTTTCTTTTACCAACGGAATATGAGATAATTTGTCCACGGATAAAAGCCTTAAAAGAGTCCCAAAGTATTCCTCTGTCAATCTCTTCAGTATAGTTTGTTGAGAAAAACAAGTCAATTTGCTGTTTTATGTAGGTGATAAATTCTGGATCTTGAAGCAAAGTAGCGTTAAGTCTCCAAGATCTAGTATTATTGGAAAAGTCCGAAATCTTGATAGATAACTTCAAAGGTGCATCATCCAAAATGGCAATAGAATCATATTTACAATCAGTAACATCTGTTAATAAACATGATCAATAAGGGAATAATCAATTCTAGAATAACTGTGATATACATGTGAAAAAAATGAAAATTATCTTTAGGGTTCAAAAACCGCCATATTTCAGTAATTCCCGAATCAACCATAAAGGAATTAATAAGTAAGGCTGATCTATTCGGAAGAATTCGAATAGGTTTAGATCTATCCATCAAAGGATTCAGACAACAACAATTGAAATCTCCACCCATTATCAACATATATTCATTTAGATTAGGAAGGGAAGTAAATAAACGTTTAAAAAATTCAGGGCAGTCAAAGTTTGGAGCATAAATATTAACTAGAACCACTTTTCGATTAAAAAGTGAACCAGTTATCAACAAAAATCTGCCCTGTGGATCAGAAATAATTTCATGATGTGTAAACGAAATTGAGGGGTCTATGAAAATAGACACACCCCTAATTTTGGCGGTACAATTCGAGTGAAATTGTTGACCCTTCCAGAACCTAAAAAAGCGTTGATTATCCTCCCTCCTAATATGGGTCTCCTGTGCAAAGATAATATTAGCATTTAGTCTATGGAATACTTTAAATATTTTTTTACGTTTAATCGGATGATTTAAACCATTAGTATTTCAAGAGATAAAGTTAATAGACTTATCCATCATGCTAATATTAATTGTATATATCATAAAAGGTTAAAAAGACACATAACCCATAATTCAGGAAGAAGGAAAAATGATTCAGGAGCAACTGGAGAACATGACACCTCAACAATATTAATAATTTAAAGTCGGCCCATAAACTAAAAGCAAAAAAATAAAAAGCAAATGCGTAAAAAAAGATCCCTACCCCCTCCCCCAACCCCACGAGAAAAGCCAAGCGGCAGGCGCACAAACTAATACTAATATTACCCCCATTTCAAGATGGCGACTCCATGAAAAGAAAGAAAAGAGAAACTATATAACACCCAGATATAAATACAGGGTTGTAAAAAGAAAGAATATATATCAATCAAAATGAAAAAATAATATAAAAAAGCAAAAGATCATTAATTAAAAAAGGATAACCATTGAAGTTTAAAATAGTGTAATATGCCTTTAAAAAAAAGATTCCATATTCAAATATAAGAAAATGACGTTTCAAAAACAGAGACTTATGGGAAGAAGAAACGACATTTTAAAAAGACCATATTACAGAATATAAATGTAAATTCACCAATCCGTTAAAAAATTTTTTTAAAAAAAAGGTCATCAAAATAAGATTAAAAAAGGATTCAATAACCACTACAATATATATATAAAAAAAAGGTCCAAAAATTCAAAACATTCGTCCCATTCTCAAATACAAGTAAATAAACGCTTACGGAAAGCAAAGTCTTATGGGAAGAAGAAACGACATGTTAAAAAATAAATCATTATTACAAAGTCTTAACATGTATATCCAATCTAGAGGGAAAAAAATTAATTTAAAAAAAGACATTATAGTAAAATTAAAAGAGCATCTGTAAATCATGATAATAAAAAAAAACAGGTCTACAGACCAAAGTAAAAAGCTATACCACAGCTTCATACGTTAAAGCCTAAAACGGAATGGCGTCTTCTCTCCAAAAATTCTTCAACATAACACATAGTTCAAATTGTACTAGAAGACCGATATTCTTCAACGAATTTCTTCGCTTCTTCTGGAGTATTAAAGAAGCGCTGACTGTCATCACTCAACATAATTCTGAGATTCGCTGGGTATCTTAAAGCTTGTTTAAGTCCAATCGAATGAATCTCTGCCATCACCGGTTTAAAAGCGATTCTCGCCCTCATCACCTCGAATGAATAATCTTCAACAATACGAAAGTTGTTGCTTCTGTGAGAAATCATACCTTTCTGACGAGCTAATCGAATTAAAAGCTCTTTCTCCCGAGGATAATGGAGACGGACAATCACAGCTCGTGGCTTGTCTCTCGCAGCCCTAAATCTCGAAACTCTGTGGGCACGATCAATAGTAGGTTTCGCCCGCAAAGCATCCTCGCCAAAAATTTCCCACAATAAGTTAGAGAAATATTCAGTTACGTCACCAGACTCAACGTTTTCGGGAAATCCGATAATACGCAAGTTCTGTCTGCGAGATCGGTTTTCAAGATCGGTGATTTTAAACTTATTCTGCTCCACTATTTTAGCAGTCAACTGTACCTTCTCCTCCAATGTTTCAATTGTACGTATTTTTTCACAAATTAACTTGTCAAGAGTCGCAAACTTTTCTTCATCCCGTTCAATATCTGCTGCCTGTGATTGAAGCTTGGTATCAAACGATCTAACGACTTCTTCAAGTTCAGACATTTTCGCAGTAAGTTTATTTTCCAGACTTGCAAGTTTAGTGTCCAGAAGACTAGAGATTGCATCAAGAGATAGAGGGTCTTTAGACGATTTCTTAGATACAGACATTTTAAGTTTGAAAAAATTAAATCAAGTATTATTTTAAAAAAGAAGTAAATCGTAAATATCAACCCATGTAATTAAGTATGAAAAGATTTGATTAAAGGGTGATTATAGTTTAAAAAATGAAGAGCGCCTAAAAGGCAGATGTCTACGTCGCCATCTTGAAACTCCGCCTCCGAAATAATATCAACTGCATGTCAAGTGAAGTTAATATGGGGAAATGGATCAGCCAAGAACCCCAGCATTATATATGTGCACAAACCTACATATATAAACAACGAATATAGAGCAAAACGGTACAAGAATAGGCCTTTTGGCACATCATATCTGTGCCGAACGTGATGCATATTACCTGCATGTTCATGTGTCTAACCGCCTCATAACCAACACTACTGTAACTTCTTCCACCACTATCCTTGAAAGGCAGTTCCAGGCTCCTATCACTCTATGTGTGAAAAAAATGGCCCCACCCATATCCTTTAAACTCCCGCCCCTTACCTTAAATGCATACTCTCTAGTATTTAACAGTTCTGCCCTGGGAAGAATATTCTGACTGCTGTATTTATTGGTCACTGCAACACTAACAAGAAAACTCAGACAAAAGGAAAATTAATTGAGAAACTAACATTAAAAAACAAAGACTATTTTGCAAGGGTTTTTCCTTACTAGATTTTCCTCTCCTCCATTACAAACTGTACAAAGCCAGTCTGACTACAGTCCCTGGCTATGTGATACCAGTTTTAATTCACTTTAGGAGAACAGCTACTTCCCAACAACTATTTGGTTCTTGAACCAACTGCCACAACCCTACTCACTGCTTCAGTACAGCAACACTGTAAGCACTTTGATCATTTTGCACCAAAATGGACTGTTGTCTTTTTTGCTCTGAATAGGTATAATTTATGCTTAATTTGTTTTTCTTGTGAATGTTACTTATTTGATACTATATCAGAATCAAAATCAAAGTTTAATATCGATGACATACGTTGTGAAATTGGTTGCTATGTGCCTGAGATACTGCTACAGGTAGGCTTTGTGTTTGTACTTGTGCATGTGACAATAAATTTGACTTTGATTTTAAAAAAACACAGGATACAATCACATGATATTGCAGAAGAATAATGAAAGAACTGCCGATGATGTATCATTTAATTTTTTAGGAAGGTGAAGTAGCAGTTACCTGCAAATGGCAAAAAATGCAATAATAAAGCATGTATAAACTTAAAGTTTTACTGAACTTTGGTTATACAGCAGAAATTGATTTGGCAATCATCTGGGAATATTCTTTCCATCAAAGTTATCCTTGAGCTTTAGCAAGTCTTAAAGGTATGCATTTGAAAAAATATATTGAACTAGATTTGAGCCACAAGGAAAATCATTTTGCGACCTTCACTTCTGACCAATGACCCTGTCAAATATAATCCATTTTGGGATCTTAGTTTCATATTCACTGAAATCTATCATAGAGGTTTAAATGCTAAGGTTTTCTATTAGCTTGAGTGGATTCCAGTCAGAATTGTTTTACAATCCCTTCTGAGTACTTAACCTTCCACAATCATTATGGAAACCTAAAATAAAATGGCATTCAAAATACATATTAAAGTCTTTACAGATTCTATCACATTATACACTCAGTGGCCACTTTATTAGGTACAGGAGTGGAGCCTGCTTCTTCTGCAGTCTTCTGCTGCTCACCACTGTTGTAGTGTGCGGTAATTTGAATTATAATCACCTTCCTGTCAGCGTGAACCAGTCTGGCCATTCCCCTCTAACACCTCTCATTAACAAAGTTGAATTACCCCCAGAATTACCACTCTCTACATGATTTTTAATTTTCACACCATTTTCTATAGATCAGCAGTTTCCGAGACACTCAAACATCAACAATCATTCCGTAGTCAAAGTCATTTAGATCACATTTCTTCTCTATTCTGGTGTTTGGGCTGAACAACAATGGAACCTATTGACCAAGAATTTATGAATTGAGCTGTTGCCACTACTTAGATATTTGCATTAATGAGCAGGAGTTCTCTATCTAATAAAGTGGCCACTGAGTGTATTTTCTGTTACAATAATCTGCCCTATAGATAATCAAAGGCATTGACAAATTAAATTTAACACCAAATTATATAAGAATATGTCCTGAACAAATGACTAAAGATTACCTCAAAGAGGTGTATGTACACAATGCTGGAAGAACTCAGCAGATCAGGTAGCATCCGTGAGAAAAGAGTAGCCAACGTTTTGGGCCGAGACCTGTCATCAGGAATATACCTCAAAGAGGAGATATTAAAGGAACATTGTAAAAGTGGGAAGAGTTGCGGAGATATTAAAAAATATAGGAAAGAAAACCCACAGCTTAGGACTACAGCAGCTATAATTGTCAATAGATTCAGAAATAATCAACAGAAAGCTACTGGGAAATTTGAAGATTTTAAATAAGAACTTGAAAACTGAAATATTCATTAACAGAAGGTACGCAGGTCAAGAACCAAATGGTATTTATTAAGAGATGAGCAGCAGATTTTTATACAGATGATCTCAAATTAAACAGTGGGTAGAGCAGGAAGGGCTGGCCAGGATTGCGCTGCAATGATCAAGACTAAATGGAGATGCTAGTATCTAATAATCGAAGGCTGGAGTGAAATCAGATTATTTGAAAAGGTGCAACTCAAATGTGCGGGCTTCATCTTTTAATTACTTTAAAATGAGGTCACAAGAGACCTGGCATGAAGAATAGATTGGTAACTTCATGCAATATTCAATGTTTACCTAAGCACACAGTACTGAACTTATTAGCCAAGACAGTTAATAAAAAACTAAATTAAACTGGGGAATATGTGCGACACCCGTAAAATGCTGGAAGAACTCAGTAGGTTGGACAACATCTATGGAGGGGAATAAACAGCTGACATTTCAAGCCGAGACCTTTCATCAGGACTGGAAGGAAGGGGGCAGAGGCCCGAAAGAGGCGGTGGCAGGAAGGGAAGGAATACAAGCTGGCAGGTGTTAAGTGAGCATTGGGAGGATTGTGGGTGATAGAACATTGTGAGCATATTATGTTGGTGCTGGAATGTGTGGCAACACTTGTGGACTACCTTCCAGTGCATCCTTAGGTTGCGTTCATTATTAATGCAAACTACGCACTTCATGCATGTTTCGATCAACATGTGATAGATCAATGAATCTGAATCGAAAACCAGGTGAGGGGGAAGGTACAGGACTGAAACAGTAGGAATCTAAAAGGAGAGGACAATGACTGGAAGAGTAGGAAGAGAAGGGGAAGCAGAAAGGGGTAATGGACAGGTAAGGAGAAGAGGTAAAGAGGGTTACCAGAATGAGGAATAGAAAAAGGAAGGAGGAGAAAAGGGGGAAAAATTACTGTAAATTATAGAAATCAATGTTTGTGCCATCAGTTTGGAGGCTACCCATATGGAACATGAAGTGTTGATCCTGCAAACTGAGTTTGACATCTTCATGGCAGTAGAGGAGGCTATGAACAGATGTGTCAGAAAGGGAATAGGAAGTGGAATTGAACAGGGTGTTCACTGTGAGATCCTGCATTTTGCGGTGGACAGAGCAAATGTGCTCGACAAAGCAGTTCCCCAAGCTGTGTTGGGTCTCTCCGATGTAGAAGAGGCTGCACACGGAGCACCAAATACAATTTGGAGAATTTGTGATAGCTTTACAACATCCCGTCAAAACTGTAGTGCATAATCAAATAACTTTCTGAACTGAAAACCAACAATAATGGCATGTTTCATATAGGGCCAGTCCTAAAACATTTTATTAAAGATGGATAAAAGACCTGATTAAAGTGGGCGTAAATACCATTACACATATGTAAGACAACGGTGACTGCAGATGCCGGGATCTGAAGCAGCACACAAAAACCTGGAGGAACTCAGCAGGTCAGACATCATCTATGGAGGGAAATGATCTGAAACATTAACTGTACACTTTCCTCCACAGATGCTGCCTAACCCAGCATTTTTGTGTATTGCTTTACAACAAGGACAATCTGACTAAACTGCAGATTGATCATCTTAGATTAATGATACCGATCTTTAATAACAAAATTAAAGACTAGAAATAATCACAAACCCTGATGATATTTTAAGAAGACAGCCAAGTATCAAATCACAAACAAGGGAAAACCTGCAGATGCTGGAAATCTAAGCAACACACACAAAATGCTGGAGGAACTCAGCAGGCCAGGCAGCATCTATGGAATAAAAGCACAGTCAATGTTTCAGGCCAAGACCCTTCAGCTGGACCCGTCAACTGTGCTTTTTTCCCCCATAGATGCTGCCTGGCATTTTGGGAGCCAATTATCAAATGCAGGCCTATACAAAATTTTTATAAAAAATTTTTATAAAATTTTAATAAAAAGAGATTTTTATATCTCTTAATGCACTCCGGACAAAAGATATATCTATGAGCTAAATCCCAGGGAGCTAGGGAACAGACATCTATACACAGAAAGCAATTCAATGTTTGGGTTAACGGTACAGAAATACAATCTGTGCAGATCTTGGTATTTGTGGCCATGAGCTCCACTGACCACAGTTCACAGCTGAACTGTCTGACCTAAATCTGGGGCCTTTACTTTGTTGATCAGGTACATGATTCAAGCTCTTGTGACAAAGAAAATCAACCCCGCCAGTGTGAACAGAATTACCGCTCAAAGTTTTACATAACAGAGAACAATTACACCTCACAGCACTTCTGGCAGATACCCAATCACTGTTCAGACAGGCAACAACAGCTGTTGCTAAAAATGAACATTGTGACTGGGTGGAAATTCTGGCTCCCAGCCACATAACACATAACAATTAAACCTAAAGCAGCAAACCAGTTAGATTAGGTAGCATAGGAGGGCAAAATACATTTTTTTAAAACTACCATCAACATTGCTGAAATTCAATCCTGTTCTTTTTAAATTTGAAATGAAAAAATCATGTAGGAGTGACACTAACATTAGCCTGCTGGGTAATGTTGGTTCGAAGATATTGAAGTCAAACTGTTTGAGGATATATTGGCTTCATTCACTGCCTTCTGGGGTTAACATTTTATGAAGATGTTTTTAATGTTGGTTTTGCACTGGGCTGCCATTTGGATTTGCATTAAGGCAAAACTGGTGATATGAAATCACTTAGAATTCAAATTCTAACAAAGAGCCGCAGACTCCAAACACTAACTGCTTCTTTTTCCATAGATGCTACCTGATCTGCTGACTTTGCCAAAATTCTCTGTTTAGATTTTAAATTTACATCTTCTACAGTATTTTTGATTTTCATTTAATTTACAATTTATGACAGCACTGTACATTCAACAGCTGAATTCAAACAATGTAAAACGGTTAACAGGCATAAGCCTTTCAGCCACTTGTTTCTATAGTACCATTCAATGATTGATCTTTTACATCACCACTTTACTGCAAAAAAACTTAACGCTTATCCATACTCTCAAAATATAATTACCTCTTTCCTATATAAAATTCAGCATCTGACGCTCAAAGACCCTTTGAAAAGAAAATCCAAAAAATTTGAATTTAACTTTGAAGTTATTTTTCCTCATTCATATCTGTCCTTAATGGCCACCCTTTACTTTTAAAACATGGTTGCTCATCGTTGACACCACAGTCAGGTATATCAAGCCTGTTAAAATTTGTGTATCTTTCAATAATATCACCTCTCATTCTTGCAAACACTACAACATACAGGTCCAATCCCCTCATAACACAATCCCACCATTCCCAGTAATCAATCTGGTAACCCTTCTTTGCACCCCTTCCATTGCAATAATATCCCTCCTTTGGTGGGGAGACTGGGTCAATAAGGCCCATTTTAATTGCAACAAAACATCTCTACACTTGTACTCAAAACCCTCCGTATCATAGATGCTGAGAAGAACATCCTATCCTGATATCATAGCATGCTATGGAAATTCCTCTGCCCAAAATAGCAAGAAATTGTGGAGAGTTGTGAACACAGTTCACTCCATCATGAAAACCAGCCTTCCTCTACTGACTCTGTCTCTACCTCCTGTTGCCCCAGGAAAGCAGTAAATACGATAAAAGGCTAATAAGACCACTCCACCTGGAAAAATCTGTCTTTACCTCCTCCCACCCTTCCATCAGGCAGGAAGCTTGAAAACTCGTACCACCTCTATCCTGCTGTTGACTCCTGAACGAGAAAAATGAACTCCTGATCTCACAATTGACCTCATCATGGCCCTTGCATATTATCTGCCTACCTGCACTGTACTTTCTCAGTAACTGTAACATTACACTCTGTATTCTGTCATTGTTTTCCCTTTTATATCACCTCTCTGTGCTCATGTATGGAATGCTCAGTACGGATGGCATGCAATGCAAAGCTTTTCACTTTATCTCAGTGCATATGACAATAACAAACCAATTTCAAATTACCTTGCAATAAAGGACAAAATATCACCCCTTCACAATTGCTTGCTCAACCTGCATATTAGGTTTCTGTTATTTGTGTGTAGGTAGACTCAGAGACCTCAGAACACTGATACATTTCAATCTCTTATCATTTAATACTCCACCTCTCTACATTTTTCTACCAAACTGGATGATGTCACTGTTTTCACATTATGCTCTATCTGCCATGAACCCACTCATTCACCCTGCCTGTCTATATCCAGTTAAATTGTTTCTGTATCCTCTTTGCAGTCAACACTGCCATCTAGCTATGTATCATCAAAAGAAACCATCTATTTCACATGCTTCCTCCATCAAAATCATCCAAATAGGTTGTGGACAGTCGAGGAAGCAGTGCCAACCCGAGGCACTCCACCAATTACAGCCTGCCAACCTGAAAAGTATAATTTATCTTTTCAAGTTTTTTGATTTTTAACTATTCCGCAATACATGCTTGTAAATTAACCAAATAGTTCACAGTCCAACTCTGTCGTTAAAATCAGTATCAGAATCAGGTTTAATATCACCAGCATATATATCTGTAGCTTATCAATCAGTACTGTGGGAATGATGGTGTTAAATGCCGAGCTATAGTCAACAAGCAGCATCCTCATATAGGTGTTTGTATTGTCCAAGTGATCTAAAGCCGTGCGAAGAGCCATTGAGTCAGTGGTGACAGGTAAATTGCTATGGGCCTAGGTCCTTGTTGAGGCATGAATTGATTCTAGCCATGACGAATCTCTCAAAGCCATCACTCTAGAAATGAGTGCTACTGGAGGATAGCTCACACTGCTCTTCTTAGGCATTAGTATAATTGCTGATCTTTTGAGGCAGGTGGGAACTTCCGACCACAGTAGCGAGAGGTTGAAAATACCCTTGAGTACTCCCCCCAGTTGGTTGGCACGTGTTCAGAGCCTTACTAGCTACCCCATTGGGGCCTGCCACCTTGCGAAGGTTCACCCTCCTGAAAGACAGCCTGACATCAGCTTCTGAGACAGAGACCACAGGGTCACTGGGTGCAGCTGGGATCTTCACAGCTGTAGTTATATTCTCCCTTTCAAGCATAGAAGGTGTTGAGCTTGTCTGGTAGTGAGGCATTGCTGCCATTTATGTTATTGAGTTTCGCTTTGTAGGAAGTTAGGTCCTGCAAACCATGCCAGAGTTGACATGCATTTGTTGTCACCTCCAACCTCACTCGGAATTGGTTCTGCAGTCCTGAAGCAGCCATCCATAAGTCATACCTGGGTCACCAGACTTAAATGCTACAGATATAGCTCTCAGTAGACAACAGACCTCCTGGTTTATCCAAAGCTTTTGGTTTGAGAATGTAAAGCAACTTTTTTGTAGGCACACACTCATCCATACAGGTTTTAATGAAGCTAGCAACAACTGTGGCACAATGATCTGGATTCGAACATGAATCTCTGAATATAGTCCATTCCACTGATTCAGAGCAGTCCTGCAGGCACTCCTGTTTCTCTTGTCCATACCATCTACATTCTCACAGCTGGTGCTGCAGTCTTCAGTCTCTGCCTGTACCCAGGGAGTAGGAGTACAGCCAGGTGGTCAGACTTTCTGAAGTGGAATAGCACAGTAAGCACTCTTGATGGCGATTTAACAGTGGTTCAGTGTGTTGGTTCCTCTGGTAGTACAAGTGATGAGTTGATGATAATTATTTAGTGACTTTTTCAAGTTGGCCTTGTAAAAATCTCCCAAAATGATGGCGAAGATATCAGGGTGTGGTGCTTCAAGCATGTTGATTACATTGTTCAGATCATCTACAGCCTGCTTGACATTGGCCTGAGGTGGAATGTACACCGCGACCAAAATGACCACTGAAATCTCCCACAGACAGTAAAATGGATGACAGTTCACTGCAAGAGATCCAGGTCTGGTGAGCAAAACTGGGACATCACTAACATATTTGTGCAACAGGAGGAGTTGATCATGAGGCATACACCTCCACCTCCGCTTTTGAGAGACTCGACAGTCCTATCCTGACAGCCTATCCATTTGAATCGCTGTGTCTGATATGGAAGGGGTTAACCAGGATTCCTGAAGTAGAGGATGCAGACTGTCCTAACATCCCTAGCTCGAAGATCATCAATTTTACTTACTAGAAACTGCACGTTCGTCAGTTTTAGGAGCCCAAAACCTCATTGTTAGCTTTCTGTATTTACTTTTTTGTTGCCAATCGGTGGGTTGGGGATTTGGGGTTTGAGGGCATGATGTCCTCGTGAGTGATATGTTAGTTTTTGTGTGAGGATGTGTGGGAAGCGCTGGGGATTTGGGGTCTGATGCCCTGGTTGGTGTTTTTCTGTATGGGGGATCTGTTAGATTTTTGTGTGTGAGAGAAGTGGTTGGGAGTTTGATGTTATTGTCGCTGTTTTTCCTTCCTTGTGGGCTATACGTTGGCTTTTTGCAAGGGAGAGGGTTAAGGATTTGGGGTTTGATGCTCTAGCTGCGGTTTTCTG
This sequence comes from Hypanus sabinus, assembly GCF_030144855.1. Lineage (NCBI taxonomy): Eukaryota > Metazoa > Chordata > Chondrichthyes > Myliobatiformes > Dasyatidae > Hypanus > Hypanus sabinus. Next base: position 48,659,845 of record NC_082725.1, read on the forward strand.
GGTGAGTGGCCGTTACGTTTTTGTGCTAGGGAGGGGTTGGGGTTTGTGAGTTTTTGTTTCTTTTTCATGTGGGGGGTTTGATGTCTTTTCTTTCAATGACTTCTATGGTTTTACTATATTTCACAGCTATCTGGAGAAGATGAATCTCAGAGCTGTATCTTGCATAAATACTTTGATAACAAAATGAACCTTTTCCTATATGACACATTTTTCAAAGGCTCGAAAGTCCAAATATACCACATCAACTGGATGACCCCGATTCATCAGCTGAAAGGCACGGAATATCTCATACATGGCAAATATAATTAATAAAATAAGTTTGCTTGCTTCAATTTTTGTAAAATTGATAATAATTACAAATATCTTAAAGTTAGTTACTGAAAGATACATTCTCTGATATTACTTGGGAACAAGTAATTGAAATGGAATCGAATGCTGGAGCAGAAGGTTGTTGAGAATCCTCAGTATTGATGCTGCAATTTGCTCTTGCAATTTGCCAAGTTAGACCTACTGTTAAATTTGCAAATAAATTTATTTGAAGGAGTATAGTGTGGTCATGGGAAGAAATTAAGTACAATGTAATCATATCGTAAAAGGAACTATGAATGTTTTGAATCTATGTTACCTTGTTACATGGTATGAAGCTTTGGTGTATCCAGCTTGCTGCCTGTACCTGAATTGGGCTTTTCCTGTGGCTGCACTTAGTTTCTGCAGCCGGTTGGGGGACTAATTGAAATGGACATCATCCAGTCTGAGTGCCCTGACACACTTTTAACAGCTTACTACTGTTGAAGGTTATGAACCACTTTGTAAGCCTCCCATAAATAGACTTTGGAAATTAGTTCATAGGTTTCAACAATTTAAATTTACTTTAAAACATTGTAAAGCAAGAAAACATCCTTAAAAATATACAAGAAAGGAAAAAGTCAGCAAACTGCCTATTTTTACAATCATAAAGCTGAGTGCCAGATGCAAAGTATATTTTGAGCCAGCATCCAGCCCCTCGACTCATTTATCATCCTTGAACACTAATGCGTAGTTGAGGATGACAGAGCTGACAAAAAGTATGTGTTTAAAGGAATCAAAAAAGTGGGCTAAAAACATGAATTTGGTGGTAATGTTCCTCTCAAGAAAACCCTATCCCTTGTTCCATACAGGGCACTTGATTAGAGAAAGTATAGGACTGCTATTTGTATGACAAAACAGTACACCTGAGAAAAGTTAGAGCAATGATTTGAAAAACAGAGAGCTATGTGGTAGGGAAATTCTAGGCAGCTTCTAGAGTAAGTTACTTGGTTGGCACAACATTGTGGGATGAAGGGCCTGTAATGTGCTGTTGATTTCTATGTTATATGTTCTAATGATGAGAAGAGTCATTTATTAAGAAGTTGAAAGTACAAGGAGCACACCTATCAAGTAATTTAAGATATTAGAAACAAGTGCATGCCATCAGAATTCAGCACCTAAAAGAATGAAAAAAAAATGTCTTTAAGTTTCCTTTCAGTTAGTCCTGACGAAGGGTCTTGGCCCGAAACGTCAACAGCGCTTCTCCCTATAGATGCTGCCTGGCCTGCTGTGTTCCACCAGCATTTTGTGCGTGTTGTTGTTTGAATTTCCAGCATCTGCAGATTTCCTCGTGTTATGTCTTTAAGAAGTAGTTAAGTCTGAGTCATCTTATGACCTTGCCGTAGGCCCATGCAAATCATTGAAACAGTCACTGTAGGAATAACCACCAAAACTATCTGCTTTCCCGCTCAACCAAATGACCCATTTTAACCTTTGTCAACATACACTGTCTGCCAAGAAATGGTGCAATATTATCACGGAACAAAATTGACAGTTTTGATGGCTAGGCAACAAAGAAAGCACAGTGCCTAAATGTCACTGAAGTAAGCATTCCAGCACGCACTTCACAGAATTCATTAATGTTTTGCCATGATTACTAATTCCATTAAACACACAAGTTTTCTAGATCTTTAAAGCTTACAGAGGTGATGAATTCAAACAATAAAATCCCAAACCTGAAGAGTTAATGAATAGATCTTGACTTACTGGAATTGAAGATTTGTTCTAGACATAGATTACTGCCATAAAATACAGAATTAAACAGTCCTCCCTGACCTATTCAAGAACAATGTCAACATGAGAATCCCATTTTGCTGACCCTGAAAGTATATATTTATTTGAAATCACTCTCCTGAGGAATAACTCACAGTTTAACCTTGTTTGCAAAAATTAAATGAAAATCCTAAAGTTACAGGATCCCTGATCTCTGACTGGTCTACAGACATACTTGAATTCTAGAAAATAAAACCAGCTGCTTAGTGCTTGACTGGTTGCTCACATGCAGAACAGCTGAGTCGTCAGACAAGAAAATTACAATGAAAACTCTGCTCAGGTAACGGGAAAAATGGAATGGAGCATATGATGGTAAAGATACAATTTCCTCTGGTCTGGGGATATCAGGTTCCTATTTGTGACTGTTGCTCATTCTTTCCTATTTCTGACTCAATGAAACAAAATGTTTGAATCAAATGCAACAAAAATCAGGCTTGTATATTTAAAAATTTCATTTTACATCTCCAAATGTCCCTCAGTGCTTTAAACCTAAATAATCCATTACCATAACTTGTCCTGCCCAGGAGGACTAAGACAACAGGTACACCACAACCTACTATATACCACCCTGACTCAACACACTGAAGACGTTCCTTTTTTGTCAGTGACTCTTAATTTCTGCAGTTTTTAACCTTATATTACTGGGGTATCTTCATGATATTGCCCGTAGCAGTTCATAAATGGCAACATCTTCGAAAGGGATAATTAGTGAGGAGCAATGAACAAATAAGAAAATTAAGTGCTTGATATGTCATTCTAATACGTCAGCCACTTTGCACAGGCAAGATCCCACGGACATCAGGATGATAAATGCCCGGCCCGATATTGCACCAAATGAAAGATTAATAGTAAGATGTAGCCTGCTCTACAGAATTATGCCAGGGGATCACCTACTGCCATCAGATACAATTTCAGTTTAACATTTCCCCGAATACGACACCTTTGTGCTGCATTGACACTCCCTCAATACAGGGTCTGGGGTAGGAGTCAGACTCACAAACACCTACTCAGGGGCAACAACACACACAAAATACTGGTGGAACACAACAGGCCAGGCAGGATCTATAGGGAGAAGCACTGTCGACATTTCAGGACGAGACCCTTCGTCAGGACTAACTGAAAGGAAAGATAGTAAGAGATTTGAAAGTAGTGGGGGGAGAGGGAAATGCAAAATGATAGGAGAAGACCGGAGGGGATGGGATGAAGCTAAGAGCTGGAAAGGTGATTGGCAAAAGTGATACAGAGCTGGAGAAGGAAAAGGATCATGGGATGGGAGGCCTCAGGAGAAAGGAGGAGGTGGGGGAGAACTAGGGGGAGATGGAGAACAGGCAAACAACTAAATATGTCAGGGATGGGGTAAGAAGGGGAGGAGGGGCAGTAACGGAAGTTAGAGAAGTCAATGTTCGTGCCATCAGGTTGGAGGCTACCCAGCCGGTATATAAGGTGTTGTTCCTCCAACCTGGGTTTGGATTCATTTTGACAATAGAGGAGGCCATGGATAGAATTCCATGTCCCATTCCCATTCTGATATGTCTATCCATTCATGATATGTCTGCTGTGTTCCACCAGTATTTTGTGTGTGTTGTTGTTTGAATTTCCAGCATCTGCAGATTTCCTCCTGTTTACTCAGGGGCAAGATTGCTTCTAATCGAGCTGATCTCCTAAAAAGAAAAGTTGAGAAACTGATGTGTGTTTCGTGTCAATTACCGAAGCTCAGTAAGTTTCTTATTGAAAATTCAAGAAAACAAGCTACACTGTTAAAGACCACAAGGATCCTTGAGAAATGATTACAAACACACTTGAAACATTAAACTTGTTGTAAATATGGAAGTATCAAAATGATAACTAAACTCAACATTGAATATACCTTCTTTGTTCAATAATTACATATTTGAGTGGTTAGAACAATTTATGGTGTTTTCTTATAACAGAAAAGCCATGAAGAGTATAGAAAACAAACAAAAAAATCAGCTCCAAGGAATTTAAAATTAAAAATTAAAATGATGAAAACAGTCAAATCAGTCAGCACCTGTAGAGAGAAAAGTTCTCTTTTCATAGATGCTACTGACCTCTAAGTATTTCCACCAATATCTAATTTGATATTAACCATAAAGTGCTAACCCAATCATTTCATACTATGATTAATTAACATTAGTGAAGGGGTGGACAGTGACCAAGTCAGATGATTAAAAAATCCTCTGGTGCTTTCAATTGGAACTCAGACCAACATGGATAAACTAAAGAATTACATCTTGCCTTTAATAAACGGTGCAGTGCACTACTATAAGCAATTGAAATAGTTCAAGCATTCAAAATAAATCCAATAGAGTTATATAAACAAGGATGACTCCAAACTAAAATGCACTTTGAGAAGAATAAACTTCTTCCCTCCTCATGCTGAACAAGTTGTATTTCAGTAGACAGATTCATACAAGCTATTTAAAGTACTCTCCACAATATAAAAGTATAAGAAATAAAAGGGTAGAATATTTTCTAAATGGAGATAAAATTCAAAAAAATCTGAGATGCAAAGGGACTTGGGAGTCCTTGTGCAGGCTAATTTGCAGGTTGTGTCAGTGGTGAGGAAGGCAAATGCAATGTTAGCATTCATTTCAAGAGGACAAGAATATAAAAGCAAGGATGTAATGTTGACCATTTATAAGCACTGGTGAGGCCTCACTTGGAGTAATGTGAGCAGTTTTGGGGCCCTTATTTGAGAAAGGATGTGCTGACATTGGAGAGGGTCTATGAAAATGATTCCGGGATTAAAAGGCTTGTCATATGAAGAGCGGTTGATGGCGCTGAGCCAGTATTCACTAGAATTCAGAAGAATGAGGGGTGAGCTCATTGAAACCTATCGAATAGTGAAATGCCTTGAGAGAGTAGATGTGGAGAAGATGTTTCCTATGGTGCGGGAGAGTCAAGAATCAGAGGACATAGTCTCAGAATGGAGGGGTGCCCTTTTAGAACAGAGAGGAGGAGGAATTTCTTCAGCCAGAGAGTGGTGAATCTGTGGAATTCGCAGCCACAGGTGGCTGTGAAGCTCAAGTCTTTAGGTATATTTAAGGTAAAGGTTGATATATTCTTGATTGGTCAGGGTATGAAAGGATACAGGAAGAAGGCAAGAGAGTGGGGCTGAGGGGGAAATGGATCAGCCATGATGAAATGGCGCAGCAGACTCGATGGGTCAAATGGCCTAATTCTGCTCCTATATCTCATGGTCTTATAATAATTCTATTGGGAGGGATTAGATATATATTCTGAGCAATAAATATCAGATGCAGTTTTGGCTTTTTTATGTAGGCAATCCTTTCACACACAGGTATCCAAATTCTCTGGTAACAGAGAAGATGAATTAAGATTTAAAAACAGGAGAGGATCTACAGATGCTGAAAATCCGAGCAGCACACACAAATTGCTGGAGGAACTCAGCAGGCCAGGCAGCATCTATGGAAAGAGGTATGGTTGACATTTCGGGCTGAAACCCTTCAACAGGACTTAAGATTTTAGTCCTACGGATGAAAACTTCTACTACACTCAGGATCCAAGGCATCATGCATAACATAACAGAACAGAACAGCTTAAACCACTCAAAGTCTTTATCCTCTATCTACAGAATGAACAGAGAAAAGCAGTGTGCTGTGAGGTGCAGGTGGGGAGAAGGAAACTTTCTTTTATAAATGAAAAACTTAAGCCAATTCCCATCAATGGTCATTAAAGGCCAGATGTACCTAGGCAGATCCTTTTTAAGGTATCACAATACAGATTATTTGTCTTGTGGGGGCATGTTTCTGCAGCTGAGTCTCAAGCTGTCAATGAGGCACTTATGTGTGAATGAACATTAAAGAAGTAGTATCCATTTAGGGTTGCATCTTGTGCTAGGTCATTATAAACAGGAAGGACCTAAGTGGATAATCAGTCTTCACAATCAATGGAGTAAATCACCGATTTCAATTTCTCTTATAAATTAAATGGTGCAAAACACAAGTTACACAATAGAATTGCCAGGCAACAATCGTAATTTATTTCTACTACAGTATTGTAATATTTATTAATTTCTTTGCTAATTTGCAAAACAAATCTCAACTTTTTTATTTCTGATTTTGAAACAGAATGCTGATATGTGCTGACTGTGGTTGACAAGTCCAAGTTCCAAGGCTCTTGCAAGAAAGTGCACTATGGAAACAGCATTGTTAGCTCAAGGTAATGTCCTGCTGAAGGGTCTCGGCCAGAAATGTCGACCGTACTCTGTTCCATAGATGCTGCCCGGACTGCTGAGTCCCTCCAGCATTTTGTGTGTATAGCTTTTATTAATTTTTCACTTTTTTTTACATCACCTTGATGAATTCATTATTCTTCAGTCATTTGAAATTTTCAATAAACATTTAAAATGAATAAACTCTTCTCGGGCCTCAAGCTGGATACAGATTTCAATTATAATAGTCATTTCAATGACAAGCTCTGCCATCATCTTCAGGGATAATGCCTGGGCATGTCTAGTCAGGTGGTATTCATACCCCTGTATTCCACCTCTCCTGATTGGATGAGGACTATCCAATCCGGAGGTGCAGAAAACAGGGGTATAAATACCATCTAACTAGAAGTGCCCCCAGGCATTATCCCTGAAGGTGAAGGTAGGTGATGGGCTTGAGAAGAGTTTATTCGTCACATGTGCCAGGAAAGCACAAGATCCTTTATTACATTTTAAATGGTTTGAAAAAAAATTCAGAGGTTTTGACAGTCGATAAAGCTTTGTCCTTCTTGCACTTTTATGCTTCAGGTTACCATGTTTAATCCATTTTTTACGTTTGTTTGTATTGACAATTTCTTTATACATGACATACAATTCATGAGTTTTCCTATTTCTTTAATAATATTTTTGTACTGCAGGTGGCCCTGTATGTAACACTATCTTTGACTTGGGCTTGCAAAATCTGAATATTTCAAGTAACCCGTGCTTCTATTGGCTCCCTGTTTCTGCTGCTATCAGTTGTATAATCTTAACTATGCCACTCAGTGAATGGATAGTCATTGTTACCAAATGGCATTCAGTCTCTGGTCCTGATATTTGTCTGGACTAAACATTATGCAAGTTCCCTGGGAGTTCAAGATGGATCATGGTTAACAATATCCATTCTCCTGCAGTCTCTGAGCTACCCCTCTAATCCAATAACACTCAGTGATTCCAGTGACCAAACATTACTATCCTTACCAAGTTGCATCAGATGTCAACAATCCAACATGATCCATCCAAACCTACTGTTCCTTCATCCAATTTCTTCCTGCTGCCACCTTCAAGGAGTTTGTACGTTCTCCCACAAGGTCCTTTAGGTGCTTCAGTTACATCACATATTCCAAAGACATACGGATGAACTGGTCACATGGGTGCAACCGAGCTGTGCCAGCTTTTTGGGCTGGAAGAGCCTGTTACCATGCTGTTGCTCCAAATTAAAATTAAATTCTTAGACCACAGGAGCAGTGTTTCATACCAGTGCCCTCTACTGTTAAAACTACCATTATTTTCTTACTCATTTCAAAACCCCTTTCAAGGACTTCACTGTTCACTAAAATCTTTAATCTTACCACGTGCTACAATCCGCAGAGGACTCTCCAGCTCTGATTACTGTTATGCCGTCACTACCAGACTTACTTTTACACCCTCAGCTTCAGAAATCTCCCTGACTCTCCACCTTTCTCTCCTCCCTAAAACCTAAACATTGAAGAAAACCTTTGGACAATCCTCCTAATTTACCCTTCTTTCATTCAGCAGCAACTTTTGTGAACTGAGTTTACATACAAGGCCAAATTAGGAGCTTTTATTTACTTTGAATTACATGTCAATGTACACATTCAAGGGAAGCCTTATATTATTATTGTGCAACACTATCTTATGATTCATATTTGTATGCTGAATTAATCCTCCCCTAAATTTTAGCACTCAAGCAAAAGGTTTGGAGAGGAGACAAGAGAAAGAAATGAAATTCAAATGAGTACTGAAATCAAAATCAATCTCCTGTCACACAGAATTCAAATCCAATTATGCCACGTCATATAAAATGTCAGAAATAAGGACGGTAAACAAAATTAGATTTAAATAGACTTTCTTTCAGGTTATCCAAACTCCAACTTCAGTCTAGATCAATAAGGTGCTCAAAAATAAAGTCTGCAGCTTGGATTTAATACTTATATTTTGAAATCAGGAAACAATCTAAATTGAGAGATTTTTCTATTAAACAGATAATGAAATGTCATCTACAATTTAATAAGATGTGACTTAAATTACATTGTCAATTATCTGAAGCATTCTTTGCTTACTATCTTTCAAATTCTCTTTTAAATTAAAATGAACATTTGTTTGAAACTGAAAGTAGACAATACATATAGAAAACTGATACATTGAGATTGAAGATATTGCTCAAGGAATTTAGCTATTCTATGTTGCAGTCCTGTTAAATATCAAACATCCTTGTGGTTCACAGCTTGAACATTTGAATTAGCAACTCTGCAGAAACGTCTGTGTGTGTGTGTGTGTGTGAGAGAGTATTCACAGTATTAGAAAACAAAGGTTTTAGAAACATATACTGGATAAAGGGTAGTCAAAGGAAGAATGGAAGCAACAGTAGACCAGAGAGAAGGTCTTATGGAGAAGATGGCATAGCTGGTGTACTAAATGAGAACTGTGCATGTTTTCTGCCAGAAAGAAGATGCTGGCCATTGCCAAAACAATGGATGAGTCAGCAGAAAAATGTCGGAAGAAAAGGCTCAGAGGTGATAAAGTTGGTGAGGCTCAAACGAAGAGAAATCAATTAGTCCAGATGGGATGCAACTAAGGTTGTTGAGTGAAAGACAACAGATGCACTGGCCGTAATCTTCCAATCTTCCTTAGTGTTACAGTTCCAGAAAACACTCTTCAAAAATAAGGAGAATATATCCAGCAAATGCAGACCATTAATACATGTCCACAGTAAAAAAAAATGTCATGAGATAGTAAGCAGGCAGGAATTAACTACCTCTTAGAAAATAAATAGCAGCCAGCAAAGATTGATTAAAGACACATATATTTTTTTTAACGATTAAGTTATTTAATTAGGTAACAGAAACTAGATTTGGTGAATGGGGACTATTATTTTTATGATCAAATACATTTCAAATGGTTCTAATGGTGTCACACAACATCAATAATTTGCATGTAATTTGCACCTACTACACTGAAAGCATCTAAAGAGAAGTTAACAACAAACTAGCCAAGACTGATCAAAAGCTGATCAAACAGGTGGGGTATAAAGTATATTTTAATGAAAAGGAGCAACTGATGCACCTGATTTCTGGAGTTGGACAGCTGAAATCACGAGCTACCAGTAATGTGGTGATTAAAAAAGGGAAAGTGCAAAGAAGCAGACCTGCAGGAGCACAGCATTCTTCAACATTCTAAGGAAGCAGGTTAGAGAGGGAGAGAAACAGAGGAACATGAAAACAATCATGAAAATTTAAAAATTGTGGCACTGCTAACATTGCTGTCAATGCAAATTGTTGAGCAAGGAAACCTGGTGCGAGTTAGGATAGAGCAGCAGAACTTTGAATAACTTCAGCGGTATGGTAATATTACGGGGGTTTGTATGTATGTACAGGTACCCAGAGTCAGGCCTTAAAACCCAGAGGCAGAAAACACACGAGGCTAATCCATTCAGTCTTTCAAATAGTCAGGTTTGCAGCCAGATGAGGTGTGTGATGAGAGAGAAAGAGATGGTGGGCAGTGAGTGAGTGTTGAAAAGTACAGGATTTACCTGTATAAATCTTCAAAAATCTCAGGACAGGTTAACAAAGCTCTTGATGAAGGATGGGCATTATAAATGAAAGTACACAATATAAAGGCAGTGAGTTATGCCAAATTCAAATGAAATAAAAATTCTGTCCCAGATGGAATCTTTTGGTCTGGTTCTGGAGATCCAGACAGGATGTGACAGCTTTAGTGAAGGTCTAGAGGAGATTAAGTGCAATAGCTCTGGGGTGAGATAGAATGATTGTGTGGATAGACTGGGATGGTAATGGTTCCTTATGAGCAGAGGAGGTTTAGATGAATGCTTGAACTGATATTTTTGAAACAATTAATTGTTCATATGGGATAAATAAATAGACTGATATCAGTACTTGAAGGTAATAGCTACATAATACAGTAAGGAATAGCCCTTCTGTCTCATGGAGCAATGCTACACAGCAAGCCACCGATTTATCCCTGGACTAATTTCAGGACAATTTACATTAACCAATTAACCTACTAACCCATTGGTATGTCTTTTCAACTGTGAAAGGAAACCAGAGCATTCAGAGGAAGATAAGATAAAACTTAATTTATCCCTAAAGAAATTATTGTCGCAAGGTTACTAAGTCAGCGAAATGTACTTGTGTGAAAAAGAATAGAAAATGTGGATTAAAAATACTACAAAATACAGATGTGCAATGAAACCATACACTTATATACTTGGAGGAGGAGTTGTAGAGTCTTACAGCCACTGGGAGAAAGGATCTCCTGTGGTGTTTGGTAGTGCTCCTCAGTGGATTCAGTCTGTTACTAAAGGTGCTCCTCTGTTTGTCCAGGGTGTCATGGAGGGGGTGAGAGGGATTGTCCGTAATGCTCCGTAGCTTCTGCAACATCCTTCTCTCAGACACAACCATCAGGGAATCCAGTTCCACCCCAGAACAGAACCAGCCTTCCTGACGAGCTTATTGATCATCTTGCTGTCAGCTGCTCTCACCCTGCTGCCCCAACAGACTACAGCGTAGAACAGAATGCTGGCCAACACTGAATCGTAGAATATCTGCAGCATAGTACTGAATGACTGGAGCCTCCACAGGAAGTACAGTCCATGCACAGTGGGAAAAACATACAAACTTTCTTACATAGGTCTCTGGAATCGAATTCTGATGCCCTGAATTGTGTTGCGATAACTGTTACACTACTGTAGCATCTACTGTGAATGCCCGCAAGGAAATGAATCTCAGGGTATTATCTGGTAACATATACGTAATTTGATAATAAATTTACTTTGAACTTGTTAATGCATCATTAACAAGTTCATCATCCTGAATTTAATAGTATTTAAGTAGCTTACATACAGGTACCCATAGTTAGACAATAAAACTTGGGGTGGGGGGCAATCTGTAAGCTAAGAACTAAAAATACACAGTGAAAAATTGTTGATTCACAATGTTCACTTGGAAGCATTTCAGATACCAATTAAGAAGGACCAGCTGGAGAGAAACCACAGGAAAAAGAAATAGCAGCTGAACAGTGAACTTCAAATATACAATGCAGCTTAGTGCAAATAGTGTGCACTGTAGAAATTAACCAAGAGTTAAAACACAATGAAGATCATGCAAAGGCACAACATTATGCTAAGGAGTGGTTAAAACCACATTAATCGTTCTTATTCAGGTTACCTCATCTTTATAAAGCCCTAATGCAAAGATGATATATAGAACCTATACTTTGAAGTACTGCAGTTGAAAATTTGCTCTATTCAAAGTAACTTACCTTTCCTTCAAGAAATCTGCCACTTGTTTAAAGTCTGCTATGCAGTATTCTCTTTTCATGTCCATGAGCACACTATCTGATCCAGTTTGCACTGGCACATGAAGAAAGGAATACACCCTAGGATGGAGGAGAATTTTTGCCATTTCCTGCAGAAAAGACAAATAAAATAATCCATCAGTACCACATCAAATAAACCTTTTCTCTTAAAGGGATAAAACGGCACTCCAGACTTGGGTTTTTAAAAATACTTTATCTTGAAGGATGTCTATTGAAATGAAGATCAAAATGACATTTGGTGGAAATCAATTTAAATTATAAGGCTATATGAAACTTGATAAATGCAGTCATAGATAATAACTGTCATGAAGAAATACATTTAAACATAGCAATCAACTCAGAAATACTATTCTGAAGTCATTGACTTTTATATACTTGAAATTTTCTTAGCTGATATAAGTCACCACCCCTCAAAACAGTACTTAAGATCTATCACTATATGTACAAGTCGAATCTTCAATGGTCCCTTCTTATATTGCCTCATCATTTTCAGCAAAAAACGTAGCAGTCCTTCATGCAACTGCTCAGAACCAGTGTCACTGGGAAGGTTGAGAGAAGATTTAACAGGTAGGCAAGGTGAAAGTACCAACAATGATTTGCTCAATGCAAACTATGTTCAACAGGTATCAAACATTTTGAATGTTGACAAACATCAAGGATTGGGAAAGTAGCTTAACTTTCTATAAAACACTTATGTGGGTCTGATAACTAGAAAGGCCTTTATCTGATAGGTCTGCAACAGCCTCACTGAGATCATTTGGGCTAAACCACCCATTTGGTGTAAGAACAGGATTAGCAAATGCAGATAGTAACTGCTCTGTACTGGATCATTATCTGACCAGCAACTTTCCAACATGGAGTTAGCATCAGGAAAGATCACTGAATTGTATAGACATGTAAGATTCTCATATCAAAAGTGAGGGCTTCTGAAAATGCTACAGAATTATGTGGTATATAGGCAAACTGCAGTAGCGAAGTCAGAGTTTTGAGACTAACCCGAATATGACTGTTATCATCTTTCACAATTCTGGCAACTTTGGACAGTGAAATACTGAAGCTGCAAAAAAGACAAACGGCTTCTATATGAGGAATATGACCCAGAATAATGCCAACCACATCATTTCTCAATTTATAACAATATTTATAACCACATTCATAACAAGGAATACACAAAATAGAGGTTGTACAATATTGAACCCGATAAGTAGCATGAAGTGTGAAGTTTAAATACCAGAGATTCTATTTGTGGTTCTTACTAAATATTGATAGGAAGATCAATCCACAGCACACTGCTTGACTATGGGAAGACACATGCATGCAAATTACCATGAACAATAATACACCGTGAATCTGAAGAGATACTCTGTTGAGAAACTGAAAACATTAGGACACGCGTGACTTGTAATTTCTCATAATTATTAAAGGTGACCGATCGGTACAGCTGAGGACACAATGCACAGTAAACTCGTTTAGAAAAAAACTGCCTCAAAGATTTAAAAGTGGATTGGAAGAATGTATTCAATGTGACTACTCAAAAGCCATCAGGTTAAAGATATGCATAATGGCTTCGGGGGACAGTACTTGCTTATCAGTGCTTGTCAGTCCTTGTTTCTGTCTATTTTTTTTATTGATTCTATTGTATTTCTTTGTTCTACTCTGAATCTCAGCGTAATCAACGGTGACATATTTTGATAATAAATTAACTTTCAATTTTATGTATTAATTTAACTATCTAGCCAGTGCTGTGTAAGCTAGCTTGGTAAAGTGCAAAAACTTTATGTAAACCTATGAAATGAAACTGTTATGTTGTTAAAGGCAGACAAGACTACCTAGTGTTTGTAGGGATTATGAAGTCATCCTCAATCACACTGTGAACAATGAACACTAATCTAATCTCAGGTGACACAATCTCAATGAAAGGATGCCAATCTCCTTATCAAATTGGACATCTCACATGCAAATTGACAAGTGAACAGAGATAAGAAGCCATCATTACTGAATAATTAACTCCCATGAGGGAGTTACATGATCCATATACCAAGCTGCTTCAAATGTCATCATCTCCCAAAAATTTCAGGCAACCTCGCGCAAGAGTGTCCATGCAACCAAGATGGAACTTGGATTGCAAAACAAGTGGAAAATCTCTGAATACCCTAAGAAGTATTTAGAAGGCTTTGTTAACATAATGGTAGCTTCAAAAGAATGATCGTGCTTTTGTGCAGAAAAAAAATATTTTTCTGGATCATGGGGGTGAAAGCAAATCGTCTACAACTGAAAATGGTGAAAGTGAATGTCAGAATAAACAAGGGTGTTACTGAATTTTGATCCAATGTTGTGCTAAGTTTTCAACGGATTGATCAACAGAACGGATAACACAATTTCTGAAAGGTAAATCTTCATGTGGAGTTCCTCCTGCTGTATATATCATTCGCACAATAAAGTTAATTGTGATAACTCCAAAATGGGCAGTAATAAGCCATACCATAGGCCATCACTATAAAACACACCATAAAAATTCACAACTATTCTCACAAATGGTTGTATTACTTAGTAGTCTGCAATTCCAACCAGTTCAATCCAAACCGTTTGTGAAATGAAATGAGATCAAACTGCTTCACTTCTCCTTATTATTCACTCTCAAAATAATAGATTAGTGCATACAGTGAAACACACATGGAGGAAAATTAAGGAATTATCAATATACAGATTTTCTTCAGAACCAAAGATCAGTGCTGCAGGATACGCTCCTACAGAAATGCATATAACAGTCAGAATATATGAGCCCGTTTCAGCCATATCAGTAAAGGAAGGTGAATAAAGGCAACTGAAGTGAACACTGTGACTCATGCTTTAAAAAGGAACAGGCTCATATGGTATGTTGAGGTTTACCTACTGGCAAAATCAGTCAGATGAAGCAGACAAAATGGGCTCTCTGAGGTATTGGAGATGTGCAGATGTGTGGCCCCAAGAATTAACTTGTAAGTACGGGTGAAAGATTTAAGGAAGTTTTAAGTTGATCTTTTGATCACAGCATGAGATATCTATGGGGGATACCTAAGAAAACCTTGATTTGAATGTACCCCTTAAGTACATTCAACAATTGTTGAACAGTTGCTGACATTGATTCAACCAGGGTCAAGGACTGAGATTTTCAAGGAGTCCAGAGGTAGATGGTATGTTCAGCTTCCAGCATAATTCTGGTGGAATTATAAAGATCAAAGAGACTTAAATGGTTAAACTAGCAAATTTGTAACAGCTGTCGTAGTAGATAGTGCAATATAAGTAAATTAGCATGACATTATTGTATGTTATTGTCAATATTGTTAAGAATAACAGTCAGAGAAGAACCATGAACGGCCAACACAGCTTTGGCGTCTTTGTGCATTTTTCTGCATGTTAATTTACTGAAGACAAGGAATGTACAAGGACATCTATGACAACTACTCTGTGTGCCTCATAGATTTACTATCATGACTTAACAGAGGGATATCATTCCCTACTGAATATACGGCTTCTCATCTCCTGCAAACACAGTTCACATGTGATTGTGTCAATTACGACACTGACTGTTCTTCAAGTTACTGATGAGTGTGTTTGAGCTAGTGAAAGAGGCTAGGGATGGTCAGCATTGAAAATCAAGGGAAGGTGATTAGATATTTTCACGTTAGTAGCAGATATTGAGTTATTGCCAAGAATTTGAGTATAATTTTATACTTCTTGCCTGAATTGAATCACTGTAGTTTCTCCATTTAAATAACAGCAAGTCCTGACTTTACTCAAGTGCCTTATCTGTTAATGGTTATCCCATGGAATCCATTGCAGAGGTGAATCCTGCTGAGGTTTCCATCTAGGAAACTGCTTCTCAGCTTCTACACCATCTCAAAGGTGGTGCAGGATCCACATTCTGAAATGATTTCCACAGGAGATGGAAAGTTATTGGGATGCAAAACAAGGGGAAAATTAAGGTACTTTTAAAATCAAAAAAAGTCTTTTTTTTAATTATCAAGACTGGAACTGGTGATACTTTTTATTTAGAGTATTATATAATTTGCTTTATGGATTCATTGTTCTACTAACTCAGTGCCTTTCAGAAACAAAAACCTCTGTGGGCAGTAGTCAGAGTTGGCATCTTTCAGGTGAGCAATCTGAACCGTCTCAGATCAATTGGGCACTGGGCCAATGGATCACGCGGTCAATCAATTAGACCTCCTATGCACGGAAGTGGCACGTTTTCCTCTCAGCAGATCTTTTTTGTCACTCATGTATGTTCCCAGCATGTATTGCAGCTAACATGACTCGGTCAAAACGTTTGATCATACTGTCGGCCTTGCTCTGAAGATATGTAATAGCATTAGACGAAGAACCACCAAACTCCATTCCCGTTTAAACTAAAACAGAAACATTTCAACAAAATAGGATAGTTTGTAAGTCTCACTCACTCATTTGAATATGCTACCTGGTATTAGTTGATATGACTTGCCTGATGATGGGAAGACTATGGAGCTCTATCTACATCTTTCTCCTCTTTTATGAAAACACTCTGTGCATTCCACAGTGAACCATCTTTTCAGTAATGAATTCAGAAACAGCATTAACAAAACAGACATTCATAAGCTTGCTTTTCACCCTGTCTGCATAATGGTAGCTTCCTAAGAGTGCTTTATTTCCCTACAGCACAGCAAGATAATGTTAAATATTAATCTTAAACCAGTTCACCCTTTGAGGCAGGGTGATGGCTGGAAATATTCCAGGCTGAATAGTTAAAAGAGGATAAAAATGAACCAAAATTGACCACAACTTGAATGCTTCATTGTTGTAAGCAATTATGCTTTGGTGGCAGATAATGACAAAATTATGTTTGGATCTCACACTCAGTGTGTGAATAAGTTCCTAGTAAAATCTACAGTATTTATTACTTTATCCACCAGTACACATTAGGAATACAGTGGAGCTATGTGGGCTTCACGGGATTTTCAGTACATTAATATTAATATATAGAAAAGATTGTTAGATCTAGTGTCAGTCTTAGGAAGAAATTTTGACTTGCATAGTTACAACCTTGATTCTTTCATTCCCAAAAGCCTTATTCTCAATAATTATGAAATTATTTATGTATTTATTTCTAGCCTATGGCTTCCCAAAACTATTTTCCCACCCAGACCCTATTTAATACTTAAAATTTCAAGCAGCTCCAAAGCTACCCAAAACAACAAAGTAAGATAGTAATTGGCACAGAGCAAGACTGGTAACCTGATGAAATCCTGCTAATTTATTTTTAGTAAAGCTGATTAATGGAAAAATTTTGGCCAAAATGCCTAAAAGAACGTTCAGGGTATTGTTTGGATAACAGTGTCTTGGAATTTTTTGGAACTATCCTAGGAGAGAGACCAGATCTCAATTTAAGGACAGTATCTCCAACAGTGTTTCACAGATTCCACTCCTCCCTCCTGGCACTTATCCCTGCAAGTGAGACAAGTGCTTCACCTGCCTGGAAACCATCACCCTCTCGTTCAGCAGATCTTCCTGATAAAGCAACACCTGTAAGTCTGTCCGGGTCATTTGTAGTATCCAAGTGCGGCCTCCTCTACAGGTGAGACCTGATGCAGACTGGGGAACCACTTTGTTGAGTACATTCCCTCTGCCCACTGCAAAAGTCAGGATCTCCCGGAGGCTACAGATTGCAATTCAATTTCCCCTTCCCATTCTAACATGTTGGTCCATAGCCCCCTCTACTGCCATGATTGGGCCTAACTCAGGTTAGAGGAGTAATACCTCATAACCTGTCTGGTCAGCCTCCAACCTGATGGTATGAACATTGATTTCTCTGGTAACTTTTCTGTCCCTCCCTCCTTCTGATTTTTTCCATTCCTCATTTCTTCTCCTCACCTACCCATCACTTCTGTCTAGTGTCCCTCCTCCTTCAGAATAGACTAGATAGATTGAAGGGCCTGGTTTCTATGTGAATCATATCAGATTGATTGCATGAATATGGCAAGTATGCATGTGGCAAATGATCGTGCATTAAATCGATTGGGCTTCCTACCCGTAAAGGGCTCTCTCTCTTTTTTTGGGTAGGCTTTCAAGTGCACATGTTCCATGATTTCTTCCCTTTCTTCCCTGGTCTACTGCCCTCTCCTATTAGATTTATTCCTTTTCAACCTCTTCCACCTATACCCTCCCAATTTCTTCCCCCTCACTTGGTTCTACCTATCACCTGATAGTTTGTACTCCTTCCCTTCCCCCACTCTCTTATTCTAGCTTCTGCCCACTTCTTTTCCAGCCCTGAAGAAAGATTTCAGCCCAAATTGTCCCCTGCTTATTTTCCTTCATAGATGCTGTTTCACTTGCTGAGTTCCTCTAGTACTTTTGTGAATGTTGCTGAAGATCTCTAGTGTCTGTTGAATCTCTTGTGTCAATACTGGTGTTCCAAGCTAGTTATTTTGGGGTGAGGTCTCTGGAACCGGACCTGAACCCACACTGCCAGGCTCAATTGTAAGGGTGTGACTGCTGAGGATATACTTGGTAACATTGGGACTCAACTAACTCTAATGACCTTCATGAACAGACAGCAGCATGACAAGGGCTGGTGCAAGCATGGCCAAACACCTGAGATCTCAGCCAGTTGTTGGGAGATAAATGTGCTGCAAGTGGAATTCTTTTCCAGAGAGACAGAGGGAGAGAAATTGCGTGTGTGCGCGCGCGCGCGTGTGAGAGAGAGAGAGAAATCCTCTGCTATTCTTCTGCTTTACAATATATGCTTATTTCTCAAGTGCTATATTTATTTGACAGACAGACAGACATACTTTATTGATCCCGAGGGAAATTGGGTTTCATTACAGCTGCACCAACCAAGAATAGTGAAGAAATATAGCAATTTAAAACCATAAATAATTAAATAATAAGCTAACCATGCGAAATGGAAAGAAGTCCAGGACCAGCCTATTGGCTCAGGGTGTCTGACACTCTGAGGGAAGAGTTGTAAAGTTTGATGGCTACAAGTAGGAATGACTTCCTATGACGCTCAGTGTTACATCTCGGTGGAATGAGTCTCTGGCTGAATGTACTCCTCTGCCTAACCAGTATATTATGGAGTGGATGGGAGTCATTGTCTAAGATGGCATGCAACTTGGACAGCATCCTCTCTTCAGACACCACCGTCAGAGAGTCCAGTTCCACCCCCACAATATCACCGGCCTTACAAATGAGTTTGTTGATTCTGTTGGTGTCTGCTACCCTCAGCCTGCTGCCCCAGCACACAACAGCAAATATGATAGCAGTGGTCATCACAGCCTCGTAGAACATCCTCAGCATCATCCGGCAGATGTTAGACCTCAGTCTCCTCAGGAAATAGAGATGGCTCTGCCCCTTCTTGTAGACAGCCTCAGTGTTCTTTGACCAGACCAGTCTATTGCCCATTCATATTGTTACGTACCCGTGGGTATCTTGTACTTGTCACGTGACAGTGGTGTTGAAGCTATACTGGACTAAAGGTAGTGGTCTTGTGATGGTGGAGTGACGTCATTTTCCTGCCAGTAGAGGTCATGTGACAGGTTTTTTTTTACAGGGTATAAAAGGAGGACCCCCCCCCCCCCCCCCCGTGAGGAGAGGCAGTTCGAGGCTGGATTTGCCGTTTTGACTCCATGCCACTGTGTGGTCCGATATTATGACGCAGTTTGGTTGAAAGGTGGAGTTTTATTTAATGCCTAAAGTTTAAAAGGTCATTGCCGGCAGTTTCTTTATAATATTACCAGTTAATAATCGGTGGAGAGTGAAGATCGGAGATGGGGAGCTAAAAGATCCAGGAAAGTCGATTTCGACTGTGAAACAGGTTCGACCTTGTTTGATCCTCATTCGGAAGGAATTCGTTGGCTGTGCCCGTGGTAACCCCTGTGAATAGCAGAAAGGGTTGGGTACAATTTTGTCAAGGAAAGGTCAGTGCCTTTAAGCCGTTTCATTTTCAGCTTCGTAAATTCTCCGGGAAAAGTATAGTTCGACTAAGAACTGCAGCAACACGACGTGAAAGAGAATTTAAATCGTCTAAAAAGTCTCTCCTTTAACGGACTGTAAGCATTTTGAACTTTTGCAGTACTACTTTGGAAAACTGTTTTTGCAACATTGCTTTAAGAACTGTTTAAGCTGCTGCACAACAGCTGATTTCCGGTTACATTAGTTGTTTGTTTACTTTTGGGGGTTTGTTTTTCAGTGTTTAATAAATGTTTTATTTGTTATAAAAAACCCCTGCCTCACTTATAAATTTATTGTTACTGAATCCATAACAGTATCCCCAGGAACTTGTAATCCTCCACCATGTCCACATTGACCCCTTGGATGGAAACAGGGGTCACCGGTGCCTTAGCCCTCCTCAGGTCCACCACCAGCTCCTTAGCCTTTTTCACATTAAGCTGCAGATGATTCTGCTCGCACCATGTGACAAAGTTTTTGCTTTTTCCACAAAATGTTCAATATCCATTGCTTTTAGAATAGAAGTAACCACTCTGCACTCTCCATTGGCCCTTATTAATGTTTCTCCCAGAAGATTTTGTTCTTTACGTTTAAATTTCAAACAACTAATACCAATACTAATAATTGCTTTTACCATGTTCCATGCATGTATGGCCTGATTTTTAAGAACTCCAAAGTGAATTTGGTTCTGGTGCAATCAGCAGTCCTCCAATACACTAACAGGACAAATCGCACAATTAACTCAGTCCTTCTTTTAGTTCTGAGGTTGTCACATGCTGTTCTAATCTCACAACCGTTCTGCAGAAACTCTGTCCTGTAAAATTCAGAGCATTTTAGATCCTGAGTGGCAAGGTGCAAACTTCACCTCCTTCATACAAACCTTTCACAATCACAGGGCAGAAGTAAATAAAAAAGCAAGCACAGACCACAGGAAGTTCTTATTTGGGGTTTGAAGCACATCATAAACCTTCAACTTCAGGCAGAGGAACAGATCTGTACAGGGAAACGTCCTCACAGGTGCTCCCAAATTCAACTATTTCTTGTTATTAGCAATTTCACCTTCTCTGCTGGAATTGTTTTGTATGCAAATATACAGTGTTGACCTACTTAAGGAAAGAAAGTATCCAAATTACATGTGTCATTATTTCTAGTTTCTGGTTGAAAGGTTTATTGTTAAAAATAATGTTTATTTTGACAGATATTGGTTACCTGAGTAAACCAGCTTTGCACTTGTGAGACCAGCTCTCAAAATCAACTGATGTCAAAAAAACTTCTTTTGCTACCTTTTCTGGTTTAGGCCGTAAATAAATCTTTGGTAAAGATAGAAGTTTAGTGATCCTGCAAATTAAACTTTGGTTCAACTATGTAACAGGAATAAAAATACAGAACTCCTGATGTGATAAGTAAGACATGTCAAATGTAACTTGAAATGATGCTAGTATGCTGGAAACATTTTCTGCTTTAATTATCAAAACTCCCTTTAATTAACTGAATAACCATTAAGATTAATATTTCACAGAGCCGACTCTCTACTGTGAGAATAACCTGAATCAAGCGAGACTCAGAAGCATCTTTTAGATATGACCAATAAATGTACTCAATGTTCAGAACATTAATTCACTTATTAGAAACCAAAATCTATGCCTTATTTTAAACAACTTCTAATAGGGCTGAATCGAAGTGGTGAAATCCGGAGTATCCAAGCACCAGGCCAGATTCAAAAGGTTGAAGTGTCAAAAAGATCAGGGTTTCGGGCCCAGACAAGGTATGGGCCGATTAAGATCACCGCTCCACAACATTTACTCGGCTCTGCGTTGAACGACGGAACCCTCTTGTAGAACAAGCAAGAGAAAATCTGCAGATGCTGGAAATCCAAGAGTACGACTGTACTCTTTTCCATAGATGCTGCTTGGCCTGCTGAGTTCCTCCGGCATTTTATGTGTGTAACTCTCTTGCAGACTTCAGTTCAGAAACACTGTTTGCTTGTGGTTATTGTTTGCACCATGTTTTTTGTACATTGCACATTGGGTGTTTGACAGTCATTTTTGTGGGTTATCTTATTCTTTTATTTTCTTATGGACATGACTTTTTTAATTCTCTGCACATTGGATATTAGACAGTCTGTTTTCACATATATGGGGTTTGTTTCATGGCTGCCTGCTAGGAGACGAACCTCAAGTTTGTATAATGTATACATACTTTGAACTTTGGCATATAAAGCAGAGTACTAATTATCCATACTGGAAAAATACAGATTGCATCCTGAAAGACTTGCGGCTTAGCACACACTTGTGCTCGGTGATGGTACCGATGCGCGTTTTTTTTGCTGGTTGGAGGGAGGGGGGATCGTTGCTTGCTGCTGCTTATGCATGGGATGGGGGAGCCTGGGGGGACTTTGGTGTTCTCACGTTTAACTGTCGTTCATTCTTTGGGGCACTTCTCTGTTTTTGTAGATGTTTACGAAGAAAAAGCATTTCAGGATGTATATTGTATACATTTCTCTGTCATTAAATCTGACCTTTGAATGCAGCAGACAATTGTCACTGTTGAGGACATGAAGTTAAGAGTGAAAATGAAAAAATAATCTATTAACAATGATCAAAGGATCTATATTATCTTTTAGTTGGCTTGTCTATTGGTGTGCTTATTCTATTTTTAAACACTTGTTCATGACCATCATCAGTATCTATTTGACTATAAATGGCATCACTATATCAAACTTTTGCCTCTTGTAAACCTGATTTTCTAATAGTTAACTATTACTTTAGAGCAGCAACCTAGTAACTCTAACCTATTAACCCGATCTTAGTTTGGAATATCTGAGCTAATATTACTATTGTCATTTTACTTTGTCTTGATTTTTCTTCCCCTCCCCAAATAATACAAAACCTAGATTTTTTTCCCCTGAATTATTTCTCTTTACTTTACATTAGATATGGCCGAAGACTTTCCACACTCACCCCAACATTTTCTGATAAGTATTAGCAAAAATTGTTGACTTATGACCATTCTCTAAAGCCAGACTGCTTGTGACACGATAGCTGTTAATGTCAGTCAGACATAACTACGAATATGTGTTTTCATTCCTTCAGGCTGTGGATTGTTGTTGGAGCTTTTTAAACATCCCTTCATTTCTAAATAGCAAATTCCAGAGAACAGTCAAAGCATAAACATATGGCAATACAAAGTAATTACCCACCCTGGGGAAAAAATACATTTCTGGTAGCTTATATCCTTCTCCTTCAATCTGTCTTTTTCCCATTCCTTTTTGATAAATGATTTGATCCTGATTTCTTCCATTCTAATTCAAGCACCTCAGCTTTATGTACTTGTATCATATTAGTGAAGTAGAATTCCTCAGGATGTCTTAACAGCATTGTTATCAATTTGCATTTCTAAAAACTAGTGAGGAAACAGGTTTCAAACTTAAATGTGCATAACAAATTCTGGCTAACAGAGGATGTGGTGATTTGACTAGCACTAACAAACCCTGAGTCACAAGTGGTAAAAAATACTCATTTTCAGCCATCCCTCAGTATCTCTTTTCCTACAGAAGTACATGAGAAGCAGGCGACTTGTCAGAGGAAAGGTTTAATTGCCTCTTGTATCAGATGACAAAGACCCCTATGTGTGTCTCTCCAAAAGACATAGTATAGCAAGAAAGATGTCAAAGTGTTGATGAACTAGATGAACTGAACCCTAAGATGAAATTCATCTTTCTGTGAAATGTTATTATGTGAACAATGACAGGCAAGCAACAAAAATGCAAGCCTACCAGAGCACTGTGGATTTTCTTTTAAATCAAAATAGAAAAGGCAGTAAACACTCAGCAAGTCAGGCAGCATTTGTAATAGTGAAAAAAATGAAAGCATATCAACCTGAAGTGGTAAATATTACTTGATCTCCATAGGAGCTGCCTGATGAAATCATTCCTTACTTTTATATTTAATTTCAGGTTTACAATAACCAAGATATTTTTGCGTTTATGAGAATATAAGTTATGAATTTATAAGTCAGCATATACTGTCAAATAAACGTTTTGTTTTTGAAATACTATCTGGTATTTGGTAACTTTTACCATTGAGTACCATTTCTCAACTTTATTACTTAATTCCATAATGATCAAATTATTGCAATTGCTTAATTTTCAAGTATAAAATGCATTTATAACATTGAGTCACATGCCGCATACTAAAGTTACATGATTCAGAACTGCTCTTGCAAAAAGCTCATAACATGGAAAATTTACTGCCAGATCACAAAGTTCAAAAACCTTTAATGAAACTTATGTCTCATCGGCAGCTCCTGGTTGGCAATGATGTTCAGTATGGGCACTAGGCCTGATACTGAAGGACAGGCTGGTTTAATGTCACAACCCAGTTTGGCAAGACTTATGAAAAAACGCAGAGTATGTAAGTCACATTTTTATGATACACCCTCAGTAAGTCTCTTGACAAATGACTAATACACTATATTTTACAATAGTGGTGACATCTAATTACCCAATCATTATGAGGATGCTAGGTGTTGTTCTAAGTCACAATAATATTTGAAATAATTCATCAATCTCCTGCAAGGTTTCATGGGGTGAATTAAGATCAAGTGTAATCTTCAGATGAAGCTCAGAATAACTGAACTACAGTGGTAGTACCTATACTGAAGTCACAGAGATACCATCCTTATTTATTCTAGTGATTACGACAATCTTACCCCAAAAAGCTTTCATTACAAATGTACCTTTAATCATTTATGATGGATTTTGTTGATAGGAAGTGCACAAGTGCTGTCATTTTTAACCACACAACAACTCAATCACACAAGGGAAATAAAAAAAAAATCAAGTGCGGCACCAGTGAGTACTTGGAATAATTCAGGACAACCTTCCTATTCTAACACAGTCGTATTTCCCAAGAAATACTGTCTTGCATTTTTATATTTCAATTGTACATTTCTACATTATCCATATATTTAA
Source organism: Hypanus sabinus (assembly GCF_030144855.1). NCBI lineage: Eukaryota > Metazoa > Chordata > Chondrichthyes > Myliobatiformes > Dasyatidae > Hypanus > Hypanus sabinus. The sequence goes on from NC_082725.1 coordinate 48,684,486, forward strand.
TGGAAATTACAGATGGAAATGTCGCAATCAAATCCCGCTTTTGTTATTCAGTGAACTCTGTTATCTGGGAATTTGAGATGAAGTTGAAAATGAAAAAATTACAGGAAGTTATGATTTGCCAGCTCCTCATAGCCTTCAGGACTGGCCTTGCAATGAATTGCAGAATGCTCTCAATAAATTACATTTCTTAATGGACTGTAATTATTTTTGTTTTAAAAAAAGTTGTGCATATTGTAGGCAAACACGAGGAAATCTGCAGATGCTGGAAATTCAAGCAACACACACAAAATGCTGGTGGAATGCAGCAGGTCAGGCAGCATCTATAGGCAGCACTGTCGACGTTTCGGGCCGAGAAAGCGCTTCTCCCTATAGATGCTGCCTGACCTGCTGCGTTCCACCAGCATTTTATGTGCATATTGTAGGTCTGGTTTGAAATAAATGGAACATTTAACAAGGAAGAATGCAAAAATGGATACCTGCCCGACAATCTTTCAAAAAAAACACTTGATGATGTGATGGTTTGTCCGAAGTCCAATACTTTAATATCAGTGGCAGATTTTGGATGAGAGTGATAACGAAATGGCTAGGAGTGTTATTTATAATTGGCAGTCAGTGCCACTACACCAAGGTCAGGACCACTTAAAGCTTCCAGATCCTTAGGTGCTCCTTCCCTCAGTACAGTGGCAATGGGCTTTGTTTGTTTTGTTCTGGTTGTGTCTTTTCCGGTAGAAATAGCGTGCAGTTTGTGCTTGATGGATGTTTTTCTTGTGAGTATTGAAGCGCAGGTCCTGTGTACCTGCAATACTGCAGCAAGTGAGTTTTCCATATTTGGACTTGTGCACTTGAAAATGAACTCAACTTTGTCTTTCCAACATGCTTTTGGTACAAGGAATGGAGAGGACATCAGGGTGGGCGTTATTGCTCTGAGTGAACAGTAGACATTGTCTACTGACACCCACCCACCCCAACCCTGGCCCCTCCACCGTTCTTTCCTTCTTCTAAATTGCTTGTGAGTAATTTTAGGCCCCATAGCTAAGGAAGGATGTGCAGGCCCTGGAGAGTATCCAGAGGAAGTTTGGAAGAGCAATTCCAGAGAAGAGAGGTTACTGTACGAGGAGCATTTGATATCTCTCAGCCTGTACTCAATGGAGTTCAGAAGGATGAGAGGGGATCTCATTGAAACCTCCTGGATTCAGAAAGGCCTGGATAGGCTGGATGTGAAGGGAATGCTTCCATCAGTGGAAGAGTCTAAGATCTGAGGGCACAGTCTTAGAATACAGGGATGCTCCTTTTGAACTGAGATAAGAAGGAATTTCTTCAACTAGAGGTTGGCGAATCTATGGAACTCTTCACTATAGAGAACTGTGGAAGCTAAGGCACTGGGTGTATTTAAGGCAGAGCTTGATTCTTGATTAGTGAGGCAGTTAAGGGTTATAATCAGAAGGCAGGAGAATGGGATTGAAAAGAAAATCGGCCATGTTTGAATGGTGGAGCAGACTCGATGGGCTGAATGGCCCAAATCTGCTTCTATGTCTTATTGCCTTATTAAGAGATAGAATAAAGGAACCCTGTTTTGCAAGTGAAATCCTTAAATAAAACATATAAAAGCTATCAATACAAGTCAATTCTTGCTTAATATTTACAAGGGCACTGTTAATTCTTGGAAATGAATCTTAAACATTTTTCCTTTTCCTACAACTTGTGTTCAGGGAATTTTTATGCATTATTCTTCTGTAATTCATCTTAAAGTTTTATTCTTACTGATGCTATTGGCAATCATTTCATTTAATATTCTTAATACTGTTAGCCTTTTTGTAAAAAAACAAGTAATAGAGGACTTTTTTTTATAAAAATCATCATTTGGGATTTGTTAAAAAAAAACCAGAATGGAAATATTCTACCGGTTAGACAAAAACCAAGAGAGAAGCAGAGTTCATGTTTCAGATCAATAAATACAAGGAATGGCTGTGATAGGATAAAGATCAGGAGACTGTGATGCAAAAAGTGATGGCACTCAGTGGGAATCTTTTTCCTTTGAATTTTCCTGACTGTTGCTAAGTACCAAGCAGGAGTATATCCTCAACCTATATTAAAGATGTTTTTTTTAATGAAAAAGCAAAACGAAAACATGTTGGATTGATTACACCTGCTTGTACTATAATATATATAATAGCAGTTCAAAACATGCTTTGAATGTGAAATTTTGAGAATGATCATCTGTGGAATCAATGATAATTGTGCTTATATTTCCCCAGATTTACCAAGAGCTCTAAGATTTGATCATCAGTTAAATTAAACATTTCCAAAGACCAAAAGACATAAGAAATTATTTCTGATTCGATTATAATGTCCATAAGAGTAATTACAGGCATAAGATGGAATATAATTGACAGTTTAATTAAGCAGTTATATTCATGAAGCATGACTCTAGACACATTTGATAGGTCAACCTCTTATAGTCTATGGCAACTCTCTGAATAAATACCTCAATTAGTTGTAAAACGTAGGTAAAATCCTTTATTGGTATTCTGTGCAAACTGAATAGGGCTACGGTTAACATTGGCCTTCTGAAACAAATCAATCCAGCAATGAAATTGCTCTTGGGATTGCTTTGCACAGCAGATGGTACTGCATTTCATTGGCAGGGGACCCGACACCAAACACAAAACTGTCTAACACTATCTGCTTTGATGAAGCCTGCAATATTTCTTTTCTCTTGATATCATTAGCACTCTTTAACTGGAGTTCACTTTAATAGTTTATGATACCAAAGAGTACAGACAGTCATCAAATCTTCCCTCTTTATTGATACCAAAAAAAAAATGGTTTAAGTGACATCATAATCCTCACATCTTCCATTTGTACTGTTCTGGGAGATCAATTTTCATCAGCTGATTCTTGTCCTGGTTTATATTCATGTTCTCTAAGGCAAAACATGCAGCATTTTTGCTATAATATTTATTATTCCTGCTTCTCTAATTAATTTGCGTACACCAAACATATGATTTGCAAAATTATTAATTTCCATTTATTCTCATTTACATATTATTTTGAAATTATAAAGAACCTTGCACGCAAATGAAATATTTAACCACAAATAACAATTTCACTATGTGGTTTCCATTTGAGTCACATATCAATACAGGGGAACAATAAGCAAGTATACATTTGTTCATTCTTTTACCCATTTGACCCTATTATAACATACTTACCACATATTCCCTTCAAAATATTATATTCAGTCTACAGTTCTAAGAAGACTCATGCTGATCACTTCAACTCCATGCTTACTACAAATCTTTGTCTTGCCCTTCTACACCATATCAGAAACAAAGACGACAATCACTTCTTCTACCGTGCAGTCATAAATAGCCTTACGTAGTTATCAAACTTCTTACTCTGAATACATAAATGCTTCACTAGGGCGGCTTTGTAAATGACTATCCAAGGACACTGTAGTAGCCTTGGACATTTAGTGCACTATAACAATATATAATAGTATGTCATCAAGATATTCAACAATTTAATTGCAAATGTTTAGAGCTATCACAGGCTCCTTGGCCTTTGTAGTTGAGTACAGCCTACTAGGACAGAAATCATAAAGTGTTTAAAGGAAAACAACTCACCATTGTCTGTGCTATTCTTTCAATAAAGCAAACTTCAGAGCAATCCCACTGTGACCGGTTCATAGGAGCATGCTTTTCATTAGAAATTTGCTACAATTCCTACATTACATCAGTGATTACAATTCCAAACATAGTTCATTAGTTATAATGCACTTAAAGAGTCACCGTCGGGTCATGAAAGATGGCTACTTTAAACCTGCTCAGCTTTCATGTCATTGATTAGATTTGTATGCATGCATCTCTAATGAAATATCCACGAGTGACAACAGTTAACAGAGTGGCCATAACTGGAATACTGGGTGGACAGATCTCAAGTAGAAATATAGTTCTCTTCAGCACTTAACGTATAGCCTATAACATTAGAAATGCAATTACTCACACTGCCTCAACCTTCCTAATAGGGCCAGCTCATTTAATTGCTCAGAAGTTCACCATACTACATAGCAGCAGCTGCTATCAAACTCTGTTTCTGAAATTTAGTTCAACTGAGTTCCCGTTATCAAGGCATATGAAAATAAAAGCATTTGGCAGCTTAACTGATAACAAGAGTTTAAAAAATAACCAGAGAAAAGAAACATGAAAGGGAGAAGGAGGAACAGCATTCACAAATTCCTTAAAAAATTCAAAGTGGCAAATCATGCTAGCTGTGGGAAGTGGATCCAGAGGAAATCACTGGTTTTGAGTGGTCAAATACTACTCAATTGAGTGTTATTATTACTAATAATCCTAGACAATTCAGAATCATCACTGACATATGTCGTGAAATTTGTTCTTTACTGGCAGTAAGACATAAAAAACAGAGTGCAAATTACAATCTACCCAGAAATAAATAAGTATCAGAAGAAGAATAATCAGGTTGTATTCATGGACTGCTAAGAAATCTGAAGGCAGAGCTATTCTTAATATGTTGAGCTTGTGTCTTCAGGCTCCTGTACTTCCTTCCTGATGGCAGTAATGTGAAGAATGAAACTCCTGGATGTTGAATGTCCTTCACACAGCGTCCTCAAGGCACCACCTTTTGTAGGTGTCTTCACCGTCAGTGGTGAGGAGGTTTATGCCCGTGATGGAACTGGCTGAGTCTACAACCCTATGCAGCCTCTGCCATTCTGGTGCGTTGGAGCCTCCATACCAGGCAGTGATGTAACCAGTCAGAATGCTCTCCGTTGTATATCTGACTTCTTCGTAACATCCTCAAACTCCTAATAAAGTACAGTTGCTGTTGTGCCTTCTTTGTGATAGAAACAATATGTTGGCCCAGGATAGATCCTCTGCGATGTTGATGTCCAGGAACTTGCAGCTGCTCACCCTTCCAACTGATGTACATGACTAATTATTAATCTGGGATAATCCAAGAAAGGATGCCATTTCAGCCACTTCACTCTGTGAAGTGTGGGCTACATGACTTCAGCTGCAGAGTCCTGGCTGGCTGAAATTCCCCTGCATTATAAAAGAAGATGTGTCTCTCAAATGTTAAACTACACAATAAAACAACCAAATGAAGTATAGAATCAGAGATCCCATTTACTTTAATGGCCTGAGGAATGGGGAAGGTAAGTGCATATTTAAGGTTACAGTACTGTGGTTTAATCCTTTTATTTATTAATAGATTTTAATGTGTGTTTAATTAACCTTAATAGTATTATTGCAACAAGGCTTTTTAAAATACCATTTTTGAGGCTCACAATATATTTCTAATGATATTATATATTTAAAAAGGGCAAAAAAATATATTCCTAAGAGTATTAATTATTTAAGCCAAAGACACTCAAAAACAAAACTTCTCACAATTTCCAAACATTCATGTTCCAAAATATTAAATGTTATGAGAAATTTTTGTTTGTTGTTAAAGAAAGTAACATATTAAATAATGGATCACTTTTCAAATAAAAACTTGATTACTTTGTAAGTATGTAGTCCAGTGCATGACTAAACAAGATTACAAACTTTGTTAATAATTGGGTGAATGAGTTGAGTGAACATAATGAGTTGAGTGAACTATACTGATCAACTGAAACAGAAATGGGTGTAGAAGGAATCAAACTGGGCAAAGTACAATCAAAATAAAAGGTGAGGATGTGGTAAATGTGACAGTTTAACCTCTAAATAATCAATTCTTACACCATGTGAGTGAGCACAGCAACAAGACACAATGTGGTTATCCTGCATCAGCAAGGTCAATCCCAAGCAGGAATTTCATGGCAGACAGGAGTTTCCAGATTGCTGTCAAAGCTTTTCTGAAAAAGCACAAAGAAACAGGAAAGATTGAGGACTAGAAATGCAATGGTTGGCCATGGAAATCGAGTGCAGCAGACAAGAGAAAGATCAAACTGATGTCCCTTCCAAATTGGGAGCTGTCCAGCACTGCTGTCAGCTCTGAACCCAAAGAAACTACTGGAACCCAAGAACATGCCTTGGAGACCCAAGGCATGAGTTCCCAATCCTAAGGACGTGCTACAGGGGCATCAATGAGAACATCTGGACTGGCTGTATCACTGCCTGGTATAGGAACTGTACTTTGCTCAATCACAGAGCTCTGCAGAGAGTGATGTGGGCAGCCCAGCACATCTGTGGATGTGAACTTCCCACTATTCAGGACATTTACAGTGACAGGTGCATAAAAAGGATCACTAGGGACCCGAGTCACCCCAACCACAAACCGTTCCAGCTGCTATCATCTGGGAAATGGTACCGTAGGATTAAAGCCAGGATCATTAGGCTCTGTGACAGCTTCTTTCATTGGACCATCAGACTGATTAATTCATGCTGACACAATTGTATTCCTAAGCTGCTCTATTGTACACATTACTGAACACATTATTTATTACAAATTACTATAATTTGCACATTCAGATGGAGAGGAAACATAAAGATTTTTACTCCTCATGTGTCTTAAGGACATAAGAATTAAAGTCAATTCAATACAGTCTGGAGAAGTTTTGTCAGAAGTGGTCTTCAGGGAAGAGTTGCTGTCAAAAAACCATTCCTCTGAAGTGGAAGCGAAGTCAAGAGACTCACCTGTGCACAAAAACACAAAGGCAATGGCAGCAAGTGCTCTGGACTAACAAGTGAAAATTCGAAATTTTTGGCTCAAACAGAAGGCAGTTTGTCCATAGAAGAGCAGTACAGCATTACAGTCTACAGCCAATCATGAAGCACAGCTGAGATTTTCTACAGGTTTAGGCTGCATTGCTTCAAATGGAGTTGGTGATCTGGTCAGAATCAATAGAATCCTCAGTGCTGAGAAGTATAAGCAGATCCTCATCCGTTCAGCAACACCAGAAGGTAGATACCTGATTAGTCCCAATTCCATTTTGCATCAGGACAATGAACCAAACACATAACGAAGGCCATAAAGAAATAGCTTCAGCAAAAAGGAGGATTTCAGCAGCAGATGGTACGGCCTCCGCAGAGCTGTGATCTCAAAATCAAAGCTGTCTGGGATTACCTAGAGATAGAAGCAAGTGAGACAGCCAAACTCTGTAGAAATGTGGCAAATTCTCCAAGATGCTTGGAATACCTACTAGCTGATTTTCTTATAAAATTGCACGCCAGTGTACCTAAGAGAATTGATGCAGTTTTAAAGGCAAAGGCTGGTCACACCAAATATTGATTTGATTAAGTTTTTTTTCACTGTTTATTGTTCTTTATAGTAAATATTTTGATATTTGGGAAATATTATTGCATTAATTTGGAAGCATCTTTGCCTTACATTTTTTTTTTACATGTGCTTAAGACTTTTGCACAGTACTGTATGTCAACATGTCCTATTTAGAATTTTAAATATGTGCTCCTATTTACTGGTTAGAATAGGAATCTTCAGGAGCCTCTGAAGATTTGAGTAATGAGAATTCTTGCTCCCAGCGCTTCATATACCAATACCCAAAGTAAATGAGACAATTTCAAGTACAAATGGACATACAGAAAGGGATCAACTTAAACAGCCCGGCATAAACATGACAAGTGCGTGATCTTTTCTAAGGAAGAAAAAAAAATGTAAGCAAAGCCAAACAAAAAAAAAATCACGTTGATGCCAGAATATCTAATGGCTTTCAATCATCTTTGATATTGGAGAACAATAGAATCTTCTTTCTATTTACAGAAATGGTGAACCATTGGAAAAGCAACATGAAAATTTTTGATGAGTCCAATGATTCAGCTTTAAGGTTAGCTGAACCTGAATTGTGTTAGTTGAGGATAGGGAAATTGCTATGTAATAGCATTGGCCTTCACAAAGCTGCAAACACACCACAATAATGCAGATGAAGCTTAAACTACTTGAACTGATGGATTGAATTGGAAGAAGCTGGTGTCCCACGTCACATATAGCACAGAGAACAGAATATAAAAATGGTGACCTAAACAGAGAATATTGACTCTAGTCTGGATTACTGTAGCCAGCAGAAACACTAACAATGGGAATTGACACTTGTGAATTTGCAAGACATAAAACTGACATTGCAGAATAAGACAAGTGGATGAAGGTCGCTTGCGAGAATGCAAAACGAACAGAAGAAAACTGTGTTCATGGTTTCAGTTTTGCCAAAAAGATCACGAACTAGCATCCAGAATTCAGATGGTTTTCATGATTTCATGTCCAAGGCTCAGCAGCAATTGTGCCTTTCTCACCAATGCGCAAATATCAAGGTGTAACGATGATGCGAATGGCAAGGAAAACTTCTACCTTGACCAAGCCTGACCACTGTCAAGTCAAGATCATCTCCTGGATGCCTTCAATGTCAGACTGGATGTGATTCAAATCTCTGGAAGTATAGTGGAAAAGCAGGTTGAAACAACTTCATCTGGTCAGACCCTACTTGGAGTACTGTGCTCAATTCTGGTCGCCTCACTATACTGGAGCAACGGAGGATGAGAGGTGACCTGAAAGAGGTGTACAAGATAATGAAAGGCATTGATCATGTGGCTAGTCAGAGGTTTTTTCCCAGGGCTGAAATGGTTAACACGAGAGGGCATAGATTTAAGCTGCTTGGAAGTAGGTACAGAGGAGATGTCAGCTAAGTTTTTTTTTTACACAGGGAGTGGTGAGTGTGTGGAATGGGCTGCTGGCGCCGGTGGTGGAGGCGTAAACAATAGGGACTTTTAAGAGACTCCTGGATGGCTGCATGGAGCTTAGAAGAACTGAAGGCTATGGGTAAAGCCTAGGTAGTTATAAGGTAGGGACATGTTTGGCACAGCTTTGTGGGTCGAAGGACCTGTATCATGCTATAGGTTTTCTATGTTTCTATGTGAAGTGTATGGCCCGGTTAATATGAAAGCAACACGTATGAGTCATTTGGGGCATTCTCAATGCAAGACCAGGCACCTCTTTAATTACATCATCATCAGAGTTTGCAATAAAGATGTCTACTTTACCAAAGGTGTGCAAGGAGCGGACAGCAACTGGACAGTCACTAATCCATCAAGTGTCAGGAATATCCTCTTTGCTTAGAAACACTCAACTTTGATTAAATTATTTGTTGTTGCTGCTGATGTGTTTGAGTATAGCCAAATCAAAATGATGAAAAGTGGTACATAGAAATATAGAAAAACTGCAGCACAATACAGGCCCTTTGGCTGACAATGCTGTACATACTTTAGAAATTACCTAGGGCTACTATCTCACCCATCGATGCCAGGATGTAAAGCCAATAAAGCCTTATTGGCTCAGGCTAAAGTTTAAGACAATCCATTGATTCTTCTTGACAGCAGGACTCCAGAGCTACACTTCAAAAATTCAGATTTAACAGCATCCAAATAAAGCTTGAGAACTTTGTCCTCCCCGAGGAGAAGGTGCTAAAAACAAGAGGGCAATATGCTTAAGATTAGAAACTAATGAGGCAGATGAGACTAGCTCGCTGGATAACACTGTTGTCATGAGCAAGTTGGACACAAGTGTCTCTTTCCACGCTGTCGGACTTTATCTGACTCAACTAGCATATACTCTACTATGACAATTCATTTCCCTGCACAGAGGCCAAATCTGATAAACCTTGCTACTCTGGGTAAATAGTTCTGAATAAATAAATACAACTGTTCAAGATAATTATAACTCATAGAGCCATTTGTTGATCACCCGGATGCAAAAAACAAATAAATAATGTAGTATCATAGAACCAGAGAAAAAAAAAATGCATGTCACTGAAGAAAAAGCATTTCAGGGTGTATATTGTATACATTTCGTTGACACTTAAGAACTTCTATAGTTGCACCGTGGACAGCATTCTGACAGGCTGCATCACTGTCTGGTACGAGGGGCTACTGCACAGGACCGAAAGAAGCTGCAGAAGGTTGTAAATCTAGTCAGCTCCATCTTGGGCACTAGCCTACAAAGTACCCAGGACATCTTCAGGGACTGTTGTCTCAGAAAGGCAGTATCCATTATTAAGGACCTTCAGCACCCAGGGCATGCCCTTTTCTCACTGTTACCATCAGGTAGGAGATATAGAAGCCTGAAGGCACACACTCAGCGATTCAGGAACAGCTTCTTCCCCTCTGCCATCCGATTCCTAAATGGACATTGAATCTTTGGACACTACCTCACTTTTTTTTAAAAATACACAGTATTTCTGTTTTTGCACATTAAAAAAAATCTATTCAATATATGTAATTGATTTACTTATTTATTTATTATTTTTTTCTCTCTCTGCTAGATTATGTGCTGCTGCTAAGTTAATAAATTTCACATCACATGCCGATGATAATAGAGCTGATTCTGATTCTGATTGTGATTGTCTCCTCAACCCAGTCCTAAATATTTTATCTTGCATTCTGTAGGTGTACCTTTGTGATTCTAGAAATCACTGTCAGAGAAAACATTCCCCCTACCTTCAGACTGTCAAGCCCTATCAGAATCATGTTTGGTTCAATGAGATTTCATTTCCTTCTTCTAATCTCTAATAACACAGGTCGAATCTTTGGTGCTCTCCTTCTAAGGCAGGTAAATCCCTTCCAAGGTATGTGGACCAGCACTTCATGTGTGTTCTCACCAAGACTCAGTAATAATTATAATGGGATATCCTTGCTGCTTTACTGAATGAGTAAAAAAGCTGTATAAAATGCACAATATGAGTCAAACAACAATGAATGAAACAATCAGCATCAATTCTGAACTGTTCAGATAAGCAACTGAACCTGAGCTCCACCTCAAATGTGTGGAAGTCATTGTAATGGTGAAGAAGCTTGAAAGTTGTTCAGATATTTGGTAGAAGAGTACAAGATCAGGATTATTTAGTGGGATAAACATAATTAAGCTGTTACCATTAATGTAGATGTTTCAAGACAGAGACATGGACTTAAAGTGTTTGCAAAAGGTTAAAGAAGAACGGAAGGAAAAACTACTCTAAGCAGAATGTAGATGTGACCTAGAACTATAAAAATGGAAGCAGTAAAGACCTTCAAAAGGAAACTCATTGTACATAAGAGAGAAAATAATTTGCAGGGCTATGAAAAAACAGTAGGGATTTAGGACTGACAGGAGTGCTTTACATGGATCTGACACAGATCCAGTGAGCCAAATGGCCACATCTATGCTGTAATAAATCTACGATGAACTGGTTGCATGGATACGGAATGAAAATGCAGCCTTGACTTCAAAGAAGAAAGTAATTGTGAACTCTGGCCTGACATTTTTGTGAAGTAATAACAATCAGATGTGAATGCAGACATCCTATTTTTACTCCTAACCTGAACAACTGACCCGTCTATGAATTGTAGTGACAGTCATAAAACTATGACCTGCAGATGTTGGCTAGAAAGTTGAATGCATGCAGCTTGACAAATACATGCAATTTCATCAAGTTAACCATTAAAAAGACCACAAAAAGTAAACTATTTTGTTCGAAGTTATGAAACGATTCATCAACCTAGAATCTTTCTCTGTCACTGTGTTAATCCACATGATATTATGTCTTAAAATGAAAAATGCTCCAACTCCTCCAGCAGACAAAGACATTAAGTGACCCTATACAAATTCCTTCAGACTTCAGTTATAGCTTTATGGAAAAGAATGCTTAACTGTTTTATCTTCAGCTACTACAAAATACAAATACTTTGTCACCAAACAATTGATACTAGAGCGCACAATCATCACAGTGATATTTGTTCCTGCGCTTCACACTCCCTTTAGTACAAATCAAAGTAAATATAATAAAAATTTAAATTATAAATCATAATTAGAAAATAGAAAAGGGAAAGTACGGTAGTGCAAGTCAGGTCCGGATATTTGCAAGGTGCGGCCCAGATCCGGGTCAGAATCTGTTCAGCAGTCTTATCACAGTTGGAAAGAAGCTGTTCCCAAATCTGGCCGTATGAATCTTCATGCTCCTGAACCTTCTCCTGGAGGGAAGTGGGACAAAAAGTGCGTTGGCTGGGTGGGACTTATCCTTGATTATCCTGGCAGCACTGCTCCGACAGCGTGCGGTGTAAAGTGAGTCCAAGGATGGAAGATTGGTTTGTGTTATGTGCTTGGCTAGGTTCATGACCTTCTGCAGCTTCTTCCAGCCTTGGACAGGACAACTTCCATACCAGGTTGTGTTGCACCCTAGAAGAATGCTTTCTACGGTGCACCTATAAAAATTAGTGAGGGTTTTAGGGGACAGGCCAAATTTCTTCAGCTTTCTCAGGAAATAAAGGCATTGGTGGGCCTTCTTGGCAGTGGACTCTGCTTGGTTAGACCAAGTCAGGTCATTTGTGATATTCACCCCGAGGAATTTAAAGCTTTTGACCTGTTCCACCTGCGCACCACCGATGTAGATGGGGTCGTGCGGTCTGCTACTCCTTCTGAAGTCAACAACCAATTCCTTCGTCTTGCTGACGTTGAGAAATAGGTTATTGTCTTCGCACCATGCCACCAGGTTCTTAATTTCCTCTCTGTACTCAGACTCATCATCACCCAAGATGCGGCCTACAATTGTGGTGTCATCAGCAAACTTATATATTGAGTTCGATGGAAACTTGGCTGCACAATCATGGGTGTACAGTGAGTACAGCAGGGGACTGAGTACACAGCCTTGTGGGGCACCGGTGCTCAGAGTGATTGTAGAGGAGAGCTTGTCCCCTATCTTTACAGCCTGGGTCCTGTCTATGAGGAAGTTGAAGATCCCGCTGCAGATCTGAGTGCTGAGACCCAGGTTCCGGAGCTTAGGAATCAGTTTATTTGGAATGATGGTATTAAAGGCAGAGCTGTAGTCGATGAAAAGAAGCCTTACATATGTGTCTTTATTCTCCAGGTGTTTAAGGAGGAAAGTAGTGCTAGACAGATGGCATCTGCCGTTGACCTGTTGCTCCGGTAGGCGAATTGCAAAGCGCCGAGGTTGACCGGTAGGTTATGGTTGATGTGTGCCATAACCAATCGCTGGAAGCACTTCATAACAATTGGTGTTAGAGCCACAGGTCGGTAGTCATTCAGGCATGCCACCTTGCTTTTCTTCGGCACCGGGATTATCGTTGCCTTCTTAAAACACAAGGGATCTTAGACTGAAGCAGGGAGCAGTTGAAGATGTCAGCACACACTCCAGCTGGCTCGCTTGCACAGACCTGGAGAACCCGTCCCGGGACGCCATCTGGGCCTGTTGCCTTCCTTGGATTTATCTTCAGGAAGGCTCTTCTAATGTCTTCCTCAGTGACGATGAATCTTGATGTCACCAGGTCCAGTTCATCCAGAGGGGGCGGGACGCTCCTCTTCTGTTCGAATCTTGCGTAGAATATGTTAAGTTTGTCAGGAAGAGAAGCGCTACAGTTATTGATATTCCCAGCCTTTTCTTTGCACCCAGTGATCTCATTTAGACCCTGCCATAGTCTACTGGCATCCCTCTGGTTAGCCTGGGCTTCCAACTTGGCTCGATATTCCCTCTTGGTGCCCTGAATGGCTTTCCAGAGTTCACGCCTGGATTCCGTGTAGCGACTGGTATCTCCGGACCTAAAAGCCACAGCTCTAGCCTTCAAAAGGGACTGGACCTCATAATTCATCCAAGGTTTCCGGTTAGGGAATACCCGGATCATCTTGCAAGACAAACAGTCCTCTGTGCATTTCCAGATAAAGTCCATGACAGCTGAGGCATACTCATCGAGGTTTGCTGCCAAGTCCTTGAATACTAACCAGTCCACCGATTCAAAGCAGTCACAGAGGACCTCATCCGTTTCCTCTGTCCAACGCGACACCACTTTTGACACCGTGACCTCCCACTTCAGCTTCTGTTTGTAAACCAGGAGGAGGAGTACGGCCTGATGGTCCAATTTTTCGAACTGAGGTCATTGGACGGAACGGTAGGCATCCTTGACTGCTGTGTAGCAATGGTCAGGTATATTTGGGCCTCTAGTGGAGCAGGAGACATGTTGGTATAACTTTGGCAGCGCTTTTCTGAGGTTGGCCTGGTTAAAGTCCCCAGCTGTAATGAGCAAAGCCTCCGGATACCTAATCTCAAGATCACTGATGTTGGCATACAGTGTATTCACAGCACACTCCACGTCCACCTGGGGGGGAATGTAGACCGCTGTCTGTATGACCGTGGTGAATTCCCGTGGCAGATAAAAGGGACTTCACTCACAGATGTTCCAGGTCCGGACTGCAGGAGCTTGTCAGTGCCACTGTGTCCAAGCCCCACGCAGTGTTGATCAGTAGGCTGACACCACCTCCCTTCATCTTGCCCGAAGATGCCGTGTGGTCCATCCAATGGATCGAAAATCCCTCTGGTCAGATGGCACAGTCGGGGGTGGCAAGGGAAAGCCAGGTCTCTGTTAAACAGAATACATAGCAGTTTTGCATCTCCCTACAGTAGGTGAGTCTCCCTTTAAGATCATCCACCTTGTTCTCTATGGCTTGCACATTAGCTAGTAGGATGGTGGGCAGAGGGATCCTAAAGCCCCTCTGCTTCAATCTGACAAGCAGCCCAGCTCTTTTCCCATGCTTCCTCGGTAATTTGTGCATCTTTCCATATTTCCATTGATGCAGTGTGTTGTTGGCAGCCCTTTGAGGTTGGTGGACGCGTTCCGCGGTGATCGATCGGTGGGTCGTGACGTCAGGTGCTCCAGGTTGGGCCGTTACGGGGGAGGCTCTGCTGCCACCTCCAACTGTTGGGGGCCCATGCTGTCGATTGGGTCGGGCCCCGAAGCCAATACTTAATCCTGGAGGACCGGGCTGCCGGCTGAAACAAGTCCGTGAACTGTGTCACGGTTGCGGAGGCCTCCGTTCCAGCCGAGCCCCGGGCTCGATTTCCGAGTTCAGCGGCGGAGGCCTCACTTCCGGCAGCTGTGGATGGCCACCAACAGGGCTCTAGGGAAGTGTCTGGGGTATCTTGAGGTCTCTGACATCACTTCTGTGTGTTCATTTGCTTCGGAGAGGTGCTGGTCGGAATGGGCCATGTCTCCAGGCGCTCTGACACAGTAGCAGGACGCGGGTCACCAGGAACGTGGTGGACCTTGGACCAGGCCTCGACGATCGGGTCCAGGTACGGTCTGGAGTTGAAGCAATTCTGGCTCGTTGGTGATCTCCAGCCGGGTCAGTAACTTTGCCAGGGTGTTGTTGATCTTGCTGGATGTAGAAAATTGGAGGTTTAGAAGGGTTTCTCGGGTATAGGATAGTGTAGCAGGCAGTTTGCTTGGGAGAGCACGCACAGAGTCGCCAGTTACGGCGCCATCTTAATCAATATTTTATTAAGGATTGCAATCATGTCTCATTTATAATCACTGTTAACAGTGTGATTGAACATACCTCAATCTTTCTGCTCAGGTTTATCAAATACTCATACAACATATGCATATTTTAATCTAATTGTCCAGTACCGTGCAGAAGTCGTAGGCACATATATATAGCTAGGGTGCCTAAGACATAAGACTGCATATTATGCTTTTCCAATTATCAAATTACACTTAATACTACCAAGCTAATACAAAGCTAAGCACTCTTTTTTCTCTTTCCCAACCACCTTCCCATTTTAACCAATACATAGTACTTCTAAGAAGAACTATCTTTTAACGTGTATTCAGGACCTCAGACAGTATCAAAAATTCTTTGTGGTTTTCTGTTTTGTGGATGTCTGTGAAGAATAAGAATTTCAGGTTGTGTACTGTATATATTCTCTGATATTAAATGGAACCGCTGAACCATTGAAGTATTTTACACTCATCCTGTTTCTTTGCAGTCTGTCGAGATCAAGAATGACCTGTTTCTATTTGAGTTCTGTACATCTTAAGGACATGAGTATAGTATGAAAATTTACAACTAATGTAATCATTGTTGCAATGAAGGAATGTGACAGCCAAATTTCATGAAACAAACTCGCTCAGACAGTAATGGAAAACGATGAATAGATGACCTATTTTATCCATCTCATGAATATCAATAACTTATCCCAATGTCATTTTCTTAAAAAACATTCAATTTCTTCCTCCACGTCCTGAGCAATTTGTTGTGTTTTCAGTATTTTCTCAGTTTATTGCAGATTTTCACCACTTAATCCATTTAAATTTTATTGTTCCAAATAGTAACATTATGTCCAGATCATTTATGTTTAGTGCTGTTTGTTACGGAATAAATGCTTGCTAAAATATCTGTACATAGGGGTGAACAACAATGATTATTTTCAAAATAATGCTCTGGAATCCTTTAAACCCAATATAAGATTAAGTTCAAATTTCATCTGATATTCAACATCCAAGAGTGAAGTACCTTTCATTGGTGCATTCGATTCATATCTTAATTTTGAACTCAACTCAGTGATTGCAAGCTTTAAAACTGACTTGGAGCTGGAAGTGCTACGATTTTATCACAGCTACAAACATACAAGTTACAGACACATATGATTTCCATCATGACCCAAAAGTGAGAGTCATGGCAACTGACCCTTTAAAAAAATTCCTTTCAAGCCAAATTGATTCATAAAATAACTCAAGTACTAAAATTAACATAGTGCATGGTATTTGCCAAATGTCTAACTGAACAGTGGTCATCTACCAAATTGCATGAACAGGGAGCAAGAGCAAAACTGCAAAATCACTGGCATTTGTAGAAAGAACTAATTAGAAGCATAATTTAATGAACTGGATTGCAGTTTATACATTATAAATACACCTGGAAAATGCAATGCATTTAAATAACTTTTTAACATTAGAAAGCCATGGCAATTAGTAGAACAAAAACAAAACCAAGGGATTCAAATAACATTGTGAGCCCAAAACATTACAGGGAGTCCCCAGGTTACAAACAAGCTCTGTTCCTAAGTCCATCTTTAAGTCGGATATGTACGCAAGTCAGAACAGGTACATCCAGTATTATTTAGCATCAGTTAGTCAAACATTTGTCTTGGTATATAGTATATATATTTTACCTTTCTATGCATATAAAAAAATTTAAGAAATGTATGTATTTCAATAATTAAACCACTGTGTTGCTTAGTAATAATTGTAGCTTTCATTGGGGCAGGGCCTTTCACATACCATTATTCTCACTTTATCCTTTAAAATTGTTCCGATTGTTGACCGACTATAGCCTAACGCTTTTCCAATGACTGATGGTGTTTCACCTCTTTCCAATTGCTTTATTATTTCCACCTTATTTTCAATTGTGATTGTTTTCTGTCAATGGAACAGAAACACTGCGGATTCAGCAGCAGCCGTGGGTGGCTGGTCCTGAGCTTCTCTGCGTCCTAAAGTCCACCTGCATTCAGACAGGTTAAATGGGATAAGTGGGGGTGGTGCTGACTGGAAAAGGGGGGGGGGGTCAGTGTGAATCTCGCTAAGAAAATTTTAAGCTAAATACAAAGTGACGCACTCAACACAGTGTTAACGGCAACGTGATCAGACTTAAAATGGCAGACGGCATTCTCCTTCCTCGAGCCACTGAATTTTTAATATATTAGGCTTTATGGCAGGCTGTTCTTAAGTACGAATTATTCGTAAGTTGGATGTTCGTAACTCAGGGACTGCCTGTACTACCCAGAATTAATATACCAACTTAAATTAATAATACTATTGGTACCTCAAACAAACTAAAGAAGAGTGCAATGCTGGAGTTAGATTGTAGCGCAGACTCCACCAAGATGTGGAATCATTTATATGTGTATTGTGTGAACTTCAAGGTTTAACCAATGGCAATATCTAACCAGCCCTTTGTGCTGCCTCATTTTAAACAAGGCTAGGTAGTTTAAAAGATTTTATAAATCCAGGTTACAATTATTTTAAGAAAATCACTAATATGACACTAGGGCTCTTACTTTAATGTCTTCACGTAACTTACATTGTTCCGAAGGTTTTTAAAAAATATTACCTCATAGTGACAAACACTAAAATATGATGATTAATTATCACAAACAAGCATTCATATGATAAACAAGGTCTTAGTCCATTCCCTTTATACACCAATTAAAATGAAATATGTTTAACTATGTCTAATAAGAACTAAGGTGTTAATTCTTCAATGACTTCTTCCTACTTACATAAATATAATGAACCACAATTAAGCATTTAAGGGGATGTCAGTTAAGTAGACAGTTCCCAAAAGCCAGAGAATCACACGAGTAGAAAACTATCCCTGTGATGATTTTCCGTCACCAGTACTACATCATCTGCGCATACGTCAAGAAACATGAGTTGAAAAAAAAAGTGTTCATCTATAAGAGCAAACCTTTATTCTGTATCTCGTTTACTTTGGTAGTGTCTTGTGAATTCCATAAGTGTAAATTTCCCTTACCTGAATTGTTAGTGGTTTGGGGGTGGAAGGGGGTGGAACTGTACTAACCAGAGCATAGATATTGTTTTCTGACGATGACTGAATTAAATCATTCTATTACAAAAATTAACACTGCTCCACGTAATTTGCAATGAAGTGTGAAGGCCACTTAGTGCAATTAATACAGAGATATCAACATTAGCTTATTAATGTCAATTCATCAGTGTAATGAATTGCTAATTTTTAGGTAGCATTTATTTCAATGCTAAAGACCCCACAAACGATGTAAACACCCCTTTCCTACTTCATTTTTTCTCCTGATACACCCAAGTCCCCTTTCTATCCAACAACCCCTACACCACCATTTTCCAATACAAACTCACTGTTACACCCAGATGGTTCCATCCACCTACCCTCCATACATTCAACACACTCAGTCTATGCCCTCCCCGCTCTCAATCATTCCCATCCTTCTGTTATCTCAATTATTTTTTTTATCAGATTCTATAAACCACAGCCCTTTGTGATCTCCAGTTATCATTATATTTCCACTCCTCCCTCTCCAATCTGGCTCCTATTGCCTACTTAACCCTCCTCACTATTTCTTGCCAGCTCCTGCTTCAACCTTCCCCCTCAACTTTTTATACTCCCCTTTACACTCTCAGTGCCGATGGAAGGAAGGGCTCAACCTAAAATCTTTACTATCCCTCTGCTTCCACAAATTCTGCCTGACCCACGGAATTCCTCCAACAGCTTGTTTTCTTCCAGCACTAGAATTATGTTGATCATCAGAACAGCACATTCCTGTTTGAAAAGCACTTCCACCATTTTATCTAGAAGATGGAATATAAAGTTTATTATTAAAAAGGGTTACTGCATCTCTACTGTCATAATATAAGACAGTCTTATTATTTCCCAAAGAGGAAGTTACCAGATAATAAATTTTGAGAATAAACACACTGGAAGTAATTAAGGCTGTCTGATATTATGTACAGTGGAAAGCAAGAGAATGCTAAAAGTCAATTTGTTATGTAGACATCATTATAAATGAATAGTTAAAGATGTAGGGAGATGCATGCAAAGAATTGTAAACTTAATATTACATTAAATTGAGATGCTTAGGGTTAGAAAAATAAATTAAGCTTCCTATTATATTTATTTTGCCTTGAATTGAAGAAGAGATCATAGTACATCTAAAACTGGTCAATGAAAGCAAGAGACAAAATGCTGGAAGAACTCAGCAGGTTAGGCAGAATCTATGGAAATGAATAGTTGATATTTCAGGCCACGACCCTTCTTCAAGACTGAGAAGAAAGGGGTAAGATGCCAGAATGACAAGGTGGGGGGAGGGGAAGGAGGTTAGCCGGAAAGTGATGGGTGAAGCCAGATGGATGTGTGCTTAGCCCATTGCTGTTTACACTGCTAACTCATGACTGTGAAGCCAGATTCAAGGAGAACCTGATCATTAAATTTGCTGATGATACCACAGTGGTGGGGCTCATCAGCAAAAATGATGAAACAATGTACAGGGAGGAGGTCAAACATCTAGAGAGCTGGTGCAGTGACAACAACTTGATGCTTAATGTCACCAAAATCAAGGAGATGATCATCGATTTCAGACGGTCTCAGCCTGAGCACACACCCCTCAGCATCAGTGGCTCCACAGTGGAGAGAGTGGAAAACATCAAGCTCCTTGGGGTGCAGATATCGGACAATCTCACCTGGTCCAGGAACACCACTGGGATTGTGAAACGAGCCCAGCAGAGATTGCACTTTCTGAGGAAGCTTAAACAAGTATCACTCCCCACTAACATCTTAACTACATTCTACAGAGGCGTGGTTGAGAGTGTGCTGACCTTTTGCATCACAACCTGGTACTCCAGCTGCAGTGCTGCCGACAAAAAAGCCTTGCAGAGGGTGGTTAGGGGAACAGAGAAGGTTATTGGGGTCTCCCTACCTTCTGTCCAAGACCTCTTTCAGAGTTGATGCCTCCAGAAGACATGGTACACCATTAAAGACCCGTCACACCCTCTCCATGAACTATTTGTTCTTCTGCCATCAGGTAAATGTTACAGGAGCATCAAAACTAAAACCACAAGGCTACTAAACAGTTTCCTCCCACAGACAGTCAGACTGTTAAATAGCTGCTCTACCTGACTCTGCTTTGGACACTTTTAACTTGCACTGGACACTTATAACTTGTTTTTAACTGACATGTGGCTGTTGTGTTTTACTATTTATTGTTATGTTTATTATTTAGTGCTGTGTTTGTTATGATTGCACTGCTCCTGGGAAACGCCGTCTCATTCTGCCCTGCAGAGCTGATGTACGGTTTGAATGACAATAAAGTTTCTGAATCTTGAATCTTGATGAGAAAGGTCTAGGGCTGGAAAAGAAGGAATTTGATAGGAGAGGAGAGTGGATCATAGGAGAAAAGGGACCCAGAAGGAAGTAATAGGCAGGTAATAAACCGCTCATCAGAAGGAGAAATCGATATTCATGCCATCAGGTTGGAGGGTTACCAGACTGAAGGTAAGGTGTTGCTCCTTTATCCTGAGGGTGGCCTCATTTTGGCACAAAAGGAGACCATGAACCGACACATTCGAAGGTGAATGGGAATAGAATTAATGATGTTTGGCCATCAGTCCCAGTTGTAGCGCATGGTGTGGAGGTGTTTGATGATGCAGTCTCACCAGTGTAGAGGAGGCCACATCGGAAGCACAGGACACAATGAGTGAAATGCAGCTTTATTCTTCAGGAGTGCTGTGACTATATGTCATCAAGTAATACAGCACAGTAACAATGCCAACCAAGATGCCCAACAAAGCTAGTCCTAATTGCTCACTTTAATGTCAGTTAAAACAAAAACGCAAATCATGCAAACAATTGAAGCAAACAATAACATTCCGATCCAAAATTGAGTCCTCAGATCTAAACTTTGGTTCAGAATGTGCTGGTTACTTCAATTGTTTGCATGATTTGTGTTTATTTTTCTTTCTTTTGCGCGTCGGGCGTTGGTCTTTTATTTTTATTCAGTTTTTTTCTTTACTTGGGTTCTTTCGGGTTTCTTGCTTTGTGGCTACCAGTACCAGTAAGCAAACAAATCTCAAGGTTGTAGAATTTATACTTTCTTTAATAATAAATGTACTTTGAATCTTTGCATCTAACAAGGTCTTACATGCCCGCAATATGATTTGCCAAGTTTTTGCTTAATGCCCTGACATGTGAAGGCAAAAAAAAAAGTTTCTCATGAATGGTTCACCCACAGAATCCTGTCGTGCCCCCTACCCTCCCCATCCCACTATAAAGAGGGTATAGATTGTACATGCGGCCAACACAGAAACTTAAAAGCTGCACATGACTACTAACAGCACTCTGTCAAAACTCCTCTAAATCTTCTAATATGAAATACAGCCTCAGTCCATCCCCTTAACTCAATCCTTGGAATTGAAGTATCAGCCTGTTAGACATGCGCTGCACTCACTCTTCGAACAATCTACCCCTCCAAACCTACGTGTGTTGACACACAGATCTCCAGAAGACACTTTCTACACCTGTAACCAGGTTTCTAGCTCCTTAGACTCCAGTGCTCAATATAACGGCCAACAACATTCTTCAGCTGTTTCAAACAACATTGAGAGATGCCAAGCACCTTTTCAAAAGTTTCAGTCAGGTTCATGAGGAATAACTTTGATCTGTGATCAAATAATAAAAAAGTGACTTCTTATAAATTGAAACAAGTCAAGCTTTGAAAAGCCAAAAGAATAAATATTTTTACACTGCTAGCAGTCATCCTGTTATAATTATCAATCACTTCAGTTTATCAATAGCAATGATCTCAAGTTTGTAACACCAAAATGGACTTTACCAGCCCACTTAGATGCACTCAAGTAGAATTGAAACAGCAATAATACATGTACTTCTGTATAAATTGGCCAGAGGAAAAGGGTCAAACGCTTTACAACTCTTCCTGGGCTTCCACTAATTTCAGCTCAGAAGTGTGCAGACATGAACATTGAGCACTGATGTGCAAAAGCACCAGTTATGTCATGATGACAATCACTGAACAGAAGATAACACAGCAATATGCCCTTCAGCCCATAATATTGTGCCAAACCAATTCAATTAGTAATCAAATGGTCAACTCAACTAATCTCCTCTGTCTACACAATGTCCATATCCTCCTGTTTTCCTCACATTCAGGTGCCTCCTAAATGTCTCTTAAAAGGTTCTACTGTATCTGCTTCTACCACCATTCCAGGCACCCACCACTCCCCGTGTAAATAATATTGCCCCTTACATCTCCTTTGAAATAGCCTCCTCTAACTTTAAATGTGTGCACCTTGGGAAAAAATTACTGGCTACTATATCTTTGTCTCTCATAACTTCATAAACCTTTGTAAGATAAACTTCAGTCTCAGCCACTACAGAGAAAATATACTTTTTCCATGGATGCTGTCTGGCCTGCTGATTCTTTCAGCATTTTGTGTGTGTTGCTTACAAACCTTACAGATGTTTGTCCAACATCTCGTCATAGTACATACCCTCTAAACCAGGTAGCATCCTCACAAATCTCTTCTGCACCCTCTCCAAAGTCTTGACATCTTTTCTATAATGGTGTGACCAGGACCATATGTAATACTTTACGTGTGGCCTAACTAGTTTTATAAAGTTTCAATGTATGTTCCTGACTTTTGAACTTAATCCTTTGACTAATAAAGGCAAGCATGTCATAAGCCTTCTTAATCACGCTATCAACCTGTGCACCCAGTTTCAGGGAGCAATCAAATTCGATCTGTTGGATTAGACTGTTACGAATGCAGCAGCAATGAATGTGAAACTGAGACAGGGTTTATAAACAAATCCCAAGATTTATTAACCTCTGCTCAAAACTTAGAAAAGTAAACAAACGACTAACTTCAAACATGAGGAAATCTGCAGATGCTGGAAATTCAAGCAACACACACAAAAGCTGGTGGTAAGGAGAAGCACTATCGACGTTTCGGGCCAAGACCTTTTGTCAGGACTAACTGAAAGGAAAGATAGTAATAGATTTGACAGTCGCAGGGGGAGGGGAAAATGTGACCAGAGGGGATGGGGTGGAGCTGAGAGCCGGAAAGGTGATTGGCAAAAGGGATACAAGGCTAGAGAACGGAAAGGATCATTGGACGGGAGGGAGAAAGAAAGGGGGAGGGGAGCACCAGAGGGAGATGGAGAACAGGCAGAGTGATGGGCAGAAAAAGAGAAAAATGGGGGGGGGGGGGGGAACTAAATATATCAGGGATGGGGTAAGAAGGGGAGGAGAAGTTAGAATGGAAGTTAGAGAAGTCAATGTTCATGCCATCAGGTTGGAGGCTACCCAGCCGGTATATAAGGTGTTGTTCCTCCTATGAGTAACTTAACTGGAAGTTAACAGTTAGGCGAATTAACAGTTAAATGGAGAAACTGTTCTTAATGAGTTCTCATCCAAGCACAGATTTAAAGTGATAAGTTCAAGAAGTCCATGTGATTTATACGGTCATTAAGGAGAGACTTCCCCAAAACAAACGATTCCTTCGAAGTAATGACAAATCTTCTGATCCCACAGCCAGGAGATGCCTTGTTTGAAGAAATCAGGAGGAAGTAAAAGGAACTGACCTTTTGACTGGAGGGTGGTCACTGCACAAACCTTCCTGACCTTGCAGGGGTTTATCTCAAATGTGCATGCCACAATTCCTGAACAAAGTCACAAAGGTCTATCAGTCCCCAAAATGCTGAACAACATGAACGTTATCCAATCCTTTGAACTCGGATAACTCTGGTAATGCCTTCTCTCTCCGATACTGGACTGTAAGGGAAAAATAAACGTGCAACAAACAAAACAGGTCGAGCCTCCACACCTCCGACCAGCAACAACAACGTTGCACAAAAATAAAAAAGAGAACTGCGTCACAGACCATGGGCTTGGTTTAAATACCGTTTGGACCATGCCATCACGTGACATAGTATCACCCCACGGTCATGAGACAATTACATCATCCCACTCACAGGACCATTACATCATCCCACTGTCCTGTGTTCAAACTATGAGTATGTAACACTGTATAATTGCTATTTTCTTTGCAGTTTAATTTTACTATGCTTGTTTGTATTTTTATATAATTACCTAATTGTTCAGTGTGTTCCCTAGTGGTTACAGTTCTTCTGTATTACTCTGGAGGCTTCTTCCGTATGAAGACCTCAGTCCTGCCGAAGGGTCATGGCCCGAAACATTGACTATACCTTTTCCATGGATGCTGTCTGGCCTGCTGATTCTTTCAGCATTTTGTGTGTGTTGCTTACAAACCTTACAGTTGTTTATTTATTAATTAATTTCTGTTTTGACTACTTATTATAACTTAACTAATATACTTACTTTGATTCAGTTTGTTTTCTATATTGATCATGTATTATATTGCATTGCTGCCGCAAAGTTAACAAATTTCACAATACTCTGATGCAGATATTATTTGAACAGGTGCTGTGTGATTGGTTAATTATTATCTACAAAATTTGAAGGGAATGTGGTATCTATGGAAAATCCATGGAATTAGCCAAACTATTATAAGAAGAGCTGAGCATGTTGCCTCTGGATCTTCTTTCCTTTGTTCCTTTCCTGCCATGGCGTTCTCTTGTTAGTAAACGATCGTGAGCAACAGGTTTTATGCCTCACTCTTGATCTCTAAGGAACCTCGGGTCAAAAACATCAGCATCCAACAGAGCCCAAATCCCTCTGACCATCAACTGTAATGTCTCTTTACATCCACCAACCAAGGTGCAACACTTAATATTCAGACGGATTAAACTCCATCTGCCATTTCTCTGCCCATATCTGCGACTGATCTACATCCCAGTTTTTTTTTGCCAGTCTTCCACAATATCCACAACATTAATCTGCAAACTTACTAACCATCCACTACATTTTCATCCAGGTCATTTATATACATCACAAAGAGTAGAGGTCTCAGTATAGATCTAGACAAGAACATCACTAATCACAGACCTCCAGCTAAAATAAGTCTCTCTGACCACTACCCTCTGTCTACTGTAAACAAGCAAACGCCTAATTCACCATGGATCCCATACGTTTTAATCTTCTGGATGAGCCATCCATGAGGGACCTTGTCAAATGTCTTACTAAAATCCATGTAAAAACATCCACAGCTTTACCTTCAGTAAATACCTTCGTTACTTAGTCAAAAAACTCTAACAAGTTAGGAAGACATGACTTGTCCCATACAAAGCCATGCTGGCTTTAGGCCATAGACTTCCAAATGCTGATAAATCCTCATAAGTCATATCCCTAAGAATTCTCTCCAGAAACTTCCCTACCACTGACGCGAGACTGACTGGTCTACAGGTTCTAGGATTATCCCTGGTTCTGTTCACGAATAATGGAACAACATTAGCTACTCACCAGTCCTCCAGGACCCAAGCAGCCAGGCTGATCAACACCTCCATCCGCTAACCAACCCTTCTACACCCTCAAACACCACTACTTTATCATTTCCTGTTAGCCACCTAATGTACAGCTGCTTTTGTGCTGAATATTATTTTATGGACATACAATCAATCCATATACACAAGCTATGTATTTATATTAATGGTGTTTTTAAAAATAATTATCTTGTTTTTCTGTACTGCAACAGATCTGGAGTAACAATTACTTTGATCTCCTTTACACTTGTGTACTGCAAATGAGATTAAACAGTCTTGAACCTTAAGGACCTCATCCACATCCCCTTTATCCAATGGCGGGTTACCACTGTTTACATCTCTTCCTTACTCTGCACCTACCATCCACACCTCCACATACCAACTGCTGTCGTCCCAATCCTCATCACCCCAACCGCCACCTTGCACCAACTCCCCAGTCGCCATGGGCTCACCTTCACTACTGAAGAGGTGAGAAGGGTTCAGACGCTGCAAAGCACTGGGACTGGATGGTGTGAACCCCAGGGTCCTGAAGGAATGTGCTGAGCAGCTGTGTGGAGTTCTCCAGAGCACTTTCAATCTGAGTCTCAGCATGGAGAGGGTCCCGACTGTGTAGAAAACATCATGTGTGGTCCCAGTACCTAGAAGGGCCAACCAAAAGTCTTGAATGGCTACCCTCCAGTGACCCTGACCCTCACACAGCATGAAGACCCTAGAAAGGCTGGTCCTGGCTCACCACCAACTGCTAGACAGATCAGCCTTCCATCTCCTGCAGTTTGCCTACCAGCTTGTCTATGATGCTATCACCTACCTGCCGAACAAAGCTTACTCCCATTTGGATAAGTAAGGCTGCACTGTGAGAATCATGATTTTTGATTTCGCAAGTGCCTTCAATACCATATGGCCCTCATTGCTGGGGGGAAATCTCCATTCAATGCAGATTCGCACTTCCAGTGTATCCTGGATAATGGACTACCCTGACTGGCAGACCACAGTTTGTGTGGCTTCAGAGCTGTGTGTCAAGATATGGCTATAAGCAGTACTGTGGCCCCACAGGGCTCCCTTCCTGTTTACCTTGTAAACCTCGATTTTAGATACAACACTAAGTCATATCATCTGCAGAAATTGTCCAATGACAACAACAGTTCAGTGCATAAAGAAGGTTTGGGAAATTGAATACAGGGTCCTGGTGGAGAACTTTGTCAGATGGTGCAAGCTGGATCATCTGCAGCTAAACATCAGGAAGACAGAGGAGATGGTGATGGACCTTAGGAAGACTGAGTTGCTCCCTGTTACTCTTGATAGTGAGCATGTGGATGTGGTGCGGCCTACAAATACTTGTTGGTGCATCTGGATGACAAACTTGAGTGGAGCACCAACACAGAGGCTGGGTACAAGAAGGGCCAGAGTCGCCTCTGCTTCTTGAGGGGACTGAGATCCTCTGGAGTATGCAGGCCTCTCCTTCACACGTCCTACCGGTCTGTTGCCACCAGTACAATCTTCTAAGTGGTGATGTGCTGGGGCAATGGCATCAACACGGGTGATGCCAACAGATGCCAACTGATTAGAAAGGCTGGTTCTGTCTTAGGAGTCAAACTGGACACACTGGAGGTTGTGGTAGAACAAAGGACTCTACAGAAAATCCTGGCAATTCGGGACAATGTTTCTCACCTTCTGCCTGCCACCTTGACTGAACAAAAGAGCACTTTTAGTAATAGACTAAGTCAACAGTGCTGCTCCAAAGAGTGTTATATGAGGTCATTCTTACCCTCAGCCAGTAGGCTCTATAATGAATCAACCTATAGCCAGGGAAATGATGACCCTCCTGATAGACTGAGGTAATTTATTTTTTAATTCTTTCAACTTCTCTTCTAATATTTATATCTGTGCACTTGTACTTCTACTGTGACACTGTAATTTCCTTTGGGATCAATAAGTGGTCCTACGTTTCCCCAGTTATCCTCTTGGTCTTGATATACGTATAGAATGCCTTGGGATTCTCTTTAATCTTACTAGCCAAGGAGATTTCATGGCCCTTCCTAGCTTTTTTCATTCCCTTCTTGAGTTTTTTTCTGGTTCTTTATCTCCAGGACTGAGTTTGATTCTAGCTTTCTAAGCTTTCATACTTTTCCTTCTCAATATCCAAGGTTATTTTACATGGCCATTTTTATCCTTCCTTCTGAATGGAACATACCTGTCCTGTATTCTGTGCAGTTAGTCTTTAAACACCCTCCATAGTGAATGTGGATTTGCCCAAAAACAGCAGCTCCAAGTTAATTCTTCCTAGTTCCTGCCAAATGCAATTGTGATTTGCCCTGCTCCAATTTAATACTTGCCCACAAGGTCCATACTTATCCTTATCCATAATTATCTTAAAACTTAATGATTTGTGGTCACAGTTCACTAACTGCTCAATCACTGACAGGTCGATCACTTGGTCAGGTTCATTTCCCAACATCAGGTCCAGTAGACCCTTCCTCTTGTTGGACTAATTACATAATGAATTAAGAAACCCTTCTGGATGCACTTAACAACTTCTTCCACAACTAAACCACTTGCACAAAGGAGGGAAGTTGAAGGCCCCCATGACAACAACTCTTACTATTTCTCCACCTTTCCTTAATCTGCCTGCATATCTGTTCTTCAATGCCCTGGTGGCTGTGGGGTGGGTCTTTAGTTCAATCCCATCAGAGTCAATCTTCCAAATTAATTTAAATAGCAATGAATTAAAGATTAATCCCAAAATTTCAACTGCAGTATTCAACATGGGTAATATAAAAAAAGGCTATGTGACTAACAAGAGAATCGTCCAACTAAGTAATGAAGAGTTTACTTGTAGAGTGCAATGAGCCATAAGGATGCATACTACCAGTTATCAATGGTGAGGATAGGGAAACATCCTGGAAGTAGTTCAGCATAATTGGCAACCCAAATGGTCAGAACTGTAGGTAGCAGGTCACCAGAAAACCAGTGGAATAATGGCGACTGGAGTGAAGAGGAAACTTTGAGTCTGAGATACAAGTTTGTGTAACTAACTGCTTAGCTGCTTAGGATGATTTGCTTCAACTATAGCTCCAATGATATTTTAGTCCAATAAATTCCACAGAATTATAATGCTAATATTTTAGTTATCAAAGGCATAATTTGAGGATGGTGAAGTATTATTGTATTGAAATCTTGAAAAACTTGCTTTGATCCAAAAAGCAGCTGTGATTTTCAGCTAGAGATATCAGTTGAGATAGTACTTTGTTTTAGAACATAGAAGAGTACGTTACAGGAACAGTCCCCTCAGTCCAGGATGTCTGGGGTAACCACGATGCCAAATTAAATGAATACCATCCGTCCGCACACGGATTGCATCCCACTATATCCTGTCTATTTACTCATCTGCCTAAATGTCTCCTAAATGTAGCTACTGCATCTCCTTTTACCACCTCCATTGACAACAAGTTCTAGTCATCTACCACTCTCTTTTTCCAGCAATTTTAAACTGGGTGGGGAGATGGGAATGATTGGGATTTGTGGGAGTGTACTGTAGCCCACTGTGATGTTTGCATTTAAGAACAACCCCTTCAACCACGTATCTGAAAGCATCCAGTGCTTGACTGGAGATACACTAGCTACAGATAAACGTCTTCAGGCAATGGAAATAAAATTGAGTGAATTGTCTTTTGAAAAATGCTGGTCCAATGTGTTACAGAGCCACAAGCCATTTTTCTGTACTCCAGATTCTATGAGTGTTCAGTAGAAAGACCGATTTGAAAGACTGAAAATTTTACCGATAGCAAACAAAAGTGGTCTTATCTGCGAATTCCACATGCGCAAATTCAACCAACCGCGAAGTGCTCTTCCAGCACTTGTCATTCGATCATGTACAGACTTTCTTTCCTCTTGTCATTATTCCCTAAACAATGCAGTATAACAACTATTTTACATAGCATTTATATTGTATTAGGTATTACAAGTAATCTAGAGATGATTTAAAGTATACGGGAGGATGTGCATGGGTTATCGTGGATCGGTGTCGAAAAAAAATCGAAGTTCTCTTACTAAGGAAGTCAGAACAGGTATATCCGGTATTATTTAGCATCAGTTAGTCAAATGTTTGTCTTAGTATATAGTATATATTTTACTTTGCTATGCATATAAAACACTTAAGAATGTATGTTTCAGCGCCAGAGTCGGGAACAGAAGTTCCTGAGTTCGATCCAGTGACAGACCACTCCTGAGTGCGCTCTCCATCGTGCTGGGGTGATGTGGAGGATCAAATACCCAAAACCCAATCATTAAACCACTGTGTTGCTTAGTAATAATTGTAGCTCTCATAGGGGCAGGGCCTTTCTCACTTTATCCTTTAAAATTGTTCCGATCATTGACCGATGTAGCCTAACACTTTTCCAATGACCGATGGCGTTTCACCTCTTTCCGATTGCTTTATTATTTCCACTTTATTTTCAATCGTGATCGTGATTATTTTTGTGAGCAGTAACTCTGCAGATTCAGAGCTCTGTCGCCGGGTCCTAATGTCCACCACACTGAGACAGGTTAAATAAGGTCTGAGGTTCCGCTGGGTCCTAAGATCCACCACATTAGGACAGGTTGAATAAGGGACTTGAGCATCCGCGAATTTTGGTATCCGCGAGGTGTCCCAAAACCAATCCCTCACGGATAAGGAGGGCCAACTGTATTTGCATGTTTAAAGACTTTCTTTTATTACCATGAGAGGAAGCATAAATTGAAAGATACATCTCTTGGTGCTAAAAATCTTAGAAACGCGACTTTTTTGAAGAAGAAAAGAGTTAATAGGTATCAGTTATCTTGTAATGCCCATGTCATATATATTGCTGGACCATGACTGAGGTTTTCCTATTGCAGAGTTTTGTAAAGAAATCATAGTCCCACATGTTTAGCAAGCATTGCCTAATGCTGATCATTTCTACCAGGGGAAGAGAATCTAGCAAAGACTTGCTAAAGACTGAAACACAATTAACGGTACATTTACAAATCCAACTGGATTGACATAAAGCAATTATAGCACCTTTTCAAAGAGTATACTTTACAAACTCAATTGACCTTGTAAGATTTTGGTATGTGATTTCTGTTCATCTGATTTGTTATTATTCTTTCCAAATATTAAATAAGAAAAGACTATAATCAAGCCCTTGCACTTAAGGTCCAACTATGAATATACCTTTATCAAAGCCAGGAAAAAACTGTCATCTGACTGGACATTTTTAATTGCTATTCAACAGAGCAGAAACTATAAAAGGCACTTAATTTATACTTCCTTAACAAGACAAAATGACAACCCCTCATTAAAGCAGTGCAAGCACAACTTAATCTGTCCCTCTTGAATTGCTTTCCAATTGAGTTATATAATGGTCACTGTTATAAAAGCAGATGGGATGAGACCTCACTTTTGTTTGTCTAGCAGGAGGGATGACCAATGGCAGCACCTGAGTGTTGATGTTTCCTGAAAAATTAGTTTCTGGTTCTAACTGCAGCATAACATCCATCTTTTTTTCAAGAATTGGGCAAATTACCAACATTAGATATAGTCTGGAGTAACATTTTTTGCTTCACCAATTTCATTTCCTCTCATTATCTTGTGGAATAATTCACTATAGTATTATATCCAAATGGCTATCATTCTATCATTCATTTAAAAACTTTGAAATGGTGTTTCAATATGAAGATTTACTATGGAAAACAGCAAAGACTAGTGCCAGGCTGTCAGCAAGGTCTAAGGACTTCTTCCCAGGGTTGTTCAACATCACCTACAGAACCCATTAAATGAGCATTCTTGATATATCTATGTACCTTGCTGTGGACTCTGCAATATATATTTACTTACACTGCATTTTCTCTGTAACTGCAATACTATGTTCTGTATTCTGTTTGTCTTCTAGCTACCTCAATGAACTTCATGTATGATCTGTGTGGATGGCATGTACACAAAAGCTTTTCACTGTATCTTGGTACAAGTGATAATAATAAACGAATCCCAATACCATTATGATTGTCCTGGCTGAAATGTAATAATCATTTATTTATTTATTGAGATTGGCCCTCCTGGCCCTTCAAGTGAGCTATCTCCCAATTTAATCCTAACCTAATAACAGGACAATATACAATAACCAATTAACCTACTAACTGGGAGGAAACCGGAGCACCCAGAGGAAACACACGCAGTCAGAGGAAGAATGTACAAGCTCCTTACAAGCAGTGGCGGGAATTGAACCCGGGCTACCTGTACTGTAAAGCGTTGTGTTAACCACTATGCTACTGTGCTGACCTCATTAGACTGTATAGATATCTTCCATGCCTGATTTTCCTAAATTAAATGCAATATATCAACTCTAAAACACAGAATACATAGAATGTCTGTATTTACATGTGCTCCATACAAATTTGTTGCTTTCTTAGATAGCACCAGTTGCTTTATATGGTCTCTTCTGGTCTCCACTGACACAATATATACATTTGTGCTCTCCGCCTCGTCTTCTCTGCAACCTAAAACTTGTCCTTTCTAACATATCCTGACTGAGATGGAAACCATTGACCTGGAACACGAAATCTACTGATTAATCCTGAACTCCTTAACTATTTCAAGCACGCAAGGATGCCCAATTACATACTTGTATACAGGTACAAGTAATAAGGAAAGCTAACAGAATATTATCATTTGCTACCTCTGTAGTGAATATTAAAGTAGAGGGGAAGGGGAAAGGTGGTGGTGGTTAATATTCATTTAAATGGGGCTATCTCATCGAGAATACTATGTACAGTAACAACTTCTTTATTTAAGCAATGATGCTGGAAACTCCTCAGAAATGTTTTCCTGAACTCAATAAAATGGAATGGGTGAGTTGTCTTCCAATAAAGGCCAGTATCTGCAGGAATTCAGAAAAAATGAGTAACTGAAGCACACAGGACCTGTGGCACCTTAACACCATGGATATACGGAGGATGTTTCCTCTTGTAGAAGAACCTAGAACGGTAGATAATTTTTTAAAATAAGGAATTGTCCAGTTACAAAAGAGATGAAGCACATTACTTCTTTCTTCCACAAGGCTGAGTGTCTTTGGAATACCATTTGTCAATGGGCAGTGTAAATAAAACCTCTGAATATCTTCAAAATAGACGTAGCTAGATACCTGGTAAGCAAGGGAATGAAAGCTTACTATGGGAAGATGAGCATGCAGAGTTAAGGCTATCACCAGATTTTCCATGATTTTTTTCCAAGCATCTAAGCTTTTTCAACACTGTCATTTGACTCAACAGGTATATACTGCAAATGAGCTTCCTTCCATCAATCTTCAATTAATCCCAATTAATACCCTTCAACTCCTCCGCCCATAAATAGCAACTACTTAAAGTTAAAACTAACAAATGTCCTCATTTTTAAAGTATAATTTGTTTATGACAGGCCAACTGCGTCAAGAGTGTAAAACAGAAATTATAATAGTGTTTATATGGCCTCCTGTGTGTGCTGGTGAGGCTATTATGGCTTGGGATTTTCAATGAGATGGACCCCAAACTCCTCTGCTGCCACGATTACAGTGATATCCTGTGTGTTGTTTTGAGAGACACACAACTGGGCCAATATTACTAAGGAATAGAATGCAATTCAATCAGCAGAAATAAAACCATTGTACATTTATTTAATCGTGTTCACTTATCTTTCACTGTTCCTGAAAAATTCTATTGATGAATTTCATTCTATCTTTGAATGGGCTCATTCCTTGTGTGTTTTGGAAGGAATTCTCTCTTCAGAAAGTAGAAAGTTTTGATCTCACATTTAATGAATGCATTTTCTACAGAATGCACACTGGAGAATATGGGGCTTATCCTGGCCACTCTTCTGTCTTACCATCACACATTTGTAACATTGATGACATCTCTACTGCTAAATGGCATTAATCATTATTGATCAACTACTTCAGTAGGATAATAAAACTGCTTTTACATAGAGTTCTTTTTATCCTGGAAGGCACCTTAGTATACTTGAGAGTAAGAAAGAGGAAATAACGAAACAAGGCCGAAAGCAAAGCTCTGTGGAACTCCAGATTAAAATATGCAGAATGCTGAAGGAGCTTAGCAGGCCAAACAACATCTACGGAAATGAATAAACAGTCATTTGATGCAACAACCTTAGGGTCTCAGCCTGAAATTGTCAACTGTTTATTTAGTTCTATAAATGCTGCCTGACCTGCTGAGTTCCTGCAGCATTTTGTATGTGGTACTCTAGATTTCCAGCATCTACAGAGTTTATTGAGCTTGTTGATTTGGCCTGGGATGAGACAATTGATAACTGACAACCACAACCATCTTCCTTTATGCAAGTCAACCACTTCTTGAGATTTTCTCTTGATGCTCATTGCCCTAGAATTCATTACTGTTCCTTGATGCCATACTCCATAAATGATGCATCGATGTCAAGGGCAGTCACTCTCACTTTAGGATTCAGCTGTTTGCTCCATGTTTGAAGCAAGGCAAAAATAAAGTGTGGAGCTGAGTGGATTTGTAAAAATCCAAGCTAATCATCAGAGAGCAGTTTGTAATAAATAAGTGCCACTTGATGTAAAAGATACCAACATCTTCTACCACCTTGTTCATGATTAATACCACACCAACTGGCTGACAAGTGACCTGACTGGATTTGTCCTGCATTTTGTGAACAGGGTACAACTGGACAATTTTCCTCAAGATCAGCTGGATATCAGTGCTGTAACAGACCTAGAAAAGCCTGGGTAAAGTGCAATTGATTTTGAAGAGGAGGTATGCAGTACCACAGCCAGGATGCTGTCTGGTTCCATTGACTTTGCTGTATCCACTGTTTTCTGACATTTTTTGGTATGTAGAGTGTATTAAATTAGCTGAGGACTTGCTTCAGTGACTTGTGATTTGATCTGTCACAAGGCCTATTTCTGTGCTGTGGAATTATAACAAACAGCATTATTTTGTGGAGACCTGTTTTCACTTTGACATGAAAGAGGCTTTTTCTGTTGATCAGTGTCAAAAAAAGCCAATTTAAATCCACTGTGATTCAATGTTATAAAATGAAAACTTCCAGAAGGGGGGCGGGGGGGGGGTGAATACTTTTTATAGGCACTATACACGCTTCGGGGTCTCAGTACTACAGTGTTCAATCATACTCTCCTGGGAGTACCTCAAACAATGTGGTCTAGGTCCCCCTGTAAAACTGCCATCATGGTCACAAGGCTGACTTGTGCTTTGCTAAAATCTACTTTTGGCCTTAAAACAGTCACAAATGCAATCAATTTTCATTTGCATTGTTAGGGGGTTTAGGTTATTTACACTTAGCAAATGGCTTTGGCCACCAGTCTTCTGTTCCTAAAAGCTGTGAGTACCAGAATCCCAGTCTATTTGTAACAATGCATTTCCTAAAAGCTGTGAATATCAGGCCAGATGCTGCTGGCGCCCATGGGATGGATGTAACCAGAAGGTGTGAAGCTTGTATAGAGCCTCAAAAGAAAGCATTGTCTATACTTTGTAAATATGGAATTGCCCTTTGTGTTTAGCAAATAAATATTGAGCCCCACACTGGGCCAGCAGACCTTTCCATCGAAAGTGTCTCCGTATAATATGATGCTTGCTGCTGTACCTTGTTTTGTCGAATAAAGAAGCTGCTTTGTATCTACCAGTAACTCTCTCTCCAGTGATTTCATTCATGCATAATACTGAAAATATATTGCTGTGTGATCGTATTTATAAGTATTCATCTTTAACAGAAATAATCAAGTGTAAATCGAAAGGATAAATTTCATCACAGTAAAGTCACAACTTGTTTACCACCTTTAATTTACAAAGCTTCCAAATACAATGCTCATCACAAATCTGCTTGTGCAGATTCTGCTGTACCTTTTTACTGAAAAAGGGAAATAGGTACTGCTTTGAAAAGTGTGCTAAGTAGTCTGGAAATTAGATAAGTGATATTAGATGGATGGATGGATGGATTTGAGGAAAAGACTGAATTCTGTAATTTTACTAAAGAAAATCATTGAGATTTTTTAATGAAATATTAACAGTTCATTCAAATTATGTGTGTTTTTATTTGGATCCTAATGTGCATACTAAATGAAGAACTGTTTATTCATAATTTAAGCTCCCATGAACATTTTGTAAAATAACTACAATATAAATGTAAGCTACTTCTTTCTTAATGTAATGTGGAGGAGAAAACAACATTGACTTTGTTGCCTCTGACAGATCAGAAAAGTATGAACAGATTACATATTTTGTTAGAGGAACAAAAGACTAGAAGCTGAAGCAAAACCCTTCTCGGAAGGCAGAAATTTGTTTGCATCTCTTCCAACCTTGTTGACTTTATTTGGTGCTCGCAATGTAGCACCCTGTATATTGGTAAGACCAAGTGCAGATGAGATGACTACTTTGTAGAGCAGCTGCTCTCTGTCTGCCATGGCCATCTTGGACTCCAGGCAAGCCACTTTAATTCCCTTCACCATTCCTAAATGTCCTGCCTGTCCTCAGCTTCCTCCACTGCTGGGGAAAGCTAAATGAACCTTGAAGAGCAGCACTTCAAATTCCACCTGGGTGGTCTGCAACCAAACTGAATGAACATTGAATTATCCAGTTTCAGGTAACCTGCTGTCCATCTCTTACCCTCTCCTGAGCTACACAGACCCCCTCACACACACACACCGTACTTTCGAAGCCAATGTATCCCAGTCCACCCTGCCATCTCCTAGTTTCTTTCCTCTTCCCCTCCCTCCAACTCCATCTGCCCAACACCTGCATGCTCTTCCCACTGGTACCCCACACTGTTCTTATTTGGTTCCATGTTCCAGCTTCCTTTCTTAACAGATTCCATAATCTACAATCCTTAGTTGCCCCCACTACCATGCCCCAACCTCTGTCGCTACCTTCACCCTGTCCTCACCCACCTGACTCTATCCACCAATCAACTCCTCATCATGTGGGTTCACCCATCACTTAACAGCTCTTGCCACATCATTCCCCTCACCTCCTTACATTGGTTTTCTCCCCTCTATCAATTAGGGTCTTAACCCAAAACATTGACTGTTCATTTCTCTCTACAGAAGCTGCCTGACCTGCTGAGTCCAACTAACAGTTTGTTTTTTGTTACTAATTTTGTTATCTGGAGTAATAAGGGGGGAGGGTTGCCTTGGCTTTTCACTAATTATATTTATAAATGCTAAGTAGTTACTATTCTGGCAAGTTGAGTGCAATCAAGAGTTCATATTCTACATTAATTTGAATATTAGCAATGATTGATGACCACTTTTTATATTTCAATAACATAAAAAATGACAAGACTGTGGAAGCAAAAGGGACGCATTTTCTAAACTAAGGAAAGACAAACCCTGTAACGATTCAACTAGAAGAGGTGGTAAAAAAAAGTATCAGAAAGAAACTCAACAAATAATCAGTTCTGAATGCTGAAAGAGATAAAGCTTATAACCTGGAAATAAAATAATATAGGCCATATAGAAATATCTACAACTTAATTTGTCCAACTGCTGGTTTCAGGTTTTATCAGCCTGTGGCTGCTTTCTATAGCCTTCCTTCTACATTATTACTTCGTATGACAATACCATTGAAATACAAAATCACTCAGCCACAACTTCATATTCAAGAAATATACTGTACTTTATTATTTAATCAAAACAATGCACTGGATTTGTTGTAAACCAAATTTTAGAGCAATTTATGGATAATAATTTTCATAATTTCTTACCTCAAGATGCTCCAAAATGTACGGAGGGTTGGTCATTCCGAGCCTAAGCATTGCTCCCTCAGGAATCACTTCTACCAGTTTCCAAAGCAACGTTGGAAGGTCTGTTCCAATGTCTCTTCCATAAGCACCCGTGTCTTCACTTGTCAGCCATATTTCACAGACACCTTCTGCATGAAGAAAAGAATTTAAAAAAAAACTATAGAACTTTCTGGATTCAAGAAATCTATCCTCATTGATGTTTAGCTCTTGTTACTAGAATCATGGAATGTGTACAGCACAGGAGGACATCATTTGACTTTCCATCAACCAGCACAAGTTTCCAGTTCCATCCACTGGTCCTGTCCCTCCAGCCTCACAAACCTTCCTCTTCCACATGTTAATTAAATTCTCTTCAAAAGAATTATCACTACCATATTTTCTGGCAGTACGTTGGATGCTAAGAGTGCATTTTTTTCATATTCTATGTTCATTCTAAGGATGAGGGTTTCACAGGCTTTAATTGCCCATCACTAGCTACCCTCAAGAAAGTGGTAGTAAATGCCTTCTTGAACCACTTGAGGATTGGGTATACCAGAAATGCTGTTACGGAAAGAGTTCCAGGATCCTGACCCAGTGACGAGGCAGGAATTGCAAGTATTTCCAAGACAGGAACGGGTGTGGCTTTGAAGGGAATTTCCAGTTGGTAGTGTGTCCGTGCTTTATCCTTCTTGTTGGTTTTGAAAATGCTGACTTGGTGAGATGCATCCTGTGGATGGTACAAACAGCTGCTGCTGTCTGTGTGCGCCAGAGGTGGAGTAGTGAATGGTTGCGGATGGGATGCCTATCAAGTTGGCAGGTATGTCCTGCATTAAGATTCAAAGTATATTTCAAATATTTATTTTGAAATTATATTAAGTATATTTTAAGTATAGTATTAAGTATATTTCAAATATTTTCAAAGAATATGTAAACTATACACTTTGAGATTTGTCTGCCGTCAGGCAGCCACAAAACAAGAAAACCGAATAACCCAATTTAAAGACCAAAACCACTGCGCAGAGAAAGATTAAAAAAATACAAATCATGCAAATAAAAGAAGCAAGCCAACAGCATTCCGAACCAGACTTAATTCCCAGATTTGCTCCCGGAGCAGCTGGAGTAGGCCCAAGCCTCAGTCCCAATTCATAAGTCATTCAGAAGGCAAGAAATTCAACTAAAAACTTATAATATTACAGGCCAAAATACTCCTTGCCTCCTTAATTGCTTTCTGCACCTGCATGCTGAATTCCAGAAACTACTTCATGTTACTTTTAATTTTCTTCCTGCTTGCTTTATTGCTGTGCCTCTTTTCCTTCATCCTCCAAAGGGAGGTCTTCCACTATCTACTCTATCTATAGCCCACATCTTTGTGTATGTTGCTACCAAATCTTCCCTCAGCCTCTTCTCAAAAGCAATCCCTGTCTCTTTAATTTACCCATGCAACTGTAGTTCACTTTATCTGAAGAACCAGCCTCATACATCTTTGCTGGATCCTGTCTGATGCTTTCTCATCCTTCCTATAATGTGACAACAAAAGTATATGATGATTTTCATGTAATTACTAAGTCATTCAATGTTTTAACCAAATGAACTTGTTACAGGTTTTTAAAAAAAAATGATTATAAAATTTACTGAGATAACTTTGAAAAGATAATTGAATTACCACATGAATAAACCAGTTTGCAAGATTGAACACACTCAAATCACTGAGGTGCCACAGGTTAAATATGTTCAGTCATTTTATTTGTTAGAAAAATCTCCCTCAAGTTAGGAAGAAAATTGTTCATAAATTATCATTACTATAATTATAAACAAATCTATGCATATATGGATAAATTATTTTAATAATTATCTAACAAAATCTAACTAAAGATCATAAGTTATCAACTACATATAAGTTTTTAACTGTCCACGGTTAATATTGCTGGCCAGTTTTTTTTAAGAAAATAAGTTTTTTCCCATTTGAACAGTGTCCAACTTTCACATTTGGGTGGGGAGGGATCATGATGGAAAATTACCCTGCTTATTGGTATTCTGCAAGGAGGACTGAGAATAGGGATGGAAACTACACTCTTAAGGGAAATGAAATAGATGCTCAATTCCTAAAACTGCCTGGGTGGAGATTGAACGCCTCCCTGTTGTGATACGGCTTTAAATTAAATGAAGGGGAAACAGCTGTAACAGTAAATCATTATCAAAAAGAGTTACCTAACTTCCATGAGAATTAATTGCCTAACCTAGCAATTACAACTACAACCACCACATTGCACTAAACAGAACAAAATAATTATGGAAGCACTTTACCAGAAATTATAAAATAAGGGTTTTATCAACAGAGGTTCAGCAATACTACTCAGCCCCAATCACCCTATAAACAAATGCATAGGAATAAACCGGTGATCATAAAAATGACAAGTCTTCTTTTCACAAGTCATCACATGCAGATATTACAACTGGAAAAATTATGCTGCGGGGAGGTGACTAAAAACAACTAAGACCAAGTATTAAAAGGAATATTAACATTGTAACTGAAAATATCCATTAACTTTATTCAGTAACAAAATGCTGGAGGCACAGTGACTATGGAGCAGCATCAATGTTGGGAAAGAAACAGCTGACGTTTCAGACATTTATCAGGGCGTCTTGTGTATTTCCTTGTATACTTAAAACTTCTACTTAAGCAATTTTCCACAAGTGGACACATTTTCTCTGTACCACTCTCATCAAATTGTTTAATTATTTTAGAGATCTCCGTTAGGTCTCCCCTCAGCAAACTTTTCTCAAGAGAAAAGAGGCCCCACTTAACCAGTTCATTCTTTCTTCATACCTTCTTACTTCTAGTACTAATTTTGTCACTCCAGTGCATCTACATTCCTTTTTGTGGCAGCCATTACGATGCATTATACAGTCTACACGTGTTTGGATGCAGGCTTTGTATAACTTCCCTCCCTTTCCATTCTATCCTTCTGGTGACTAACTTTTAGTTTGTTATGTTTAAGGTCCTTCTAACCTGTGGCACAACTTTCAGTGTATTTCTTGCCTGTGATCCAGTTGTTTTAATATTCCACCGAGACCCATATCTTCCAATAAATAATTCTCTATTCCCCCTATTAAAATATGCAACTTCATACTTGTCTGTGTTGAACTCTATTTGACAATTCTGTAAGTTTAATCTCCTGTGCTCTGTTACACCTTCTAATCATTTATTATTGTAATACTAATTATTAAAGCTATTTTGTTTTATATTTTAATTACTTAAATCTATTGAATAGTTTTTAAATATCTGACTATCAGAAACATTTAAAATCACAACATTGCCAAGGCAAGATTTCAGGATACACAACCCAAAGCATTCAATCCATTCAGAGGCAGTGGCACCTCCTTCAGGAGGATTAGCTTGTTCAGCAGTTGCATCTACCCCCTTATTATTTAATGACTTTTGATAGAAGTATCAAGAGATTTCAAACCAATTATCAAGTTCAAAGTAAAACTTATTACCAGAGTGCATATGTTCTACCACATACACCGAATTCCACCACAGAGATAAAATTGATCCTGGACTAAAACAAAATAAAGGAAGTTAATGAGCTGACAACCTCATTGGATGTTCTCTGTTACAAGGAGCCAGCTAAACTCCAGTCTGAATTTAGAAGGCTAGACTTTTGGTGAACTCGTCAGTGCAGAGGGAAGGCCATGTAGCCACCTGCTAATGTCATGCAATACTTGGTCTTCACAGGTGATTGGTGTCGCAAGGCTCTGTCCTTCTGTGGGTAGAGCAAACTAAGAAATGTAATCAAGGTTTTGCACATTAATCACTTTGGAGGAAGTATATATCTGCAAAATAAAGAAAGCACTTTGCATCTTGCTTTAATAAAGTGGCCACTGAGTACATGTTCATAGTATTCTGCTCCTGTAGCGATTCATTTCAAGGTTCAACGTGTTGTACATTCAGTGATGCTCTACTGCACACCTTTGCTGTAAAATGTGGTTATTTGTGTTAGTCACCTTCCTGTCAGCTTGAACCAGTCTAGCCATTCTCCTCTTACCTCTCTTATTAACAGAGCATCTTTCCCCACAGAATTGCTGCTCATTGGATGTTTTGTGTAAACTCTGGAGGCTGCTGTGTGTGAAAATTCCTGGAGATCAGCAGTTTCTGAGATACGCAAACCATCCCATCTGGCACCAACAATCATTCAACAGTCAAAGTCACTTAGATCACATTTCTTCATCATTCTGAAGTTTGGGTTGAACAACTGAACCTTTTGACCACGTCTGCATGCTTCTATGCACTAAGTTGCTGCCACATGATTGGCTGATTAGATATTTGCAATAAAGAGGTGTATAGTGTACCTATTAAAGTGACCAGTGAGTGTATACTCCCCGCCCCAACCGTGACACCTAAGCTCACCTCTGTATTCCACTCCAGTCATAAAATACAACACACACTCCCCACCACCACTAAACTGCCATCTGCCCTGAAACCAAAGCCCTGACTACATCAAGAACGCTGCTCTTTCTTCAAAGAGTTTTCACCATTCAACATTCCAGATTTGCCTTTTGGTCAATTATGATCTCATAATGAAAATGACTACTCAAGGTATATAGTTCTACAGAATATATCCATTACTGACTGTTACGTTCATCTATATTAATCTCATTTACATGCATGATGTCTATAACTTTTTTGCACTTGAAGTGCTTCTTGATATACTACATCTTAACCATCATGAGCCCCATGGGCCACTGTAGCTTCCCACAGAGTGTTGGGCTTCCAGGGTTCTTCAGCATTTGTATTTATTAATTGTTATAGCCATTAAGCCCTGGTGCTTTAACTTAATTGTGACTGGACAGATTTCCCGTACTCTATGATTATTTAAAGGGACTCCTGTTTAGCACTGGTTCAGAGTCCTTGTGTTTATGGAGAAGGATTAGTCTCGTTGTGTCACTCGGCCATGCCTCCAAGGCTCGGTTGATATTCCTATGTCTAATCTCTTGTTCCCATCTCTTCATGGGGATTCTGCCATTCTTCCGCTCTTGGACTGAGTTGTTTTCAGCACCCAGCGTGATAAGAGTCCGCAATTCCTCCGTACCTGGGTCCAGTCCCGACAGTGACCTCCGTGACACTTAACCCTTTATCATTTTGTACATTTCTACAAAATCTCCCCAAAGATGAACTCAGTCTTCTTTAATAAAAACACAAACTGCTGGCAGAACTCAGCAGGCCAGACAGCATCTATGCGAGGAGGTAGTGACAACGTTTCAGGCCGAAACTCTTCATCATGGCTCCTGATGAAGGGTTTCGGCCCGAAACGTCGTCACTACCTCCTCCCATAGATGCTGTCTGGCCTGCTGAGTTCTGCCAGCAATTTGTGTTTTTATTTATTTCCAGCATCTGCAGATTCACTCAGTCTTCTTTAATCTAGCCACAGACCTGAAATACCTTACCCTTGGAATCATTCCAATAAAATTTTCTGTTTCCCCACTCCCCCCGACCCTCACATTAATTTCTAAACTTTAGTGCCCAGAAATGGAAGGAATGTTTCATTTGAGGCCCAGAAAGAATTTTAAACATTTAACATATTTTTCTACTTTTGCCCTCCATGTCTCTAGCTATGAACAGATCTAATATGTTTTACTAACAGTATCGCAGCATAACTTGCCATTCTCAATGACCAAACATAAATACACGCCAGGTCCCCATTCACACACACACTTCAGAACTGTGCCATTTAACCAACGTTACCTCTTCCTCATTCTGCTAAAATGTAAGAAATTTCATCTCCTCATTAACTGCCTATTCAAAAAGTCTATATTCCCTTGTAGTCTATCACTTTCCTTCTTGTCTTCTCCTTTCATCCCTTGG
This sequence comes from Hypanus sabinus, assembly GCF_030144855.1. NCBI lineage: Eukaryota > Metazoa > Chordata > Chondrichthyes > Myliobatiformes > Dasyatidae > Hypanus > Hypanus sabinus. Next base: position 48,727,847 of record NC_082725.1, read on the forward strand.
GCATCATTTATGCTATAAAGGCTTTTAGGCTGGACTTCTTCAAATGGTTTCTAAGTATCCACACTGAAACCGGCCTTTTTTGTCACATCTGTTGGTTCTTCTTAATTAACTCTCAACTTCCTCAAGTAACTATAATTTTTTCCTTGATTATTGTTATTAAAAGCTTCCACACAACTACATTAAGTGTAGTTATTGGGCAAATCTCCTTTTTGAAGAAGAGATATCATATTTGTGTTTTTTCAGTTCTCTTCCCTGCATCTTCCCTGCATTTACAGAAGGTGCTTCTGCTATTCCCACCTCACTTCCCTTATCAACCTAGTGTTCATTCCCTCTGGACTAGAAAACTTCTTTATTTTATGCACTACCAGCAGTTCTAGTTCCTCCTCCCTACCAATTTTAATATTACTCTTTGTCTCTACTATTCCCTTATGGAGATTGTGACAGCATCTTCCTCCTTGGCAAAGACAGGTGCAAAAACATTTTATATTTTAATCTTGCTATCCGACCCTCTGCATTGATCAACTCCTCATTCCCTTAATTAGACACCCCTTCATTTTCTATGTACTTCTTGTTTACTATATAAGGTACGTGTGCTAACCGCCACTCTATTCTTACTTTGTTTATTGTCCCTTTCAAGTCCCATCTAAACCAACTTTACTCACATTGATGAATGTTCCAGTTCTCACTTAACATTTTCACCTAACAACATCAGACATTCTGAATTTTGTTTCATCATATTCTGTGTCCCCTTTGTCATCCTGGAAGCTTCCCTTTCCCACAAGGTGTATACGTGCATTAATCTACCTGTTTCTCCATTTCTGTTACTTGAGCTTGGCACTTGCCACAATCTAAATTGCTGCCTTTTAAAGAGTTCTGTCTCCCCGATGAGCACTATGTTTTTTATGCATGCTTTGAAAGGGACAATAACACTACATCTGTGTGAATCCCCACAGCACGCGGTGACCCTGTGATCTCTGTCTCGGAGGCTGTCTGGGGAGAGCTTCGGGTAAAACTGAAGCAAAGGGTCCTAAGGTCGCATTCTCTACCAATGTAGTCTCCAAAAATTAAAATTGAAGAACTCAGAGCAAGTCTCCAGTACCAGAAGGGCATCAAAGCCTTTTGCAAACTCTGCTTTACAGAGACATGGCACGCCCCCCACCACTCCAGCCTAAAAGTTTCACCATCCACCATGGGAACCAGACAGCAGCACCACATAAAGGCAGAGGCAGAAGAGTTTGCTCCATCATCAACATTTTCTGAAGCACGTACATGATAGTTCTGTCCAAGTCTTCTCCACCACTCTGCCCCCGACCTGAAACATCTGGTAGTCAGGTGTCATCTCATCAATCTGCTGAGGAACGACTTCACTGTGATTTTGTACTCTACCCCTGGCAAACTATAAGTTGGCACCGTAGGTCCAGAGCACTATGATCAACAGTCATAAAACAGCCTGATGATGGTGGGGGACTTCAACCGGGCTAGCTTGAGGAAGCCTCTGACAAACAACCATCACCATGTCACTTATAGAACCAGAGAAACCAACAATCAAAAACACCTACTGTGTGACCTTGAAACCACACTTTGGCAAGTCCAGTCGCTTGCCTGTATGTCTATTTTTGGCATATAGGCAGAGGCTGAAGATTGCAACACCAATGGTGGGGAAGGCGAAAAAAGGTCAAGGGAGGTGATGAAGGATTAAGCAATGCTCTGCTGCCTGAAGAGCCCAATGTTTTTATGCACGCTTTGAATGGGACAATAACACTACATCTGTCTGAATCCCCATAGCATTAGGTGACACTGATCTCTGTCTCGGAGACCGATGTCAGAACGTGCTTCAAGAAGATAAACCTTCACAAGTTGTCATGCCTCTAAATTGCACCTGGCTGGGTAATGTAAACCTGTACTGATCAACTACCTGAAACGTTCATGTGCACCTTCACCCTCTCACTGCTGCTGTCTGAGGTTCCTGCCCACTTCCAAAAGGAAACAACCATACCCTTGCCCAAGAAAAGCAGATCAAGCTGCTTTAGCGACAATCACCTGGTGGCACTAACATCTACTGTGATGAAGAACCATGAAAGGTTGGTTATGGCTATAATTAACTCCTGCCTGAACAAGGACCCGAACCCAATATAATTTCCCTACCACCACAGCAGGTCTACAGTGGATGTAATCTCACTAGCTCTCTGCTCTGCTTTGGAGCACCTAGACAACAGCAAAACATATGTTAGACTGCTGTTTATTAAATACAACTCACATTGAATACCAGCATACTCTTAGTATTAGTCAACAAGCTTCAAAACCTGAACTTCTGTACTTCCCTCTGCAAATGGCTCCCCAACTTTTATTCTGGGAGATCAGGAGACCACAGTCAGTGCAAATTAGTTGCAACATCTCCTTCTGGTTGACAATCAACAGGGGTTCACCTCAAACACATATGCTTAGCCCATTGCTCTACTCTCTCTTCACAAAATTTCAGATAGCGGTGAGGAGTGAGAAAGATTAGTGATGTTGCATCATAACCTCATACTCAACATCATCACGATCAAGGAGTTGATTGTGGACTTCAAGGAGGGGAAGTTGAGAGAACATATCCAGTCCTCATTGGTGGAAATAGTCAGCAGCTTCAAGTTCCTGAACATCCTCACCTCAGAGGATCCATCCCAGATCCATGAACATCATGAATAAAGCACACAGCAGCTCTATTTCATTAGGAGTTTGAGAAGATTTGGCCTGTCACTGAAGACTCTTTCAAATTTCTATATATTATGGAGAGCATTCTGTTATTGGTGGCATTACAACTTGGTATGGAGACTTCAATGCAGAGGATCATAAGACCGCAGAGAGTTGTACTCTCAGCCAGCTCTAATCATCACCCACTGTTAAGACAGGAAGCGGCCAAACCATCTGGGACATGCTCTCTTCTCTTTACTACCATTGCAGAGGATGTACAAGAGTCTGAAGACTCACATTCAGTGTTCTGGTCCTTCCATTTGATACCTCTTTTGGACTATTTTTTAGTTATGTCTTTGCACTGTGCTGCTGCCGCACAATTTCAAAAAAATTCATGACATATAAGATAATGATAATAAATGTGAATTTGACACATTCAAGACAGAGTTACCTCACCAGTCCTTAATTGTCAAAACCAGTTCCTGCACTTTCTTCCTCTTCCTACTCTTTCAGTTGGCCCCTTGCTTACTTACCTTAATGCTGCTTAGCTACAGAGATGATCATCTTCTCAAATACACAATCCAAAAAACTAGGCCTCTTTTATGGTCCAGGGCGACTCTAACCAACCAAACCCCAGAAAATCCAGAACTCGTGAAAGACGCATGTGGTGCAAGACTTGCAAACAGCAACATCATATATCTAAGAATCCTTGAGGTTTTTCTCCATATTCCCCTACTTATGTCCCTACTAACAATATTCAATTCATCTCTGAGTATACAGTAAAACTCCAATGATCCAGGATCCTTATGACTTTTGGTGGTGCTGAACCAGCAGATTTTCTGGATTATTAGAAATTTCTTCAACTAATTCTCAAAACAAGCTTTAAGAATTTTTCTTAATTATATTATAGTTGTGCCAATAAGTTTGAATTCGATCAGAATCTGCTGCACCACTACCATAACAACTCTAGGGTAGGTTAGATTCAGCACAGACAATAGGACAAAACTGATGAAGTACATCAAGAAGCTACACCTTACATACTTCGTCTTCCTCATAAAACATTTTCAATGAAGCCTTTAGAGCTACAATCATTTCAAAATCCTTCACACTGCCCCCATGATTTCTCAGAAGCTGAGGGAATGACTAACTCCAATTGACAAAGGAGCTGTCAAGTTATCCCAGGTTCCAGGAGAGGACCACACTTTAACAAGACATTTTCTTTCGCACTCCTGAATCCTACTTTAAGTTTGCTGTACTTCTTCCCTCTTCAATATCACTGAAGTAAATCAAAAATGAATTGCATCTTGATGGTTGTATACACAATTAAACCTGCAATCTTAACAAAATAAATAATTTAATGTTATACATCTGGTAGTTTTATACCATGCATACTTCTGGGAAGAAACAACCATGGACCTTGACAGAATATCATTTGAAAACTTGATATGCTTTTTAAAAATCACACCTTGAAGCTTTTTATGTACTCCAAACAAGACCTTGAGAGCAAAGTAAAAAGTCTCAGGGCAAAGCACAGAGAGCAAGAATTCCGCCAATTTGGTCTCCTCCGTGCTAAATTTCAACCTAGAGTACATAAAGAGAATTTCAGGATAATTTATTTTGCTGATGAGGGGTATATTTTTATGACCAGTTACAGATAACAGTGTTGGTGAGGGGAGAAATTAAGCTGAAGAAGACTGAGAACAGTTTGCTTGTTAATTCAATAAAATTGTGTCTATTCTCAGAATTGCTTCAAGAGATGATGAGTCAAACTATGCTGGGTTAGAAGAGTGTTTCCAAAGGGAAATGCTGCCATTATACCGGAGAATCCACTTCTGTGATCTGATAAGACCATAAAGAGCAGAATTAGGTCATTTGGTCATAACTGATTTATTTTTCCTCTCAACCCCATTCTCTCACCTTCTCCATAATCTTTTAGACCCTTACTAAGACAGGAGAATAGAGTTGAGTAGGATAATAAATCAGTTTATGGCAGAATGGCAGAGTAGACGTGATGGACCAAATAGCATAAATTTGTTCCTCTGTCTTATGGTCTTAAGCCTCTTAAATGAAGACTTCTAGCCTTGCAGAACAGATAACATCGTATCATTTTCTGGGATTGCAATTCTGCCCCCCCCCCCCCACAACAATGTAAGAGTTATCTGTACTATCACCATTTACTCTGATTATTCCATTTTCCTTCTTCGGCTTACTTAGTATTTGCTTTAGGTTGACTTGTATCAACTTTGACTCGACTTTGCTCTGGTTTTAGGCTTCCATTCCTTTTGTATTGAGATTGACAGCAAGGACAAGTAGAATAAATCTGCAGGAACTGCTCAGGCTGTAGTCTGGACCCAGAAGGGGAAAGCAGACAGGCAGAAGCTGAAGCATGCAAAGCATCAGTCAACAATCAGGAATAGTGAACTAACTAGGACAAGTAACAGTGCATGAAAAATAGCAAAGGCAAGAAATGAAAGAAGTTGCTGAGAGAGTCCATTGAAAGGGGAAATTGACAGTTGTGACCTTTGCAGAAACAAGATAGAGGCCTGTTTCATCTTGAACGAAACCCTTGAAATGTGGATATCTGGCACTTTGGAGATAAAGATCCAGCATACATTATGGATTTTTTTTCTTTTGACAATGCCATTCCAAATGTATCATCAAATATTTAAAATAATATTCCACAGCTTGAAGAGAGCTCAAAATTAACTTCACCTCTGGTGAAAAAGATGCAATAGAACTCTAAATATACTTTGCCATAGTATTCTCAGTAGCACCAAACATGAATACAATTACAAGCTGCAAAGTGGAAACTGCTGGAGAAATACAGCAAGTCAGGCAGCATCTGTGGAAGGAAAGGAATAGTCAACATTTCAGGTTGAGGCTCTGCATGGGGACTGAGTACTGATGGAGGAATTGACTGAGAGCATTGACAGTGGAATGTCTGTATAAAGGAGGGAGGAAGAGGAGCGAGATATGGGTTAGTAAGTGCATGCTGGGAGAGATGATGGGCATATAGAGCAAGGTGAGGAAGATGGAGGGTTATATCCTAAAACTATCTATCTCCAACCTTTCCTAATTTGACAGTAGGGCGTCATCCTGAAATGTTGGTTCTGTTTCTTTTTTCCACAGATACTGCCTGACCTGTTAAGTAGTTTTTAAGTTTTTTTGTTTCATAATCCCCTCCTCTCCGGCTGGCGGTGCAGCAGCATCAGGACTGGACTTCGAGGCCGAGGGCCCTGAGTTCGAATCCAGCAAGGCCCCAATCTGGGCAGCAGCAGTATCTGCACGAAAGAAAGGCCCAGCAATCTACTTCCGTGCCTTGCCGCGATTTGACAAATCGACGGCACTCAACATCAACAACTCCGCTTTCAGTATGCTTTTAATAATTAAAACCTGATTTCAAAGCACCAAAAACATTTGTAACCAAACATATTTTAATGACTCTAACAGCTTGCATTGGAACACACATAGCAAGTGTATCAGCAATTTACCAAACAGCTATTTCTGAACCCGAGGCAACTCAGAAAGCCCACAATGAAGGAAGTAGACAAGCCTGGAATATGAAAATAAATTAAATTTCTCTAAATCAGTTTTAACACTTGCAGGAATTGCATTAAAGCTCTTCATTATGAACAGTCCTCAAATACGTAGATTATAATGAGATTTGTAGGGATTGAAGAAAGAGCCATGTGTCATCCAGTGAAGCAAACCCATATGCACTGTTGCCACATATTGCTCATTGTGAAGAGCATTGGCTCTGCTTACATAACTGGCATTTAGCCACAGTAATTATGATTTGTAACTGTGGCAACTCACTCAAGAGTGCTATAGACTCAAATCCGATCTACAGTACTCTTCTCCCAAACTGCTCGAGTCAGCAATTTAATTTATTGTTAGCTGAATACCTGCTTAACATTTATGGCCACAAGCATTAGGAAGGCATAAAAACGTTTCTCAAACTGGAACCTCTGATATTTCTCAATTCAAATGGAAAACAGTTGATCTCTTGGTACTGATATGATTTCAGAGACACAAACAGTACGTTATCAAGAGATGCAATGAAACGGACTCTAAAAATGTAAGCAGAGAATTAAAATCTAGTGTATCGCTACAGTTATTTTGATTTTCATATCTTATATACAAAAAAAAGTATCCCAAGATCTCTTCTGAAAAAGTACAGCACAGAAACAGGCCATTTAGCCCATCTAGTCTGTGCCAAACTATTTAAACTGTCTACTCCCATCATCCTGCACCTGGACCAAACCCTTACTATCCGTGTATCTATCCAAACTTCTCCTAAACTTCGAGATCAAACTTGGGCGCACCACTTATGCTGGCAGCTTGTTCCACACTCTCACAACACTCTGAGTGAGGAAGTTTCCCCTCATGATCCCTTTATACTTTTTCACCTTTTACCCTTAACACACAATCTCAGTGGAAAAAGCCTGCTTGCATTTAGCCCTTCTATTCCCCTCATAACTTTGTATGCATCTACAAATCTCCCCCAATCTTCTATGTTCCAAGGAATAAAGTCCTAACCTATTCAATCTTTCCTTATAATTCAGGTCCTCCAGTACTGGCAGCATCCTTGTAAATTTTCCCTGTACTCTATCAACCTTATTTATGTCTTTCCTGTAGGCAGTTGGCCAAAACTGCACACAATACTCCAAATTAGGCCTCACCAAAGTCTTATACAACTTTCAACATAAATTCCGATCTGCTGTACTCAATACTTTGATTTAGGAAAGTCAATGTACCAACCCTATCCAACTATGCCGCCACTTCCAATGAATTATGGACCTGTATTCCCTGATCCCTTTGTTTGCCACACTCCTCAGTGCCCTACCGTTCACTGGGTAAGACCTACTCTAGTTGGTCCTACCAAAGTGCAACACCTCACACTTGTCTGCATTAAATTCCTTCTGCTATTTTTCAGCCATTTTTCCAGCTGGTCCAGATCCCACTGTAAGCTTTGATAGTCTTCCTCACTGTCCACATCACCCCCAATCTCAGTATCATCTACAAATTTGCTGATCCAGTTAACAATTATCAACAAGATTGCTGATATACATGACAAACAACAACGGACCCAGCACCGATCCCTGTAGCACTCCATGAGTCACAGGCCTCCAGTCAGAGAGGCAACCATCTACTACCACTCTCCGGTAGCAGGGAATACCTTGTCAGGCTCTGGGGATTTATCCACCCTAATTCATTTCAAGTCAGCAAAAACCTCCTCCTCTGTAAGTGGTATCATGTCCATAACCTTGCTGCTGCTCCTATAGACTCTGCGTCCATCTACTAAGTAAATACTGATGCAAATACATCCATTTAAGATCTCCCAAATCTCTTTTGGCTCCATGCATAGACTACCATTCTGATCTTCCAGAGGACCAATTTTGTCCCTTGCAATCCTTTTGCTCTTAACATATCTGTAGAATCCCTTAGGATTCTTCTTCACCTTGTCTGGGCAACCTTATGCCTTCATTTAGCTCTCCTACATTCACTCTGAAGTGTTCTCTTGCATTTCTTATATTCCAAAGTACCCACTTGTATCTTCCTGCTATGCAGCTCCTTTTATTTTCTTAACCAGGGCCTGAAAACCTCTTGAAAACTTAAGTTCCCTAAACCTGTTATCTTTACCTTTCACTCTGATAGGAACATACAAACTTTGTACTCTCAAAATTTCACTTTTGAAGGCCTCCCACTTATCAAGTACACCTTTGCCTTTAAAAAGCCTGTCACAATCCACATTTGCCAGATACATTCTGATATCATCAAAATTGGCCTTTCTCCAATTTAAAATCTTAACGCACATACCAAACCTATCCTTTACCATATTTACTTTGAAACAAATGGCATTATTTTAACTGGATGCAAAGTGTTCCTCTACACAAACTTCTTTCACCTGCCCTGTCTCATTCCCGAATAGCAAATCAAGTATTTCACACTCTCTCATTGGGACTGCAACGTACTGATTAAGCTAACTTTTCTTAACACATTTGACAAACTCTATCCCATCTAATACTATAAGAATTCCAAACAATATGTGGAAGGGTAAAATCACCTACTATGACAACCTATGTTTCTTGCATTAGGGTTAGGGTTAGGGTTGCGAACCCTCTGCAAATTCTTTCCTTAAATCCCGCAGACTGATGGGCGGTCAATAATATAGCTCCATTAATTTGGTCATAACCTTCTTGTTCCTCAGTTCCAGCCATGAAGCCTCACCAGACAAGTTCTCCAGTCTCAAACAAGAGAAAATCTGCAGATGCTGGAAATTTGAGCAACACAGACAAAATGCTGGAGGAACTCATCAGGCCAGGAAGCATCTATGGAGAAGAATAAACAGTCGATTTACAGACAGGATGGGGGTCATTACCACAAGTTCAAGAAATCGATGTTCATGCCATCAGGTTGGAGGCTACCTAAACAAAATATACGGTGTTGTTCCTCCAACCTCAGGTTGGTCTTGAAAGCCACAGTTTGCAGACTGAATTCTACAACAAAAATAAACACTACCTCTAAAATGTAACCAAGTATCAAAAGAATTCTGAAAAACCTCTATTTCATACCATATAATTTTACACATCATGGAAGTTGCTGGCATCTCCTACATTTTACTTCACATTCTTCCAGTCAGATAAGTTGGTTACAAGTATGTTTCTAAAATCAGTACTCTGTTTATTATTCTTGCTCCACAGTTTCTCATTAACAATAATTTACACACTGTTCTCACTGTGGTCTCTTGCTACTAGTTCATGCAGGTTCTTCTCATGTAGTTATTCACAGATGACAAACCTTAGGGGTTTTTGCTCTTCTGGACTTTTTTTTAAAACAGTGTTCATCACTGCTTGTGTTTTCTTCACTGTGAGTTTCATAGCAATTGTTTTGAACATAGAGATCTTGGGTTGTTACTCACCATGAAACTCTGGGTCAAAAGTGAAACAAAAAAAGCTGTAAAAACAGCATGATCAATATACAACTATTAAAACATGCAGACACCATTGTAATCAGTGTACAACTAAGAAAGCAGTACAAAAACAATGAGCTATATGCAGTCAGCAAGACTTGGGGAAGCAAGTAGAAGTTCATAAGGTAGATCAAGCATTAGCAATACAGTACTTTAACAGAAACAGTAAATACAGGATTGCCACTTTTTGGAAAACACTTGTAAATCAAATGATGAACACTAGAATAACTGGAACCACTCATAAGTTATGTTCCAAAAATATTCTTAGAAAGTTTCCTTTTCATGAAATAATGTGTACTTTTAAGTTTCAGGGGCAATAAGTGGGAGTGAAATTCTTATTTGGTCTTGAGCACCAGGTACTGTACAGACAGTAAAAGCCTGGCGGTTTAATTGGTTCTTCTGAGCCTCACATAATCTGATAAATTCATTAATATTCAGAAAATAAACATAACAATGGCTTCGAAAAATTGAACTTCAATTGATTTTCAGCAAGTATCCCATGGGCTGTCAGGTTCTCAAAGCACTTTGTGAAGACATTTTTAATATAATGCTTGAAAGGAGCAGGTGACCTTGGGCTGATGGGCTTCAACACCATTCACCACTGGCATTTTTTACTTGCTTTACACTAGGCCTGATGTAAACTGAATGCTTTAGCACTGTTTTCAGTCAACTAATCTATTTTCCTTGCATTGTACGATCATTAGGATGGACCTTGGCTTTATTCCCCTACTAATTCATATGATTCTATGATCATCATTTCATGTTTCTTCAAAATCAGGTTTGTCATGTAATAAGCATCAAAAATAATCATGAAAATCACAGGCCTATAGTTTGCTGAGCTTTTTTCAACAGCTCTACATTAAAAAAAAAATCAGGTCACCAGTATGTAGTAGTCCCAACTTTCAAAACATCAAGTGACAGTGCTGGTGCTTTTCAAGGTTCCCCGGTGCAAGAAATCTGCTCTCACATCCTCCGTGAGGTTAGACCACAATATATTCATTTGAATGAAGCATGTAGGTCAGCGGGGAAAATAAGTTAGATGTCCTCTTATTTTATGTTTTTAATTATTTAAATGTGCTTAAAATGTTCTTCTTTAATTATACCATGAGAAAAGGGGACTGACAGAAAGCAGGTTCTCTAATATAAACACTGTTGCAATACACTGCTCTTTCAGAATAAAGATTCTCAATGAGACCCTAGAAAATGTGGGCTATTCATCTAGAAAGCAGACTGATGAAGAAATTTACCACTAACTTTTTGCACCAGCACAGCCTTAGATCAACTTAAGAAATATGTAGATGGAAGAACTGCAAATGATGGGATCTACAGCAACAAACAAGATACTGGAGGAGCTCAGTGGGTCAGGCAGCATCTATGGACAGAAATGGACAATCAGCTTTTTGGGTCACTATCAATATGTTCAAAGGTCAAAACCTCAAACTTAGCACAATGTTTGTGGTCTCCCAAGAAGCCATGATTCTGGAAATTTGTGAGACATGATTGACTTAAAGCAGGTAGCTCAAAATACTGGAAAGATACAACAAACATGATCTCCAGAAAAATTCCAGATCATGCACAGTTTCTTTCCAGGCCATGTTGTTCATTCAATAATACATTGAACCTTAATGAAGAAGGAAAGGTTAATTTCTCCAACAAATATGAACTTTAATTTAAAATGAATATAAATAAAATCAAATACCTTAAAATCATGATGACTGAAAGGCAGATGATCAGGCCTGTTAATGTTACTAATACACCTAGTGAGGCTACAACGCATGTATACATATATGCTGACCATCAAAAAACGACACTCGATACACAGAGAGAGCGCACCCTCACAACAAAAAATGAGGTCCAAACTTCACAGTCCCATCTCAATTGGCTGTGAATGCTGGAGAGCAATTGGAGAGCTAATGGGTAGGGTAGGCTCCAAAAATATGCTCACCCTCAACAGGGTCCAGCATTCAAGAGCCAAACAGAAGATTGAAGTATTCACAACAAGAAATGCTGAACAGATGAACTATCTTGGCTTCCTTCTTGGAGCTCTACCATCACAGAAGCCAAGTTTTCAGATATTTGATTCACTCATATATTCACTTATATATATTCACTCATATCAGTATATGGAACAGTAGTAACTGACAGTATTCCAACAACTCCACCCAAGCCCACAACATCCACCCACAAAAACAAGAGCAAGTGCTGGACTATCACCACCTGCAGGCTTCCCAAGTCACACACTATTTTTGGTTTTTGATTTGGAAACCCATCACTGGTCCATCATCATTGGATCGAAGTCCTGCAACTGCCTACAGAGCTGGACTGTGGAAGAACCTTTACTAAAATGACTGTAGTGATTCAAGAAATCATCTCCTTCCCACCTTCTCAAAGGACAATGGGGGATAAACAATAAATGGTGTCCTTGCCAGTGATAACCAGATACAGAATAATGAATAAATGAAAAGCAAATTACGGTGATGGTGGAAGGCCACCTCTAATTACTCCCATTTCTTATTGCCTTATAATCCTACAGATCTCTAGAGTTCATTCACTACAGGTTACACTGTGAAAAGTTTTTATCATTATCAAATTCTTTATGAGACTGGTTTCAAATTCGCTTTGTGAAGGTTTCTGCAGTTAATAAACAGTTCATAACAATCAGGATATAAAAAACAAAACTTGTAATAGATTTTGGAAAAAGTTTTTTTTGTAATTTTTTATTGAAGATCATCAAACATTTCCATAAGATGTATTTCAGACATTGTACATATATATCATATAATCATATATATCACAAGACCTTGGAAAAAGTTTTAAACATCTTTTATGCACATCAACGTGGGATGGTAGCATAGTAGTTAGCATAACACTTTACAGTACCAGCGACTTGTGTTCAATTCCCGCCGCTGCCTGTAAGGAATTTGTACACTCTCCCTGTGACCGCGTGGGCTTCCTCTGGGGGCTCTGGTTTCCTCCCACAGTCCAAAGACATATCAGTTGGTAGGTTAATTGGTCACAGTAAATTGCCTCGTGATTCGACTAGGATTAATTTGAGGGGATTGCTAGGTGGTGCAGCTTGAAGGGCCAAGAAGGGCCTACTCCGCACAGTATGTCAATAACTAGATAAAAAAAATTCTAATTCAATACCTTTAATAATCCATGATTTGAAGGAAAAAAAGACAGGCAGAGTAACAATTCACTCTACATCAGTAACCTATTACTCACAGCTAGAGCCAACAGATAATATTACAAACCTAACCTGACAGATGGTTCAATGAAGTCACATTGCAACTGAAATCTTCCTTGTCATTTCTTTCCTTGGATGTTTCCATGTACAATGGAACCTTTGCTTGCCGATGAGTAATTTTTTCACAGAATAGGTCATTGAAATATCACAGCATGAAGATGACTATTAGGTCATTTAGGTCCACATGAGTCCGCGTAACAGCAATTCAAGTTCCCTTCCCATACTTCTAGAGTAAATCGCTTCCAGCAGTAACCTAGCAAATTTTTCATTCTCTCTTGCCCTTTGTCTCGCTATTTTGCACTCACAGCTGTTGAGGGTTCTGGAATTGAAGGGCTGTTATGTTTTGTAACTTCAAACATGAACTAATTCAAAGGAAGACACACGAGCCAGGGAATGTGAGTCTATCTTTGTGTTAACTTGACCAAGGTGTGTACGTATCTCGAGGATGGTGATAACGTATGGAATTCAAGTATTTATACAAATAACCCGTAATGATTTAAAAGAACAAGCATGCATAATCAACCTATATATATATAAAACAAGATTACTCAGATACTACTTAAACACATGTAAGCCCTGGTTAAGTTTTTGCTCCTATGCTGTGTGTATTTCACTTCAGCAGTTCCATAAGAGCAGTCTGTTCTGCTTTCAGCCTGTTTGGGTTGGGCCGAGATAAGGGGCTTTATTGTTCAACTTAGGAATGTGGTATCACCCTATCAGGATGGTGGAATTGGGAGAAGGTTCCAGCGAATGCTGAGCGAGGAATTTTTGTGAAGTACACTTGTGTGGGCTGATGTCTTTTTTTAGCAGGAGCTGGGAGGAGACAGGAGGGAAGATGGCTGAGGATGTTGATCCTTTGCACAAGGTGTTTTGTGCAGATGAAAGACTTCAAGGAAGAGGGACCAATATTCCTGTGGGAGAGCCCATTTGTTCGAGATGGATTTTGAGCGACATTCAGAAGGCAGTATGTGTTTTCACGCTGACTGAGGGTCCAGCACATGAATTACAGATAAGTTCAAGATGAGCTCCAACTTACGTGCATTTTTGATTGTTTAATTATAATGGGCCCTTTTTGTTTCTTTTCCATTTTTTTCTTTAATAACTCTTTGCTTAAGTTAACATTCAGAAATATACTTTCTTTGTAACTGTATGCAGTATACAATCTGTTTTATCTTCCTGACAGGCGATTGCAGGGGGGCAGTAAATCACACAGCATTCGCACAAACTGAAAGACTTCCCAACCTCAAGGATTTGATGGGACCAAAATCGTAATCACTCTAGATGTATGACGCCTGTGAAAGGTGGGTTTCTCGCCATGTGGCTGCTAGTGAGGGGCAAATGAGCCACATTTCCAGAGATGCCCTGTAAAAAGTGGTTTCACACATTCTCTCTTTCCTGCTTCAACTCAAGAGAGAATGCATCTCAAATATACACCCAATATGCTATATAATACAACTACTATATACAGACATACATAGCATCCCAGTTTTAAAATTGCCCCACTCAGGTCTAAAAATTTAATAGAAGTGAAGGATTTCTTACTCTTATGGGTAACGCCTTTCCTGACAAAGGGGATCACTCTACTTGACAAGTGAGACTTGCGGCTGGGAAACAATCTTAGGTTCTGGGACCTCCTCCATGGTGTTTGGAAGAATTGATTCTGACACTTCATGAAGTGGTTCTGATAGCTTTGGACACCTTTCTTCTCCTTTTCTTGGTGTCTCTTTCTGGATCTACTTCAATCCTACCTTCTCTCACAATACTGGCTTCTTTAGATCTCACTCCTGCTCTTTTTCTTCTTTTTAGGATGCGTATCTCGGAAAAGTGCATTTAATTCACTTATTCTCTTAATCACCTTTCTATTCAAACAAGGGGACATGAGTTAAGGGGTACCATGAGGCGGAACTTCTTTACTCAGAGAGTGGTAGCTGTGTGGAATGAGCTTCCAGTAGAAGTAGTAGAGGCAGGTTTGATACTGTCATTTAAAGTAAAATTGGATAGGTATATGGACAGGAAAGGAATGAGGGGTTGTGGGCTGAGTGCAGGTAGGTGGGACTAGGTGAGAGTAAGCATTCAGCATGGACTAGAAGGGCCGAGATGGCCTGTTTCCATGCTGTAATATGGTTATATATGGTTATTCCTCCTTTTTAATCTGATCTCTCCTCTTGGCTTCCTCATCCACATCATCATCATCTGACAAATCCTCTGTTTTCTTATCTCCTTGTTTTCTGGGCTTCCTTTCATCTAGCTGGTCTTTGGCCTACTTTAACGAGCAGCTTTCAGTTTCCCACCTGCAGTTCATTCAATAATCGTAATGCATGCAGAATAAATTCTGCTTCTTTACACTCACAAAAGCTGATTGCTTGCAACTTTCATGAAGCTCCTTGAACTCTCTCCCAGCTTACAACGAAGTCACATTTCGCAAGTAGCTGCCTGATTAACAATTCAGAAACTTTCTCAGAAATGTTGCCCACAAAAACAGTTGCAGTCCGACCACAGTTTTCATAACTTTCATGATTTCTCTGAACAGTATGGTCCTTCTTTGGTCCAATATGCTTTCCAACCAGAAACACAGAGCGTGGCACCAACACTTGCTTGTCCCCTGTTGGGCAATGGTTCATGGTGTTCAGCATGGACAGGTGAGACTTGTGGCTGAAAAACAATCTTAGGTTCCTCCATGGTGGTTGTAGGAATTGATTCTGAGATTTTATGAAGTGGCATCATCCAATACCTTTCTTAATTCACTTTCAATTGGCTTCATTGCAAGAAATGTTGCAAGCAATTGGTGGATGGATCTCCAATCAAGTTGTAGTTATCTCAGCAGATCACACAACCTCAATGCTGGTCCTACTGTTTTTACCACATACAAGCTCAATGTGGCTTGTTGGTCATTGCATTTCACTGTTATGGATGTCATTCCCACAGGAGTTAGCTTTTCTCCAGTAAAAGCTCTTTGTTGAATATCTACAGGGTTCAGTTCAGTATCTTTGAAATACCTCTCAAACACATTTTGTGGAATGATTGAAATAGCTGAACCAGTGTCTAATTCCATTTTAATTAATTTGCCATTCACTTCTAGTGTAAGCCATATTCCTTGTCTATTGTTAATGTTGAATTTCAAGGCTGCACAGTCCTGTATCACTCTCATCATTATCAGATTTTTCATCAACCACATGCAGATTAGTGCTCTTTTTGAAACTGCAACTTTTCTTTTTAGCTTTTTCTCTTCCTTGTGCAGATCATTTGTTTTTGTCTGCACAGCACACACTTTGTATGTGTCCTACTTTGTTGCATTTTCCACAAGCTTCACCTTTAAACCTGCATTTGTTTGGTGAATACAAACTCTGCCATAACAGTAACACAATTTGTTCTGCCAGAGTGGTTTCTGTTTAGATATTACAATTTGTTCACACTCACTTTCTTTCCTGACTGCAACTCAATTGTTTTTCTGTGTGCAGTTTCCATTGAAACAACAATTTCAACTGCTCCCTTAAGTGTAAGTTGTGCTTCAGTTAGAAGCCATTTTTGAATGCTTTCTAAATGATCTCTTAGTGCATCATTAAGCCCATTACAGAACTGACAATGCTTAGGCAATCTCTTCAATTTAACCACATATGCGAAAATGGACTCCGTTTCTTTTTGATTTCACCTAGGAAGCCCTGAAGTGTTCTTCAATCAACAATGGCTTTGATTCTAAATGTTTCTGCATTACCTTGACAATATCAACAAATCTCATTTCTGCTGTTTGGTTGAAGCAGCTAAACTTTGAAGCAAACTGTATGCCTTTAAACTCAATGAACTCAGCAAAATTGATACTTGTTTCTCATTATTAGAGAAAATCTGCAGATCCTGGAAATCCAAGCAACACACACAAAATGCCGGAGGAACTTAGAAGTCAGGCAGCATCTATGGAAAAGAGAAAACTGTCGATGTTTCAGGTCAAGACCTGGTCTCGACCTGAAACATCGACTGTTTACTCTTTTCCATAAATGCTGCCTGGTTTGTTAAGTTCCTCCAGCATTGTGTGTGTGTTATTTGTTTCTCATTGGCTATTTCATTTGCTTCAAAATATTTTTGAATCAGCTCAGTATACATGAGCCATTTATTCGTTATGTAATCAAACATGTCAATCCTTCCGATGTAGCCAGCCAATTCTGAATATTTTTATGATTATTACCACCTGGCAACTCTTTATAAACTCATGAATTGTTCCATTTTCAGTCCTTTATTAAAAACTCAATTGTGTCTTCCCTTCCAGTGAACACATCTGCTGTTCCGCTGTTCCTCACTGCGCTTGCAATCTCAGGTTCATTTTAAAAATACCTCATTGCCAATGTTACATTTTATAACCTCAAACATTAAACTAATTCAAAGGAAAACATGGATTCCTGGAATGTGGGTCTAACTTTGTGTTTACTCTAAGTGAGGAGTGCACGTACCGTGTGGTAACTTGATGATGTACGCAATTCACGTATTTATACAAATAACCTGTAATGAATTATTTAAACAAACAAGAATGCTTAATCAGCCTATATAAATACATACACACAAAAAAGATCACTCAAATATTACTTAAATACTACATACACAACAAGGACATTTGTTCTTAAATAGTTCTTAAATAGGACACTTAGAATTGAAACAATGAATAAAGCATTGTTTTTCATTTTGCAAAATACATTTTCAGACTCACTCTACAAAGTATGAACATTTGTACTAACTTCACTAAAATTCAGAGATCCTATAATATCATCAAATAACTTTCAAACGAATCTTAATTGTTCATTTTTCCAGTCCTGATTCCAGTCAAGGTGGCACACGAGTACAACGACCCCACGATCAACATCTACTGGATAGACCATGAAACCATATATTTCACTTCATTTATGTCTTTTTCGTTTGATTTTCATCTTGAGCGTGATTTTGGAACTGTTGGGAATCTGATTTACAGTTGCAGATCGTTCGGATGTTTCAGCACTCTGCCGTCTCTGAGGATTCTGGGAGACAGGTAGCGTGCACAAACCTCGTGACGAGAAGGCAGCAGGACGGATCATGAGCCATTTGACCATTTAATTGATAAAGCGACGAGGAAGATTCAAACATTAAGGCAAATGCAGAAGGTGAGCACCGGCCATCTACCTGTTGATCACTGGTGGGATTTCTCTGACACCAGAGGGTGAAACTGCCTTTTGATCGCAGGTGGGATCACTCTACTACCAGAGAGAAGTGACTGCATTTTGATGGCTTGTGGGATTGTCTTCTGCTGGAGACAGGAGACTGCCTTTTGATTGTTGGTGGGATCACTATGCTGCTGGACAGGGGAGAACCTGTCCAGAAGAGATTGTTACCCAGATTTTCTGAGGTTTGGATATGGACTTGGTCTCTAGATTTTTTTTTATCAGTCTTCAGCATTTTTCACCCAAACCTTGATTCTTTTGTGTGTGTGGGAAAAGGGGCTTTGGGGGTTGATGTGCTTGTTTCATTTTTGTTCAGTTTTTATGCTGGGAGGAGGGACTTGGGGGTTGATGATTGTGCTGCTGTTCTTTTCTTTCTTGGTTTTTGTGGCTATCTGGAGAAGGAGAATTTCAGAGTTGTATCCTTTGATAATAAATGAGCCTTTGAAGTACTTAAAAATGTCAGGTGCAAAGCAAGCAAAACGTTTTCTGAAAACAAAATCCTGAAAATCACAGGTAACTTCAAGTACACTACTCATAAATGTTATACAGTGATTAACCTATTAAATGAGTTGCAAAGTATATTAGTTCAATTTAATTATAATTTGAACCGCTTCCTTTAAGTTGATTTCATCTAACCAAAACAGAGACACCTTTGAGCCAAAGGTGAACTAAGCTTGTTAAACATATTTGGCAGCCTTTATTAAAATCTCCAGTTCTTTTGTGTTTTGGGACTTAATGGATAAAAATGCAAATTAATGAAACTCAGCTACAGTTTATCATATGGAAAACATAAGTAAACATTTATTTTTAAAAAACAATACTCTAGTACCACCAAGAAACTACGAAAATTAAATTTTAAAGGAAATGCAAATAAGTGTTCTTAAATGTTCTTTTGAAGATCACAATAGGGGCAAATGAAAAAGGTAGATTAAATTAAGCTTTAAGTCAGAGATCCAGTGAATTATTGATGAGATATGGTAGTAAAGGCATTTTTATTCAGTAAAACTCCACTGGAGTCTGAATCTGGTCATGAATAGAAAGCACTGAACCATTAAAATGCCAAACAGTCACTTTTGAACAGAATCAGCCACCAAGGAAATAAAAAAAAGGAACATTTGCCTTTCAGTTTTTACCATATGCTGTGAATACTTCATAATGTCAATTGGTAGAGTGCTCATAACTTTGTGGTTTTATCAAGCAATTTCTTGACCAATTCCTACCTAGTTATCTAATGCATTTACTAGTTACTTCATGTATTTAGTCCAACAGAAGTGCCTGAGATTCCTTTACCTGCAGGCACTCACAAATAAATATCAAAAAATCAATGAAAAAATACAAATAATGACAAGCAACCAATGTTCAAAATAAGACAAACTGTACAAATACATTAGTAGACAGACAGATAAATGCGCACATACATAATAACAAAAACATGAGTTGTAGAGTCCATAGATTGTGTTCACTGATCAGTTCAGTGTTGGCTGAAGGGCAATAACAGTTCCTGAACCTGATAGTATGGGCCTTAAGGCTCATCTGCCTCCTTCCCAATGACAGCAGCATGGCTTGGATGGTGGAGAATGCTTTCTTGTGGCAGCACTCCTTATAGATGTGTTCGATAGTGTGGAGATCTTGTCCTGTGAGGGACTGGGCCGTATCCACCACCTTTTGTAGAAGTTTTGTTTTAATACAACGGGACAGTTACTTTTGTTGTAATAAACACATGAGTGAGCTATTCTCTGTAAGTGTACAGTTTTATAACAGAACTTCACAACTTCTGCTCACAATTTGGTACCAGCGTCATCTTTACACCCCCATTTCTGATAATAGACAACCTTGCCTTTGGCCTCAGTAGTAAGATATTGAAAACTAGATCCAAGAAAACAACTAGCATTAAGTGTTGAAATGTTCTTGTGGATTCAAATGACTATAATGAGGACTAGGATGCATTATCAAAAATTCACTTGCCATCCATACCAAAATGCTCTGCTGAATGAGCGGAGCTTAGAACCTTGACTGCACTTGTTCTGAAAACAGATTGAAAATAAATCTCTGGATAATCAGTTCTGATTCAGCCAAATCCCTTTGTAAAAATTAACTCGCATTTCACCACTCCTAATAAAGTGATAGATTAAAAATGTGGTAAAATGTGGTTTGTGGTCCTGCCTAGGTATATACTGATCAAGACGCTGGGCATTACCGTGGTATTTTCAATAAGCTATCTCATGTGTTCTTCAAGACGGTGTGAATGAGCAAAATAATGAGCTGTTGGAGGAATTCAGTGGATCGGGAAACACCTGTCCAGGGAAAGGGACAGTCTTTAAGAAAAGCTGGGCTGGATAAACTTTTTAGCTGTAGCCTCCTAAAACAGGTGAGGCAATCTTTTGGAATAGTCAGAATATACTTCTAATTCAAATGCAAATTGCCAATCGCCAAAATGCATCTGACAGTTATCAGAGCCTGCATGCAAAATAGTCTTGGCACTTTTTTCAAAAATAAAAAAAGTCCTTCAGATCAATTACTAAGAAAGAGTAAACAATGCTTCAAAATGGTGCAGTGGTTAAGAATACAACTTCTTTACTTTGTGCCAAAAAGACTATTTTTAAGAACTGCTTTCACATACTATCCATCCTAGGAGTCACAAGTTTGGGACTCTCAATTGAATAAAGCAACCCCAAATTTTGTGGGAATTGTTTTTCTTTTGACTATATTCGGCACCTGCCTCCACTCATGCACTCTGTTAACTTTGATGGAGAAGATAGGCTTTTTTGGAAAAGAAAGATGTGCTTTGGACCAAATACATCTTTTGAAATAACTAACTAATAAAAAAGATATTTTTCAAGTTTTTCAATGAAGAATTTTTACTATTTTTAAATAGTTAAAATAGTTTGATTAATTGTTAATAATTTTTTGAATATTTACAAACACATTTTTAAAAACATTAAGCTGGGTGCAGTTTGAAAAAATGTCCAAGATTTTTCATCATGTCTGACAGTGCAGTCCTGCCAGATGATGGCATTTATATTAAGAAGGACTGAATCATAAATTACCTTTGCTGACAGAGTTGAAGTTGGTTTTATTGAGGAACGTACTGCTAAGTACTGCAGAGAACTAGTGAGTAGATGAGTGGAGAGTGTGCTAAATTTGTTGCAAACAGAAAATTCTGATCAAATGGATTTTAAAATTAAAAATATAAAGAAGTTTAGTACTGACATTTTAACTTTTATGTTGAATATGAAGGTTCCATTATTTATATCCACTCTCTAAAATATTTAGTAGGTTGTTTAAAGAGTTTGCCTTTTCCATCCTAGTTTGGTTACCCCATTAGTATTTTGTAGTGTCATAAATTTCTCAGTCAACTTTATGACTGCTATTAGTCAGTTTCCCTCTGAACTGATGGCTTTCAGCAGCACACGTCATAAAAGGGGAACCTCTTCCTAACGAGGTTGGAAGCTTTCATTGAAGTCAGCAGCAGAAAATTGCTTCACCAATGACTACAAGTTTCAGACCATTGTATTAGAAAGAATTACTGGCCGAGGTAAACAAACACAATTTCTGTCCTTCACTTGTGTCACGCTTCAAATATTATTACCACTGTCATAATTTTGACATTTATCCTTTACTTTATATTCTTCATTTGAAATACAAAGACGCAGGATGGTTTTTTAAAATTTGAAAATAACTCAAAAACACATTTTTATTTGCATTCCAAACAGCCTTCAACTGAACTTTTGTGGTCAGATTTGACAACTGAATAATACCTGGAGAATTGCGTAAATTTAATACTTCTCAGAATCAGGTTTAATATCACCGACATATATTGTGTATTTGTTGAACTACTTTTTTCAATAAGTGTTATGAGATTTCAAATGTTTGTTATTTAACAGTAACTTAAAATATTTTTCCTATTCTATTTTTAAATATACTACCTAGCACATAAACTTTTATCTGACATGTCCCTCATCAATAGTTCCTGCTATAAAAAATGTTTTCTAATATTAATGCAGTATCAAGGCCTTCCTATGCCCTATCTTTATCAGAGGAATGCACAGTGGGTTTGCATTTGATCTTCAAAAGTAGTAAGTATATTTCATGATGAACTGTGTATCCTCATTTTCATTTCAATGCCTGAATACCTCATTACTGTTGGCTGTATATTAACTAGAACATGAACAGGAAGGCTGTTGAAGGATACAAAGAGCAGATTTTGCGCAGAAAAATGACATTTACTCCCTCGATTTGTTTGCTATCCTTGCCAACTTAACCCAGCTGATCTCTACTGATCCTTCACTTGTCATTATCTGTCTTGCTGCCATGGTAACCCCTACTATTGTACACAATGCATATGCAGGTGTTTGTTTGGAATATAGCCGTCCTTCCCTTTTCTCATCAGGGTCATAACAACTGAGCACCATTAAATCTTGGGAAAGCTGATGGCTTTGTTAAATTGTCAATCTCCTCAACAAAACCTTTCGCACAGAGGAGTTGGTTCATTCTATACTTACTGTATTTTACCAAACCCCATCTTTTCTTTTACTTTTTTATAGCCTCCATCCAAATTCCACTCATTGGTCTATGAAATTTCATGTTAGTTGTAAATTTGAGGTAAATCAGAAATCATGCTGATTCGTTATGTCAGTTGTAGGTACAGATTTTATGTACAAATGGAAAGGATTAAGAGATAATCAGTGTGACTTCAGAAAAACCTGTCCCACTGATTTGGCTGGGTGTTTTGTGGAGGTAAAGTAGTTTGATGAAGCTAGGATGATGGACTTTCATAAGGTCCCATGTGGTAGGCTGCTCCAGAAGATTAAGGTACATGGGACCCAAATTACACTGGCTAATTAGATACAAAATTTGCCTGGTGACAGGAGGTGGAGGGTAGTGCTTTTCTGATTGGAACTCTATGTCTGCTTGCATACTGCAGAGATCAATGCTGGCACCTTCTTTGTTTGTGGTCTTAATCTCATGGAAGTGAATGGAGCAGAGATGTGGTATGCGAAATTTTGTAAAATATTAGATGAAATTCTGACACTTGAATTCTTTATGAGCTCACAGCAAGGAAGGTGTCAAGGTTAAACACCTTAGGTTTGTTAAATGTTTGCTGATAGCAGCCACAGTATTTACTGGCCTCAAGGCATCAGTAGCATGAGAACAAAAGACCAGAGTTCATCTGTTTCTCAATGCTTGTGGAACTATAACATCTCTATTTCTCCCTTTCAGGGTTCTTTTGAAGACCCTGACCTGGAGTTACATGCTGAGTTCGGTTTGTTGTGGGAATGGGACCCACTCTCGGGGTTTCACAACCGGCCGCTTCTCGAAATGCAGCCTGGAAGATTTATCACGCCTTCAGGGTGCCGGATCTTCATGGCTCTGGAGGTGGGCAGACTCGAGGCTGGTGCGTCGTGGGAGACGGAAGATCGAAAGCAGCGAACTGGCTGCTGTCTGTGTGCTCAGAGACCCGAGTTCTTTGGGCACAGAGCACAGACTGTTAATATCATAAATCGGTGAGTTGTTCTGTTATGTCTCCCGTTACGTTGTGAAATGGGGACACGTCTTTTTCCCTTATTAGGGAGGGGAGGGGGAGGGGGGAGAGGGAGAGGGAGAAGGAGACAGACAGCGGTATGTCGAATTACCGGGTGAACGAGCAGTCTTTGGGGTACTGCAAGTCTCTGTCTTTATTGATGCTTTGCTGCACGCTTGAGTGCTCAGTGGGGGAGGAATCGTTGCTTTGTTGTTGCTTATGTGTGGGGGGGGGAGCTTTGGGATTCTAACATTTGCTGTCGTTCACTCTTTGGGGCACTCCTGTTTTTGTGGATGCTTGCGAAGTAGAAGAATTTTAGAATGTATTTTGTGTACATTTCTCTGACATTAAATGCACCTATTGAAACTGAGTTAGTAGCACGAGAACAAAAAACCAAACAGTTTGTCTGTCTCTGTGTGTCTCACTGTGCTTGTGGATTGAACCCTATTTATTGAGGTAACTTTCACTCAGTTCACGGGACTTCACCTAGACTGAAGGATGGTGATTTCACAAGTCGGAATTCAGAGTTCCGACAACAACGGTAATCAAATTCCCCGACAACAGCAACAATCAAGTGAGACTACAAATCGTGAGCACTAAAACTTGTGTAACTTGCTACATGGAATTATGTGTGGTTTATTTATGCTTTCTGCTTCATGATAATAAATTATGTGTAAGTTACTTTGTCATGCCTGTACACTTATTTCCACATCTCCTGGAAACTTTAATTGGTTTGGATCTTTTGGGTCTGATCAACTCAGCCCATTACAAGGGGGTATGATTTTTAAGTTTGCCGATGACATAAGAGATGTGTGGTATTGTTGATTGATCAGGCCACAAAATGATATAAATCAGTTGCAAGGACATGACAGTGGTGGGCAAAATGGCCTGTTTTTGGTGCTGCATAACTGTAAAACTGCATCCTAATTGAAGAAACTCACTTAAGAGTATAGTGAGGAATGGACAGTGTAGACTGCATCTTTATGCTTCAAAAGTTTGTATTAATGCACCAATGGGGAATTTGTTGCACATACCAGGAAAAGCGTACAAGGAAAACACAAGAGAGTTCAAAACCTAGCTTATCCATTTCCCTATTTAGACACTTCCTGACTCACTGAATTCCTCCAGCAGTTTGATTTTTGCAAGTATGCCAGGAAACTAAATGCTCCTTGGCTAATAATCTTGAGTTTTAACTTGTTATCAATATGTTTCCAGTTCCAAGCTGAAATTATCCGAAACTTTATACAAGTACAGCAGGCAGAATATAAACAGAAAACCACTAACTAGTTAGTGCTATAACTTAAGATGCAGAACATAATAGTATTTAAGAGATATATTAAATGCTTCATGAGATCAAAAACGTTAACATTGATTATTTGCAAGTATCATTAAAGCTTACAAAAGTAATTCAGTCTTGAATGTTAGCAAAATCCACAGAATTAACATAACACTTGTTTCTGTATAGAACTAATATGAATGGATACAGATGTGTTCTATAAAATACTAAACTTTTTTTAGTTACTACATTTCAAATTGGCATCAATAGTTCTAAAAAATGCATTAACATCTTTCAATCGTCAAGTGAAACTGAAATTGTTTAGTATGAACAAGCCAAAATGTTATATTTTTGTTTCCTTTCCTGCACGGCTTCATTCATATCTCAACACTGTCATGACAACCATAGTTAAATCCACCAGAAATTTGTACTTGGACTCTTAAAGAATATATTTAGCTTTTAATCTCCACATAACGAATAACCTGAATAATGATCTGAATTTTACAATCCTAACAATGATGAAACTGTCAATATTTGCCTTTGTTACACAGTGAGATTAACAGCAACTTCTACCGGGTTTGCATATGCCTGATTAAACATGGAAATTCAGAGCCTGTTATCAGTCCTTTCTACACACTGCATCATTGCAGGTTAAAAGCATTTGAAATCACTTAAATAAACTTAAAGGTCATGCTAATTATGTTTTCTTCTTGTCATTAAAAACCCTTTAAAATGTTGAATGATATGTGACTGACTGAGTTTTAAAACCACACTGTCATAATCTTTGCTAAACAACCTCTCTGACCTTGAGCAAATCACTTAATGTAGGTAATATCAATATTCTCCCATTTCATGAATAAAACTCCATTGATTTCAATTACTTTTTAATAAGTTTGGGATTATCTCATTTTCTGTTTTATTTCTTCATGGCTAGATCAGTTTTTCTTTAATTTGTTTACCAAAAGTAAATTGAATGATAAAACTACTTGATATTTTCCAGTTGACAATCTGGCGAGTTTACAATGTGATTGGCTGCTTAGCTTGTTTAAATAAAATCACTTGGAACTAAAGTATCTGAATGTTACAGAGAAAATAATCCCAAGAAAAATTAAATCCAATACTAAGGTCATGATCATCGTGAACAGTTTTCTTCCAGGAAAGTATTATAACAATAACTGAGTTAACTGCCACAAAAAAACTTATGCAAAACAGAACTGCTTTTGCATATGAAAAAATGTCCAATTACTTGAAGTTATACACATGGTAAACAGGAAGATTAGCTGCACTAGAATTAGTTTACAGTTTTGATATATATTTTACTGGTTTAGTATTATCAGATAGTTTCCCACAGTGTACACAGGAAGTGCCTCAATATCCATCAAAGACCTTCTCTATACACTCCAAACCCTAACACTAAGCTCCAAATGCTGTTTTTCACACATTACTTCCTGAAGATGAAATAAGATGCAATATTTATTTTTAAAAAAAATAAATTTCTCTTCCAATGAATTTATTATAAACAAGTAACATACGAAGAAAATAATCAGTCTTGCCATAAGAAAATAAACAAATACACAAGCTCGAAGTAGATCAAACTGCTTTATAATAAACTGAATACAATTGAACTGGTGTAACAAATTAAATATAAAAACACTAATTGTAATATATGATGAAGCTACCAATGCTGAATGATCTCCAAAAGCTGAATAATGAAAAGGATATTTTCTTGATTGGTGTTCAATGCTAACACTTCACATAATATGCCCTATCCTGGCTGATATAAATGGCAGCATTTAGATTCAACAAATAATTGCAGAAATTAAATTAGTGAAGTAGTCAACACATCGTGTTATTTAAAAAATCAGACATAAATGGATCTATCAGAGATAGAATTCTATATCCACATACTGTGGGAAAATGTACATGTTAACTAGGATTGTGGAGCAATTAAACATTAGAAACAATTATTGTTGCAAAATAATTTATTATAGTTAATTAACGACAAAGTATATCAATAAATTACATTTTTTGAATTTGTTATGTTTATTTACAAATTAGCTCTCTTTTAAAATATTAATTATTTTAAATTGTTTCCCTAACTTGTACATTTTTGATTCGAGACATTCAGAAACATCCGGATAGATCCAGTTTTGGATTGATCGTCCTCTATTTCTAGACTACCAAGTAAATCTGCTTTATCAATTCAGTCTTTCCTTTCTAATTACGGTATCTCCAATGTATGGCGTTTTCTCCATCCAAATGTGAGCTATTACAAGGACATGGTTTAGCTAACCATTAAATCCAAACTTTCTTCCCACAGTTATCTTACCAATGATGTATGTCCTGGGTCCGTCTGAAATAGCAGCAACCATACTGATTTTACTTTGAGGATTTACAAATTTATTAATTATATTAATTGCAAGAAGCTGTGGCAACATAAGTAAATTTATAACTTCATCTTTGCCTTAATCTTGCACATTAGTTGTGATTAACCAACTGTTCTAATATCATTTCTTTTTAGCTGACAATGCAGATCCATTTACTCGGAATTAACTGGGTCTCAGTTAAATATGAATCTAAATACACATGCCATAAGAAGGTTAAACAGTTTTACCCGACATAATTAGTAGTTTCTGATTATCTCAAGGCCAGTATTAATAAAATTATCCCTGAAATTAGTTTTAAAAGTATTCAGCATTCTGCATCTAGTTCTATTGGCCTTCAAACAATTATGCAAACAAAGCAA
The DNA here is from genome assembly GCF_030144855.1 of Hypanus sabinus. Classification (NCBI taxonomy): domain Eukaryota; kingdom Metazoa; phylum Chordata; class Chondrichthyes; order Myliobatiformes; family Dasyatidae; genus Hypanus; species Hypanus sabinus. Next base: position 48,755,460 of record NC_082725.1, read on the forward strand.
GGAACTACAGTCCTCTGCAAAAGTCTTAGGTACATATTGATAGCTAGGGTGCCTACGACTTTTGCACAGCATGGAGCAGACAGCGAGTTTGTAAATGGTGGAAGCAAAGGGTGTTGGGATTGGCAAGCACCATGTGGGATAGGTGGCGGAGAAGCTGTGCCAGGGTTGTGGGTGGCACGGGTGCAAACACACCCAGCCTTGAGGCACCAGGCAAGGATATTCGATTTCAAACTATCGGCTTATTGATCATTACAGAATGTCTCTCTGGTGCTTGCCACTCCCTCTCTGCTCCCCTCCCCTTTTCCCAACCACTATTTCCTTCTCCCTGTCCCCTTCTCACTCTCAGTTCACAAGAGGGACCCATATAAAAATCAAGTTTATCATCACTCACATACACATCATTAACTTCGTAATTTTTGTGGCAGCAGTACAGTGCAGTGTATTACTATAGTATGGTGCAAAAGTCTTAGGCACCCTAGCTCTATGTATATGCCTAAGACTTTTGTACAGACCTATACATTCTGCACTCAACAACCAATAGCAGCTTACTATTTGCTGGATGCATTAGATAAGGATTCAGCGCCAGCACAATTACACCCATGATATTCTGCTTCAGCTCATTTTCCATCATTGAAAGACTTCCACACTATATATTTTTTTCTTTTCAATCTTGTTCCACAAATAATGTTAGAGAACAGAAGAATGTAACATAATGCTTAAAAGGTTAATTCTTTCGGTTTGTTCAGTGCATTTAGCAGTTAGAGCTCGGGGAATATTTACACCAGTGGCAGTTATCCTAATTAACACAAGTTATGGAAGTAGAATTTCAATTAGTAACGTGTTAAGACAACTTATAATGCATTACTTGGAATAGAGTTTTTTCCTGTTCTAACTTAAACATTTTTAGAACCAGAAGAATCTCAAACAGCAAAGCATGATTGTATACAGTACTAATCAGATGTTAAGAATCAAAAATTTATTCCACACCTAAAACATGAATTCTTTGGCTGACTGCGATTTCAACTGCCTTATCTAAGATGTTCATAACTTTTATTATGTACTGTCCTGAATTACCATGCATGGGCACTACCAAAACATTTTTAAAACTGATCCAGAAAATGACATAGCGGATTAGAAACTGGCCAAGGCCTGCAAGAAGGAAGTCCACAGTTTAGTAGGTAGTCAGTTAAAGAAATTGCTATTGATGCTAAACAAATGAAAATTGCAGGTGGAATTATTCATTATTGTACATTTATTCTCCAAACTATTTATTATGCAGAGTAGAGCATTTAAAGAAATGCAAAGTATTTTGCATGAAATTAAGTGCATGTTATCTTCTGTTTAAGTATAAGTAACACCTCATTCACTTAGAAGAACAGAAGATTTTATATTCATGGTTTGAATATTACTTGTTCACAATTAGGATGCAAAACTGGGCTGAGACGTGGCAGATGGAGTTCAATCCAGATAAGTGTGAAGTGGTTCATTTTGGTAGGTCAAATATGATGGCAGAATATAGCATTAATGGCAAGACTCTTGGCAGTGTGGAGGATCAGAGAGATCTTGGGTCTGAGTTCACAGGACTCTCAAACCTGCTACACAGGTTGACTCTGTGGTTAAGAAGGCATGCGGTGCATTGGCCTTCATCAACCGTGGGACTGACTTTAAGAGCCGAGAAATAATGATGTAGTGACATAGGACCCTGGTCAGACCCTACTTGGAATACTGTGCTCAATTCCGGTCAGCTCACTACAGGAAGGACATGGAAACCATAGAAAGGGTGCAGAGGAGATTTACAAGGATGTTGCCTGGATTGGGGAGCATTCCCAATGAGAATAGGTTGAGTGAACTTGGCCTTTTCTCCTTGGAGCAACGGAAGATGAGAGGTGACTTGATGGAGGTATACAAGATAATGAGAGGCACTGATCGTGTGGATAGTCAGAGGCTTTTCCCCAGGGTTGAAATGGCTAGTGCGAGAGGCATAGTTTTAAGGTGCTTGGAAGTAGGTACAGAGGAGACGTTAGGGGTAAGTTGTTTACGCAGTGGTGAGTGCATGGAATGGGCTGCTGGCAGCGATGGTGGAGGCGGAAACGATAGGGTCTTTTAAGAGACTCCTGGACAGATACCTGGAGTTTAGAAAAATGGGTAAGCCTAGGTAGTTCTAAGGTAAGGACATGTTCGGCACAATCTTGTGGGCTGAAGGACCTGCATTGTGCTGTAGGTTTTCTATGTTTCTACTGTATTGAAGTACCAGTGCAATTTCTCCTAATAGACAGCTTGTCTCCGGGAAATGAACCAGTTCCATTGTCACAGAGAGAAAGTCCATAAGTCAAATTTGTCCATAAATGGCATCAACAACACACAAGACTTATGAGAACAATTACTAAAAATAGAATGAGAGGGGAGACTGGTTCTATACATCTTTTGACTCCTTATCCAATCACTTTATGATGTTTAACATCCCTATATTAGATTAATATTTAATAACAATTCAGGCAATTCCAGGTAATGCATTTGTGTTACTGCCCTAAAAAAGAAATGAGTATATGTCAGCTATTATTAGAACAGTCAGTAAGCACAGCTGTTTGTGAGTAAGGCAGAGCAAATTTATGTTTGATTGAGGACTGCAGTTCCATGATGTATTAATCTATGGGCACATGGTAATAGATTGGTAGTCAGCATGGATCAATTGGGCCAAAGGGCCTAAACAAACTCACTAAATATTGCAAGGCTGGAACTGCCTAAGGAGTTTTTCATTCTAAAGAGGAATCATGCAAATAAGATAGCCAGGAGTCCAGAATCAAATCCAATTCTTATTGATTTGGTTTCCCTTTCTTGACTGCTCACTCTGCATAGAGAGTAGTCATGGGCTAGACATTCCCAGGATGACGTCGCATTCTATTAAGAAAGCAATTTCCTAATCTTATGGGATTCTGATATCAGGTCTATCTAGCAGCGTTCACTGAAACTTTCAATCACAAATGCCACCCTCTGCCATCACACTACCTCTATCACCAAGCCAACTTTGGATCTACTTTGCCAACTTGCCTTGGATCCCATGAGTTTCTTATCAATGGAAGCTTGTACCACTTTACTGCCCATGTCCACATCAAACACACTGCCCTCATTACGGTAGTTGTTTAATTTTTCAAAAATAATCAAATAATCTGAATTTACCAATAACAAAAAGTGAATTGATCCCTGATCAACTCCTGCTTTCCCAAATATAGATTAATCCTATCACTGACATCCAACATAAGAAAAGGGTCCAAATTTTCCAGAGACTTATCACAGATCTTTCCTTAATACACCTAAAAGTCTCCCCACTCCATCAGTCACCAAAACTGATTACATCCTAGGAATGACAAATGCCTCAAATCTCTTCTTGTGCTTCTATATTACCAAGTCCTGCTCCAATATTTGGTGAGCTCCCTTTAAAATACATCCAGACTCTAGGATCATTTTCCCGTTTACCTGCACTCCAGGTCCACGAAATCCCTCCGAGAATTCCAAGAACCTAAAATCTCATTCCAATGTCACAAGATCCTAGCAATATATCCAATTATCAATAAATGAATTTCTCTGGTCTTCACCATAGCACACGTAAACTATTTAACAAGTCACAAAGCCTCTATGGGGAGAGGGGTTAGAGTTTAGGTTTCAGGTTAATGATCAGAATCTGCATAACTTGCTGAAGGTTTTCTGTTTTTTTTCCAAACTTTGTTAAATGAATGTGCATTATATGATACACATCTATAGCATATTAAATATGCTTCGTCTTCATGCTTTATGGCTACCTCATGTCTGCCACTTTATTTCCTATTGATGTATTTCATGCATCATCTTCTTCTGCATTATGTCTTCTTAAATTCACATTTAGAATATACTCTATATAAGCATGTTAGACTGCTGCACATTTTTGGATAATTGAGGGTAAGCTTTTATGGCATCTTGGCCACAATCTCATTATATTATGGATGTGATTCAGCTTAGCATATAAATTATTTAAAAATTATAAGTAAATTTCTATTCTTGAGATGAGGTAATAATTCCTTTCATGTCTACTTGTCTTTATACCACTAAATTCTCTTATGGTTGACCAAATTTACCTGCTGCATTACCAAGTAGTTTAACGTTCTTCACTGTTTATTCTTGGGATCTCCAAAATGCTTTTCTTAAAAATCATGCAAGTATGTTTAAACTGATTTCTATACATCCCTCCCCTCACCATCCAAGGCCATGATCTCTTTTCACTGCTGTCATCAGGAAGAAGGTACCAGAGCTTCAGGATCACGCCACCAGGTTCCGGAACAGTTATTACCCCCAACCATCAGGCTCTTGACCCAGAGGGGATCCCTCAACTTCACTCACCCATCACTGAACTGTTCCCATTGAAATGGACTCACTGTCAAGGACTCTTCATCTCATGTTCTTAATATTTATTGCTTATTTATTTATGATTTTTTTTCTTTTTGTTTTATTTTGCACATTGGTCGTCTGTCCTGATCGGTGCAGTCATTTGTTGATTCCATTGTGGTTCTTTTATTTACTGTGAATCCCTGCAAGAAAATGAATCTCATGGTTCTATATGATAACATACCACCTCCCCACCCCCACTTCCTACCTCTACAACTGTTCTACAAATGAATTTGTATGCTCGTTCAATGAAACATACGCTCTTAGAATTTCCACTGGTTGTATGGCTTCATTCTTTTCCTCTCTCAACCCAAACTCAGGACTTGTGTTTTAATCCTTCACATCACAAATTAAATCAAAATCCAAAATAATTATTTCAATTTGTGACACAGTTTTAGAATCAAGTCGTGCAGCTGGAAAATGAAATAAGGAAAAGCACAGACATGCGGCGGGGGGGGGGGAGCGGGGGGGGGAGCGGGGGGGGAGAGGGGGAGAGGAAGGGGAGGAGGAGAGGGGTGAAGGGGTGCAGGGGGGAAACAGGGGAGTGGAGATGGGGGAGGGAAGGAAAGAGCGAGAAGAAAGCCAATGGAACTGGAAAAACACATTCAGTCCAAAACCACTCAAAAAAGGAAGATGAATAGAGGACATAATAGATCAAGACAAAAGAAAGAGTAAACAGAGGAAGATCTCCACACGTTATGATAACAATCTGTTCCTAACAACAGTCAATAGCCAAAACAGTTCACAGGTCGGAAATGTGGCTACCTAGCGATAAAGATGCATGAAATCATTGGCCAATCAGGGAATTTAAATTAACCATTTTGATTATTCTGCAATAGATACTAATATTGCCATAAATTGAGTTACCACACTGCAGTGGATGTCTGAAGCCAACAGCATCCAGCAAATCCAATCCACCAGTTTCCTAAAAGCTGGATTGTGTATGTACAAGCTGCACGTAAGTCAGGTATTCATACTTCAGCAAAATCCTGTATACATTATAAAGCTTTCAGAAATGCCAACAGTAACATCAGCAACCTATCACTCACATACTCATTATGGCACAGTAAAAGGACATTCGGCCCATTTGATGCATATTAGCTCTCAGCAAAGAAATCCCAACAGGACTATTTGCTCTCCCTCACACATGCCCATCAACCTCCCTTTGATTCCTTTGCCACTTACACTTTGGGAAGTTTGCAGTAGACAACTAACCTATGAACTCATATTTGGATTATGGAAACCGAGAACCTAATGGGGAACACCATGGTTGCAGGAAGAACTTGCAAACTCCACACAGAGTTGAGGATCAAATCCAGGTCCCTGAAGTTAAGATGCAGCAATGATATTTAAACCAGTCTATTATTTTAGTCTTTGAGTCTATCCTTTCAATCAGAATCATATTTGACATCAACTTCAATTAATTTCAGGTCATATCTCATTAAAAAAGACAGATAAGGGTATTTTAAGAAGCATAGAAGTAGGTGTAAGAGTAGATGAAAATCAAAGCAGGATGGCAGACACTGAAAGTATAAAACAAAAAAAAAACTGAAAATGTTGGATGCTCACAGCAGGTCAAGCAACCGTAAAGGAAGAAGAAACAGAATTAGCATTTCAGGCCAAAGGTCTTTGTCACAACACACTGTTATGAAAGTAGACAGGTACTTTCCATTAATAGTGGGGCTATCTTTATATAATACATAAAGGAACAAAACAGACTGTTGTGCAAAAGTCTTAGGCACATTTGTATAGCTAGCGTCCCTAAAACTTTTGCATTGTACTGTAGTAATTATACATATTACACTGTACTGCTACTGCTGCAAAAAAAAACAAATGTCATGACATATGTGAGTGATGATGAACCTGATCTTGATCTGGATCTGTACTGTGGATCAGGCGTGAGAAGGGGGGCAGGGAGTAGGGAATCATGGCTGGGCAAAGGGGAAGGGAGAGGGGAGAGAATAGGAGGAACCAGACACACAATCTGTAATGATCAATAAACCAATTGCTTAGAATCAAATGATCTTGCCTGGTGTCTCAGACTGGGTGTGCCTGCACCCATGCCATCCCTTGCCCCTGGCAC